>NC_135698.1:367629-735259 GCF_964276395.1 Gasterosteus aculeatus | reverse complement strand
TAACCCGCCGTCGGGTCGAAGGCCTGACTGTGGCCGTACCAGAAAACATCGATAACACGACAAATATTGTGAAAATGTTACTCGTGGTTTGCGTTCAGTTACATTATGATGAGTTAGCTGAATGATAACTGGGATGCGTTCAAGTGTAACCTTGTGAAACGGGATAAGGAACAAATCTCAGCCGACTGGAACACGGCATAACCAGTCAGTGGTGCGACCTTTGACCTGTGGTCCGGGGTTATGGGAAAGGTGCCAGCAGAAGGTGTGATGGGTTTGTCCTCTGCAGGTGATACGTCGGTCATCACCTACACCTGTTCCAGCGGGTGGAGCAGAGCGGTGACACCGCGGTACACGTTAGTGGTGTTAGAGGGTTGATTGCAGCACGCAGGGAACATTTTTTCTTGGGCCGTGATCTAATTACAACACTGGAAATATTCCACTCTAGTTAAACGGATTAATAAAAAAGGGAAAAGCTGGTTCATGCAATTATGTAAATGGCTTAACAGGAACACAAGCAAAGCATTATTATTCGTACAGTGGAAGCGGGTTCAGGCTCTGATGAAAAACATGGTTATGAATCACTGGTGTGTTATTTATTTTGCAGGAACAACGCTCACTAATCACCAGTTGTACCGTAAGTGAGCGAGAGTTAGCCAGGGAGGCTAACGTCCATTCTGCTGCCCCCGCCAGATGTTTGCCTGAATTTAACATAATTAAAAGAGAAAATAAAAAAATAGTAACATGAAGCAACAAGAAGCAACTCTGTTGCTACATGAAAACAACCAGAGACCCGAGAGGCACCAAGAGGAGCCGAGTCCGTTTGGAGGTCTGACGTGAGTTACGTTCCATCAGAAAACTATTTATTTATTTATTAATTAATCCTCTGGTGGCAACAGCACCAACAAGCTAACAAGCTAACCCGCTAACTCGCCGGCCAGTGGCGAGCGTCGAACAGCTGCTCGGGCAGCCGCGGGCCCTTTTCGGGGTCAATGGTTGTCCCGGGACGCGGGTGCTCGGCCGCGCGGTGCAGCTCTATCTCACCTGGGCGCACACGTCACACGAGCTGCCCCGTCGCTCAGCAACACGCACGGCTGCTTAGCGTTACCTCCCTCCTGCACAGCGTCTGCTCATCCACCAGAGGACTGCATCCATGCATATTCCCACCTCTGTTTCTGTTGACATGCATCCATCGGCAAACCGCTCAGCCTGCACACGGGGTCGCTGGGGGGGGCCGGAGTTGGTCGTGTCTACTATGGTCAGTAAGATGGTTGATCATCGACATCTCTAGTGGGTTTCAACGTAAATGTCTTCTTTTCCAGACAGTTTGTCATCCAGCGGACAGATGTGCAGAGTTGTTTTAGCACACGTTTGCCACACATGTTGGCGTGTTGGCTCGATGACGGAGTGGGGGTCTGAGTGGGGGTCTGAGTGGGGGTCTGTGTGGGGGTCTGAGTGGGGGTCTGAGTGGGGGTCTGAGTGGGGGTCTGTGTGGGGGTCTGAGTGGGCCGCGTGTCCCATAATAACATAATTCCCTTCAAATCCTTAAACTCTGCCCTTTGGATTGTAATCCTTCAAATGTTGAAATACTTTCAATAGATTATTTCACAGTTTCACAAACAGTGCTGCTGTGGTTCCTGATGCCCACCTGGGTTCTGGTACCGAGGTCCAATTGGAACTTAATGTCACACCGCGGACGACGCTCCCACCTGAACACGGTTTTCATTGTTAGCATGTTTTGAATGTTACGTATGATCCTTAACATGCAAAGCTGCATCTGGCTGCACCACTTAGCTTCCGTATGAAAAGTAAAACACTGAAGACTTTAACAAGTAGTAACTCCACCAGGGACCATGTAGCCTCAACGTGTGCTGCTACAGCGATACAGGACTGCAGCCCCTCCCTCCCCGGGGGGACGAGCAGCCCTCCCCGGGGGGACGAGCAGCCCTCCCCGGGGGGACGAGCAGCCCCCCCCCCGGGCGGACATGAAGCACGACGGAGGCTGAATGTCACCGTCGCTGTAAACGGATCCGTCGCCCCGGTGACCGTCGGTTGGGCCGCTAAGCACCGATTCATTTACCCCCCCCCCACCCCCCCCCCCTTAACCCGCTTCATAAACCCCCATCGCGCGGGCAGAGACGTCGCGTATCTCATCCGAAGGTTGCGTCCACGTCGTCGGCTATTTGCGGAAGTCTCTCCGCTCCCATCGTACCCGCCGTGAACGACCCCCCCGCCCGGTACCGCGACACTCACTTTGCTCTTCACCTCCACCACGCTGTCGGTGAGTCTGAACGACGTCCGCTGCTGCGGCGGCCGTGACATCCCGCTCCCCGGTCGGCCGCTCGGACGAGGCGCTGCGGATAAAAAAACCATCCACCGCAACTGCGGTTCTTGTTGTTTCCCGTCTTCGGTCCAAACGGAGACCCGCGTTCAGAGCGCAAGCCCCCGCTGTCTGTCGGTTCTCCCTCCCGGTGAACGGAGACGCGCGAGCGCCGCTGCGGTCGGTCCGTGTCTCGTCTGCGGCTCCGCGCGCTCACGTCACGGAGGATAAAAGAAAACAAACCGGTCGATCCAGGGTGGGACGTGCAGGTGACCCGCGCTGCTCCTCCTCCCCCCTCCTCTGACCCGGCGGCGCTGGAGGACACGGGGAGGGGGGCGGGGCGTACAGCGCGCCGGTGATGACGCGCCAACATGGCGGCTGGTTGGCCGGCGTTGCTGCTATGACGCTGCTCCCACGTGACCTTTGACACGCGGGGATGGAACGTGACGTCACTTGAGACGCGGTGAAGGTAAATAATAAATAAATAATTTAATAAATAATTTAAATAACGCACAAGAAGACAGATGGCATCTTCCTCAGGTGGCTGTGAGCTTCACTGGGATGGGATGTGGGCACCTGGTTGGTTCACCAAGGGGTCGCTGGTCCTGATGATCCGCTCTTTTTAAAGCAAGCGACCGGCCGGGCGAGTGAAGGCTCAGTACCTCACGAAACGTGTATCTCGGCCATGCAGCCTTCTCCTATCCTCCTCTTCCTCCTCATTCTCTTCCACATTGCCCCCCCCCCCCCCCCCCCCCCACATGCTAATCATATCCAGGACCAGCCGCTGAGCGCGTCAGCACTGCGGCAGGTTCCTACATCCAGATGTTACGTAAGAGGCTGCAACGACAGATGAGAATGAATTCCAAAGGAGAGCAGAAAAACATCCCCAACGTTCTGGTCTCCTATTGTACCTGAACGCCGCGTGTGTCGCTGCCATCGGCCCGCCGTCTTTCTCCTGCTCCTCACTGATGCTGGAACGTAGGAATGTGAGGAGAGTCCAAAGGGGGGGAGGACTTGGATGGAGTGATCTCGTACAAGTGCCAGTCCAAAAAACACAGATTGGTCCACGGTTGATTGACGCGAGGATCTCAGATGGACGGTGACGGCGTTTGAGTTAGAAGCTTCATGTCACATCAGGGCACGTGGGCGAGACCCAAAGGAGGTCAGACAGACCCAGAAACATTTGATTCACCCGACCAACGAATTTTAAGAATTGAATCCGACTGTAAACGGAGTAGAAGTAGATTGTATGTAGATGATGTAGATATTTATGTGTGGGATGTTTCTAAGCTCTCCCGGGTGGTTTTGGCCTTCGTCAAAAGCAGTTGATTTGTTCAACGGACACAACGACGCCTTTGACAGATGAACCATCGACTCACAGGCCGCTGACGTCTGATTGCTCGTATTTGTCCCCTGACGTGACATTGCCGATAGTAGCAACAATAAAAGCGCGCTCAACTATTTGAATTCCTTTTTTCTATCACGAATGGGCTTTTTTTTCCAGTTTGCAACCCGTCTGCCCCGTTTGCTGGCAGATAAATGCCAATTTGCCCCCAAAAAAACATGCTGTATCTGATTTTATTTGCTTTTCACTTTCAATTTTCTTAACAATTGAATGGAGGATCAGAACGATGTGCTTAGTACGGCGATTTTTATCGTTGCCACAACACATTAACCTCTGGCCAGTAGCTTTTGGGATCTTCCTCTGGACCAAAATGTTGGATTGGCGAACCATAATACTGAACTCCTGACCATGTAAATGTCCGATGAGTTATTTATATGATCAGAAATGTACTGTTTGGGTCTTTAAAGATGCTTTGGAGGGCGAAATCACTCCAAAGCAAATCCTATAAGAAGCAGAATATTAAGCAGTGGCTTTGGATAAAAGCGTCAGCTAAACGACGTGTGATGTGATGTATTGTAATGTAGAATATGCGACTCTACTAACCTGCTGGACCAAAACCAGTCACCCAGCCAGCTGGGGCCTAATGAATGAAGCCCGACGCCCACCTCTGCCCCCCCGGCCTCTTCCTCTCGGCGAGACAAAGACGTAGAAACGGGAGACAGAATGTCGACTATGCAAACCGGTCCGGTCGCCAACGCGTCGCTTGCTCTCGATTCCAAAGCTCCTCTCCCCCCCCCACCCCCCCGTCACGACAAAGCCTCTGCGTTTGCAATGGGACGTCTTCTACCCCACGTCGGGACGGGCGTCACTGTTACTCCCCCGCGGCGCTTCACCGAGCAGCTATTTCAGATCACCAGTCAAAAATGTACAGCCGCTATTACACCGCAAAGCAAATATCTGGCATGCCTGAGCGAGGCGAGACCTTGTGAAGACTTTATTTAGTGGCGCACGTCACGCAATCCAGTGTCCAGCTCGCGCATGTCCGCTATGCCCGGTATGTAGCGGGGCCTCCCGTTGGGATCGGCTTTGGTTCCGTGTGACAGGTGGAAGGACAGGTTTGTTCCCTCCGTCAGGTGCCGTCATTCCTCTCTGGCTGGCATCCAGTGCAACAATACAGGGTGGACCTCTCCCTCCCTCACTCACATTCTGACGCACAATGGGAGGCTCTTGTCTGATTGTCACAGCGGGATCTACATACCCGCCAGTCGGCCTCCACCAGGCGATCGAGTGATTGCGCCGTTGGTTGTTCAGAGGAACAATGACTGACCGAGAACCACATTTGACCAACAAAACCTCTCGGCATGGTGCAGACCTCCAGGAGTTCGATGGCAACTAATCCTACCGTTGAGAAAAACGTCACGTAAGCATCTGATCTGGGTTGATGAGTGACCTGGACGCGTGCCGCTAAAACAGTGCAAACAAAGTAGGCGAACTAACACGTCGCGTGATCCCCAAAGGTTTTTGAGATTAATCTTTTTTAAATACAATTTCAAAATGTATCATTCAGTTAGAAATACTGTACTTAGACTTATCAACAGCACATCTCTTGTGTATCTGCAACTGGTAGATAAAATTCTAGGTTTGTTTCAGTAAAGTTTCCACAAAGGAAATGATGACGATGATAGAACATCTGGAGTTTGGCACGACGTCCTGAGCAGTAGGTTGTTCGCATGTAGCTGCAAGACTGATTCGTTTCATGTGATCAATTCTATAGAACAGATGGACTCTACACTATTAATGCCTTGAATCCCTTTCCCTCTGAAAACATAACAGAGGAGACCACTTGGATTTGGAGATGGATCATTACTCATTTAGATTCCATACGCTCTCCTCGAAGACGCCAGACTGCAGGACCGTCAACACACGGTTACAGTGAGGACCATGAGGACATGGACATTACCTCAATCACATTCACCATTACAGGTCACTTAGCTCACGCGTTTATCCAAAGCGACTTACATTGCATTTTTAACAATGACTGACTGGAAGGTTCCACCGAGACTTGAACTCAGAGTCCAGACCGTTACGCCATGGAACCCACATTGACCCACCAGTGTCTTGCCTCCCCCCCAAACCCCTTCCTCATCCCCGTGCTCCTTATATACGGTACAGCTGCCTCCTGATGGTCCAGGTCACGGCGGTGCGTCGATACACGCACGCTTCAGTCAAAGCCAACAGAAACATTATGGAACTCATCAAAACCATCTTGATCAGTCTTTTCTAATTTACACATGAAAAGGATCGATTTCTTATTTCTGTTTACTAGCTTGGTTGTCAGCTAGAAAAGATAGAAAGGTGAACTTGTTTACTGGGAAAGGGTTCATTTGACCATAAACCCTTTCAGCACCAAGTTGAATGGGTTCATTGTTTAATTGTGTGTTCCAGCTCCATGTGAGTTATTAAAGGAGGTCAGTAACTAAAGCTCCACACAAGATTTACAAATATATTCTGTGCACTTTCTCTGTAAACTTTGATACGATACGATACGAAATGAACTTACATAATAAAACATTCACAGGAAAATACAATCAGCCAAATGTTTCACATTTCTGTGAGAGGTAAATACAATGAATTGAGTTGAATTAAAGAACATTAAAGCTACAATAGAAGTAGGTTCTCATGTTGTTGAGGTACACACGGTAAAGATGTGGTACTTGCATGTGGTGCATTGGAAACAATTACCTTAAAATGACTGTTTCAGTCCGGCTCACTGAAATGTGGACAAACAGCACCACCATGATGTCAGAATGCCCCAGTACAACAGTACAAGTCCACTTGAAAGACAAAACCAGCAGGGTAAATATGTCACTATAAGGAGTGTTTAGTCGATATATATACATGTTACATATCGTTTTAATTACTTAACATATATAGAGACACACACACACACACCAGGCCGATGCAAACCTGCATTCACTTCACTGACCAGAAGGGGGCGAATCCTCTGGGTGCAAAAAGCAGTTTGGTCGTGTAGAAGTCTACGGGAGAATGACTCCTCATTTGGTTTATTGCCCAAGTAGACATTATAGATCGTCTATTCTCTCATTCTCTACTTTCAAGACTTCCTCTTAGTACAAAATGGTCCAAACACATGTTTATCTGACTGTTGCACCGGGTGTGCCCTCAGGCTTATGAGTGTGTGTAGCTAAAAGAAATGATTGAACCTTCGGTTCTATTGAGCTCCACCCGCTCAACAAAGATGCTAACGGACAAAATGGTCCTGGTTTCAAAACAGCCGTCCGCAAACATCACAGTGATTTCATCGAGTATTTCAAGACAAGCCTGCAACGCTGTGGCAGCTTGTTGTGGAGCCTCCCAGACCCACACAGGGTCTGTGGACCCTCCCAGACCTACACAGGGTCTGTGTGTCCTCCACGACCCACACAGGGTCTGTGTGTCCTCCACGACCTACACAGGGTCTGTGTGTCCTCCACGACCTACACAGGGTCTGTGTGTCCTCCACGACCTACACAGGGTCTGTGGACCCTCCCAGACCCACACAGGGTCTGTGGACCCTCCCAGACCTACACAGGGTCTGTGGACCCTCCCCGAGGACCCTGAGCTGAGCCACTGCTCACCATCTGGCTCTGTGGAGGCTCGGCCCGTCGTCCTGTGGCGCCATCAGCTGGTCGATGCGGCCCGTCATTGCACAGATTCTCATCTACGTTACCACCATCAACCATCACCATAATAAATCATCACCATGACGCTGGTGAGCTTTCATCCACTTTGTGGCAGCAGCAGCTCACAGAAGGTCCAGAGCTGCTCTGCTGTGGAGCATCGTTGGGAGAGGAGCTGCTCCGAACACCTCGTTCTACAGCTGCTGTGAAGATTATTCTGTTTCTGTCACCTGATGTCGGGTTTTAACCCTTTTTCACAGAAATTCTGAGACGCAAATGAGGAAAAATATTCTGGAATTATTGTTATTTTTTTCAACTGCGATCTAGAACGTCTGATCCGTTCATCTGTTCATTTAAAGCCAAAATCAGAGAACTCACAGTGACTGCAGACGTGGAGGTAGTTATGCTTTGTGTGTTTTGTGTCCATGTTCGTAGTGGGGAGGAGTGACCCCGTCGACCCCCGTGGCCTATACAGCGCCAGTCAATTACAAGGTCCTAAATCACAGTTACCCCACGGGGATTAATATGGGATACTTCAAAGAAGTCATCATACAAACATTTATGAAAGGATAGAAATAATTGGCTACAAATCCTGTGAAAGCTACACTCATCTCTATAACTCTATAATAACTAAAGCTCTGCTCTTCACACATCAAATATACATACATTATTCCTATTGTCTCAGGTTTCTGGTTATGGTGTGTGTTCATATTGGTGTTAAAATAAATAGCGGATAAAGTGTGTTGCTGGTAAATATTTATGAATATAAATGGTAAGAAAAAGTTATACTCCAGTTCATACTTCCCTTTCTGAATAGTCACAGCATCATTTACTTCCTGGGAAATGACCCTTAACATGTTTTCGGTCCTGAGAGAATAAACATACTTGTTACAACCGACTCCCTCCAACTCTGCGGAGAGTAAAGGGAAAAAGAAAATCACCCAATGACCAAATCATCTTGTGATATTGATTTAGCAGCTTTTTTTACTTTGGTGAATGACTAAAAGCTCAGGAATAGAATCCAGGCTGCACAAGCTCGTTTTTTCCTCCCAAACTGTGTCGCTTACACTCAAACATCAATGATGACTCGACACTTTCCTTTTTCATTCAGACCGAAAACAGGTTATAGAAAACGATTGGGGAAATATGCTATTAGGGTATCTGTTTTCTGAACAAAAATATGGGTTTACTTGCTTTGGCACTATAATGCACGGCATTCAACACTTTGGTATGAAAACTATGCTTGCAATACAAACAGTACTGTATTTGAATCATATTATTTATTCTATTTTGCTTCATTTTTTGGGTTATCTTAGTGATTCATTGGCATTTGATGTCGGACTATAATAGAACAAAAGCGCTGTGATTAATCAAGCTATGGGTTTCTTTAGCAAAAAAATAGGATTATAATCTTATTCCAGCCTCAATATGATTATGTGCTGTAAAGGGATATCTGAGGCTCTACCAAACCACTGAAATTGAATCTGTCATTACTACATGGTCACATTGCTATTTTACCTTCTCGGGGACCAGCACCTTATTGGGATGGAGAGGTTGGTGTGTTCCTATGGACCCAAGGGCTGTGTTGTCTGGAGCCTGGTCCTCCTCGTAGGGGTACCCGTGGTAAAGTGGTCTCAGGCGAGGGGCCAGACCATGAATAGTTCAAAAAACATGAAAAAACGGAAGAGGGAGGGAGTCCATAGTCCTACTGGGAGACTTCAATGCAAACGTGGGCGACTATTGAGACTGTAGAGCCATGATTTGGAGGAACGGCCTCCCTGATCTGATGTTTTGGGCACTCGGGTTAGGAGAGGGGCATAGTTGTTAACTCATCACCATCTGGTGGGTCTGGAGTTGGGTCAGAGGATGGGGAAAGACTCAGGAAGGACGTAGGAAACCCAAACGCATTGTGCGTGTCAACTGACAACATCTCGAGAAGGTGCCGGTCCAAAGAACACCTCTGGCAAAGCTTCTCTTATAGTCCTGTGGATTTGTCGGGGGGCATTCAACTAGGAGTCTTGGAGTCTGTTGACCGCAAATTGGGAGGTTATTGGGCGACGGAAAGAGCATTATGAGGAATTCCTGGATCTACTACGACCTCTTTGCTAGAGGTGGAGCTCGAGGCTGATGAAGGATCATCGTTAATTTGTCTGGTGGAAGTAGTTACAACAACTCCGCAGTGGCCTGCTCGTGGTAGCGAAAGTGTCCTTACCCCAAGTGAAGGAGTTCTAGTACCTCGGGGTGTTGTTTGCGACTGAGGAAAAGATGTAGTGAGAGTTTGGCCAGAGAATTCATTTTCTTGTAATTTTCCATTTTACTTTCCTCGATGGCTAACAGCGGGTTTGATTGAGGAGGAGCAGGTGAAACAGTGTGGGGAGCGGATGTTCAGAGCCATGGTCTAAAGATAAATCTGCATCGCCGAAAGCCAAGACCTCCCCCACAACTCGCCCTGTGGCCACGAGCCAAACCGAAGCAGCAACGCTTATAGCTCCCCGCATCCTTTTTTCTTCTGCGGCTTCGAGAGCCGGGCCCCGCTTTGCGTTTGGCGCGCTGCTCCAGGACATCTGGAGCCTGGACGTTCTAGAGCACTCATTGTCTTACCTGGTCCAAACAGAGTAGGGGGGGGGGGGGGTTCTGGACCTGGGAGATCAAATCTTACTTAAAATCGTACTACTGAGAACAGTTGATTACCACCATGAAACTTTCCCATTTGACTGATAAAATCAAGAAATGTTCTAAAATGTTATGTCTAATTATGCAAATCAAGCACTATTTAATGGTGACCTTTGGTGAATAAAACCTCCTGACAGATAAAAGAAGAAGAAAAGAGAATGTCCTTAAAATGAAACACATTCCATAAGATCTGGTTGCTTTTTCATATTAGTTTCTTCCTGAATTTCGACGTGTAACTTTTATAAATGTAAATGCGATGTGAGGACTCTCTGCTGTCACCAAGTGGTATCGATCCCAGCTCACTGCGGTTCCCGATGTACTGCAGCGTTCTCTGGGTCGGCCCATGAAGGATTTCCTCCCTGCGTATTTCAATCAGAAGAGACTCGGTCCGAACCGACAAACATTTGTTACACCTGTATAACATTGAAATAGTGCACAATCTTTGGTGATTGGACTGTTTATCCTAAACCAGGATAATCAAAGGGCCGTGAGTTCTGCTCGGCAGAATTCCCCAGTCCAGACACTGGTGGTGGTGAAGAAGGGAGTTGATAAAAACTGAGGATGACTGAAGAATGCCTGATAGCTGCTGGAGGTGGAGGAGGGTCGCATCCGGTTTCGCGCTGAAGTGACACCTGACAGCAACAACGGCGCGAACCCCTTAAGGGGCAAAAGGCAGTTTTTCCGGATGGATGAGGCAGATCGGGTCCACTCTACGTACCCGCAGAGTAGATTCTTCTTTGTCTTCTCTTTGTGTCATCCCGGGATCTAAAATGATGAGTGCCACGGCGGCCGGAAGGGATCCGTTGTCGTCAGCATGTGTGGTACGAGTCATTAAAGCGAGTGCATTAGCGGCTCCTGTTCTCAGAGAGTATCCCTGTACTCACGATGAATTGTGACGGCCTTAAAGAAACACTGGATGGTGAAATAACTGGAATAATGCAGCAGTTTGCTTCTCCTCCTTTTAGGTGCGTTATTCTACAAAAGCCTGCAACACGTCTCAATTCACGCTCGATATAATGCATTTCCAAATACGTACCATGTGCTATTTTATTTTGACCGACACCGAATCTACTGGTATCTTTGGTAAAGACATAATCAAGTACAATGCGCTCAATTGAGAAAACATAACACAACGGCCCCGTTATACTTGATGACATGTGATTTTCACAGCCAAACCTGTTTGGTTGATTCCTTTATTCGCAGCGCAAAAGTTCAGAAAAAATCTTTTCTTTTTCTTCTCTGAAAAAAGTATGGCTGTTTTTTTCTGTTTATTAGTTACTTTCTGTAGAAATCACAGGTCCAAAACATGCAGCTACGTGGGAATTAATTGTACACAATAAAAAAATGAATATAGCTCAAAGATCCTGCGATACTTCACAGAGGACTTCAGATTATCCCTGGTTGAACCGCCCAGTGATATTCTGAGGTTAAGAATCATCCTGTTGAGAGGCAAACAAGTTGCATTCCCCCCAAAATAAAACTGTTGCACTCAGTTAATCTTTAAAAGAGGAGGATTGTTCCAAATGTCTCACCTTTCCTCTTCAGGGACCCTCTTCAAGTAGGAGTATCCATGGTCTTTGTGACATTATTTTTGGGAGGTTTTGTGGTCAATTTGCAATTCAGGCCTGGGCCTACCGACCCCCCCCACCCCAACCCCCCCGACAAGGTCTTTTTATTCTGTTCTGCTGCCTTTGTTATGAGCTGACAGAGAGAAATCCCATAAAATTGAATGAGCCCCTCAAGCGCGGGCGTCCACACACACACACACACACACACACACACACACACACACACACACACACACACACACACACACACACACACACACACACACACACAGTTTAGCGCTCCAGTTGTAGCAAAGCTCCCGGTTCCCCAGTGAGGGATACATGGGGCTCGACTGGGTTTTTCATGTGTGCGCGTATACTGCTACTGATGCGAGACCCGGGGGCAGATTTGGCACATGAAGTATGCAGAAACAAATAAGCCGAAGGGCCGAGCGCACGCCGACGTGGCTGGAAGTGGGAGTCCGGCCGGACGGCAGCGGCTGAGAGGCGCTCATGGGTTGCCGAAGGTGCTAAATATTTAATTCTGATCGTTTTACAGAGATTAAATTTGAAGCCTAAAGTTGAAAACTTAAATTTTCCAAGCTTTGATTCCAAGCTTTCATCCTGTTTGTTCAGTCATTGACTTTTGTTCCCGTCCATTTAAAAACACCAAATGCACATTTACATTCTTCTCCTATTTAACATACAGAGATTTCAACAGTAAATGTACTCAGTTATGTACACATAACTAATACAGCAAATAACAGTTATGGACGCACTTTGAACTTGACATGCCGAGTGTCACTCTGTATGAACCTGTATGCTCATTTAAGATTAGCAGAATTAGCAAAAGACTGATATTTTGTTACCTCTGTTTTAAATAACTTGAAAACAAGTGTCTCACATGGTACCGTATGCAATTCCATGACCTACGTACCTTGTAGGCGCTGGTCTTCCGATCGGAGAAGCTGGTTAACACAAAGCTCTGACGTTACAGACGAGTCCACTGGGAAATCCTTTTGTCTTTTTGTCTTCGCTTGTACACGAGTCCAACCTTGTGTCACAAAACGGGCTGAGGTTGCCAGAAGCAGGACTCAAATGCAGAGTTGAAAACAAAAAGTACTTTAATAAATCAAAATAAACCCAAACCGTGACACCTTATGACGCACCCCCGACGCAAATCATCAGCAATGGCTGGAAAACATGCGGCGCCAGAGTCCCTGACAGAACATGCATGACAATATTTAACATTAATCCTGCACTGTTTTATTGTACATTACACAATTAGATCATTTATAAAGGTGTATTAACCTTTTAACCTCTTTAAACACAAAACCAGGCTCATAGGTTGAGTTGTTGGTTTCCAACTGGACGACCCAAGGAATCAGTTGGTACCAACTGTAACATACTAGCTTGTTTGGAAAGGGGCAAAATGCACTCCAAATTCGGGCTATATTTTGGAAAGGGAAAAAGTGCCCTGGCGTCATTCACATGGGTCCATTGACCTCTCGCCACCACGTATGGGAACCGCTTTACAGACGTGCCCAATTCGTGCTAACTGAATCTTGCGGGTCCAATAAGCCCAATTCTATTCATGGGTGATGAGGTTCGTCCTCACAGCACCACGGACATCCACAGGCTAGAGGCATTCATTGATAATGTGCGGCTCTCCTCGGCACATTGACAAAAAGGAGGTTCACAGAACGGAAACACTCCACATCATCTCCAAAATCTACAAATGTCAAAGGTTTTGATGGTAAATTACAGCAGCATTATAGAGTTTTTCTACGGCATACCTCGAGTTCTCATGTGGTATTGAGACGAAAATAAACGTGGGCTTTCTCTCTTAATGGAGGAGCAAAGCACTCAGTGCAATAATGTGTATAATGTATTGGATGGAGCTTTTTAGCAGAGGGAGTCGATTCATCGGGCCTTTTATTAACGCACACGCGGAAAACAATTATTGGCTTTGTACAATACAGTTGCTGCATAAATATGCATGCGGGTCATTTACGACATAAGGTTAAAAGGTATTTCATTAGTAAAGCTACTTGTCTTAATACATGTGTGCGTGAGACAAAAAGGGAGTCATGGAGACAAAGAACGAGAGACTAAGAGGGACCGTGACCCTGATCAGTAACAAAGTTCAAAGGCGGCATCTGCTGCTGGAGCCCGAGGTCTGGGTCCCCTTCAGCTCCTGGTCGGTTAGGGTTACAGAACCCTCGTGGTCCACAACAAAGGACTCTACATCTGCATTAAACAAGGGCAGACCCCCTTTCTCTGGGCAGCATGAAAAATAAAAAATGCAATGGAAGCTTTTTCTTGAATGCTTGTTTTCTCACATATAAATGTAATTAGCATTTTCATTGAAGTGAAAGGCCGCCAGGTAGAATCTCTGGATCTGAGAGTCTCCTTTTCGGACCCTCTGACTCCAAGTGGTAGCATTTCTCTGATAATGACGATTGACAAGCTTTATTTTCGGACTTAGACACAGTGAAGACTGAGGTTATTTCATTGCATTTCCATTCTTCCTGGAGTCCTGGCTATCTCCCCGTGTCTGTTTGTGACCAAACCAGGTGCTTTGTTTTGGGACATTGTCACTGTCTATTATCTATAAAAGGTTTTAAAATGAACTCCTCAGCCTTCTAGGTGGATTTAATGCAGTGTGGAGCTTGAAAGTAGTTGAGTTGTTACGTGTTCTTTTTCAGCCGTCACTCACACACATGCATGGTCTCATTTTTAAGAAGGTTTTAGATGCTTTGTGCTTTTGGTACAATTCAAAGTGTGACCAAAATGGCCCTTCAATGTGTACTTTTCACTTGTCAACTGCACGCACACACACAAACACACAAACACACACAGAGGCTTGTAATTGAAGCACATCCCAGTGGCAGTGGGAAGACATCACGCAGTCACCGGGTCACCAGCCTCAGTATTATATGGCCTCCTCCAACATGAGTAAATGGACTCAGTGCTAACAACTGGGATTTCACGTATTGATACCGAAAAAGCCATAAAGTGCTGCTAAGAAAAGTCATTGATCCTCACTGATCCTAACTGGAACACGGCAACGATTTTGTCTCTGCGGTTTATCTCCATTTCCATGCGTGTTGTCTGTGTACTTAAAGCTCTTAAGAGTTTGAATGCAACAGAAATGCTGTGATTTCAAAGTATCTCGATTCAATACTACACTACTTTGAAATATCTTCAATATTCATATCTATTTGTTAAAATCGTGTTAAAACCGGTTCAAAAGCAGCCGCTAACCCTGCTGGATGTCCCCCAATCACACGCATGGTAATGACGCTGTGGTCACACTCCTGACTCACAGTGACTATATTATCCTATAAATAGCACATGCTCACCCATTGCACCACTTGAGGGCTATTTGCTTTCCTGTAAAGCAGATTTAATTTAATTTAAACACAAAAAAAAAAATACAAATCTGATATATGAATACATTAGTATCTGAAACAAAGGATAATATTTAGCAGTTAAAAATCTATCACTATATTTATTCAGGTTTATCAAACCAGCCGACATTTAATGAGGTCATTTTTATATCCAAACATAGCGTTTCAGATGACGTGTGGTACCTCACTGCTGTGCCTACTCACTTTGAGTAGGTAGCATGTAAGTGGAGGGGTGTTTGCTTGACCGAAACGCTCTGTTCCCGGCAGTGCATCTTATCGTGGAAACACTATAGCTGAAACCTCGCACTCCCAGACAGATGTTGAAGGTCAAGGGTTGAGGGTTCCCACGAGGAAGCAGCTCAGCGGCGCTCCTATTAGTTAGCCTGTGTTTGTGTGTGTCGGTCTCTCTGCCTGAGTTCACAGTTGCTGGGATTTGGCTTTGTGTGACCTGCAGAATCTGCGGCTTCTGGCAGAATACACATCCGAGACGCGACAGATCGCATCTTCAGCAGTGGTACACAAAGACGTCTGTGGGAGGGAGGAGAGCGCGATCTCCAGTTTGACTCCTGTGTCCTTCGGCAAACCCGTTGCCCCCAACACCACTCCAGTAGCTGTGACTACAGTGTGTGAATGTTAGCTTTGTTTGCTGTGCCTTGTATTAGTTCTTAATATGAAGTTTTGTGAATCTCACCTAAAAGCCACTGTTAAACATTTCATTCAAAAAGGGTATTGTTTCTCCAAAAGGAAATTCACTAACCTGTTCTCAATCAATGTTTTGACTAAATAACTAATCTGGAAATGTTCAGTATGGCGCTCATACAGCTCATTCTATAAATGAAGTCAACAAACTACGAAACCTTAACTTACGTTTCGATTGGGAAGCACCTTTACACGCAACGCGCAATGTACAAAATATATCAATGTCGACTTCTGGTTTCACTCAGGAAACAGCGGCACTCTGCTGGATTAAATATATGTTTTATTTGTTGACTCATCAATCCGCCGTCCATGTTTGTATAACGCTGGATTTGAAGCCGCTCCCTATGTAGAAAGGCCTCATTCTGAGCCAAGAACAGGACAGGAAATAATACACCAATAAAAACACTGTCAGTATTATATTAACGTGTATTAACAAGAACTAAGAAAAGGGATCATATCACTCCTGTATTAACTTCTCTGCACTGGCTCCCTGTTAAATCAACAGTAGATTTTAAGGAGTATCTTAAAGAGCTTGTAACACCTTATTGCCCTACAAGGCAACTGCGCTCCATAGATGCTGGTTACTAACCCTCTCCTAAAGTCTCTGTGCTTTCCCTCCCCACAGGCTTCTGTGGATGGTGTTTCTATCTGATGGTGGTTCTGTCTAATGGTGGTTCTATGTGGTGGTGGTGGTTCTATTTGATGGTGGTTCTATCTGATGGTGGTTCTGTCTAATGGTGGTTCTATGTGACGGCGGTTCTATTTGATGGTGGTTCTATCTGATGATGGTTCTATCTGATGGTGGTTCTATCTGATGATGGTTCTATGTGATGGTTGTTCTATCTGATGGTGGTTCTATCTGATGGTGGTTCTATGTGATGGTGGTTCTATGTGATGGTGGTTCTATGTGATGGTGGTTCTATCTGATGATGGTTCTATGTGATGGTGGTTCTATGTGATGATGGTTCTATCTGATGGTGGTTGTATCTGATGGTGGTTCTATGTGATGGTGGTTCTATGTGATGGTGGTTGTCCCTGCAGTGGTCCTGTCGTACACCTGCTTACTACTCAATTATTTTAATAATTTCTGTCATATGAATTGAATGTATTGTACATATCTTACATTGTTTATTCTGTCCTCATGACATCATTGCATTCTGTCCATCAGGAGACGGATCCTCCTCTGACGCTCTCACTGAGGTTTCTTCCCTTTTTTCCCCATCGAAGGGTTTTTTTGTTTTTTTTTGTTTTTTTTTATGTGAGGGTTTCGGCACAGAGGATATTCAGACTGTAACGCCCTCTGAGGCTAATTTGTAATTTGCAATTTTGTGCTATATGAAATAAAATGAATTGAATTATATTCAATTTCTGTTAACAGATCCCTCCTAAATCCTACATCACTTAAATCATGTGATCATCACCACAAACATTTTGTCTAAATATGATGAAAGACAAATATATGAAATATTACTATTACTTTATTTAGTGTGAATGACAGAATACAATATAACTTGTACATGTGTGTGAAGGCACAAACCATTTAAATTATTTATAAAATGTTCATTTTATTATTTTCATCAAATTATTGATTAATTATTAAGTCTTTTTTTTTTACAAACAACAAAATGCAAAGCACACAATTTACAACAGGTTCATAAAATGACACCAAGAACATTTTTTAATATCACCAGAAATGTTCTCCTTGGGTCAACAGTATCTACGACCGTGTATATCGAATATCTATATATATATGATATATATATATATTTATATATATATATATATATATTTTATATATATATATATTATATATATTATATATAATATTTATAATATATATATATATATATATAATATGTTAGACAGCTCTTCAAAGAAGGATATTCAAATTATTGTCTCTTTTGGAAGGTTATTCTTTTGTTTCAGTTTTAGTTTATTTAATTTAATATTTCTATCTTATTATATTGTATATAATGTGTATCTTTTTATTCTATTTTCTCCCCTCTTGAGGGATCAATAAAGTATCTATCTATCTATCTATCTATCTATCTATCTATCTATCTATCTATCTATCTATCTATCTATCTATCTATCTATCTATTCTGTATATTAGTCAGTTGGACGAATGCTTGCTGAAGCTGCATGTAAACGACAGCCTGCTGGGCAGCAACAGCCATCTTGATTGCGCCTTTAACAGAGAAGGTTGTCCAGGTCAGCAGTAGCAGATGGTCCAAGCTGCCCGTTTGTCCAGATGGAGAAACTGGATCCGCTGGAAAGAAACGAGAGATACACGCAGATCTGCTACAGTTAATGGGGCCACTGCTTTGGGAATTCAACAATAACTCGCCCCATTCGAATTATGCAAGTACCATAATACAGTGTGTTCCAGAGTAAACATTTTGAAACTGGAAATAGACAGTTATTTAGTTTGCACACTTTTGAATTATGTAATATCAAACAACTTCAATAATACAGGTAAAGTTACCTGGAAACAGGCTAACGCTATTACCAAAGAATTATTTTGTGCCTTATTTCCAAAATAGTGAGACGCTTAGCTTTCGTTAGACATTCATTTAATATTCCATTCCATTCCATCACATGTCATTTATCTGACGCTTTTATCCAAAGCGACTTACAATAAGAACATTTCAACCATAAGGACACAAACTCAGAAGAACAAGAAACAAGAAAGTGCAAATTCATCAAATAAGCCAATTTACAACTTGCTGTAGATAAGAACCATATAAGTAGGGGTGTAACGATTCTTTTTAACAACGATTCGATTCAAATCACGATTCATGGTTGCCGATTCGATTCATGGACGATTTGGGTTAATTTAGAACAATTCGATTCGATTCAGTGACTTGAAATCGATTCAGTAACTTTACTGGACAGTGCAGGCAAAGTTTCTGAGATCCCTGTTGTTTCTTGTAAGGAAATCAGGTTTAAATTAATTATGGATATTATAAACACGCAAACAACAATTAATGGAAAATATTAACCTTTTATTTGAATCAAGTGCCATTTTCCATGTAAACATTACACAATAATTACACAATGTTTGGATCAATTCACAGACACCTCATCGTAGGGCCGCACGTCTTTACAGATAAACTTGTTACTGTGATGAGTTTGGTGCTGGCGACGCCTGAGGCGTCTGCAGAGCTGAGTTACCTGCTGCTGCTGCAGCGGTGACGCTGCTAGAGGTCCTGACTGTCGGCGTTGTTTCATCCCACGGGGCCTTAGTAGACGGCCGGAAAGATTCCTCGTGTTAGCTATTTTCTTGGTAAAGTAGTTGAAAAAGTCACCCAGAAGAAGGGTGGAGGGGGAGGAGGCCAGAGAGGAGGGAGGGAGCGAACAGGTACAGAGTCAGTTGATGGGGTTGTTAGTTATAGAGAGTAAGAGATGAAGAAGTGGTCAGACACATGAAGTTACAGAGAGGTTGGTGGTGGAGCAGTTTCTAGTGAAGATGTAGTCAAGGTGATTGCCGGCTTTGTGAGGAGGAGGAGAGGGACTGAGTGACAGAGCGAAGGAAGAAAGTAGGTGTAAGAGGTCATCTGACAAAAAGATATTAGGAGACTAAAAGGCAGGAGATCATGTCAATGTTCCCTCTGCCCTGTGCTCCCTAAGGTCCTTACCTCCACCAGTGCCCATTATTCCAAAACCCCAAAAATGATAAACATGTGGACAGAAAGCCCATTTGTCTCCCACATGAAAACGTTTCTACCGGCACATGCCATGCCACTACGCCTGCAGAAGGATCAGGCATTTAGGAGTGGGGACAATGACTTGTACACAGAGGCAAAATACAAGTTTAGCAAGGCGGTGAGAGACGCTAAACGACTGTACTATGAGAAACTCCAACAACAGTTCTCAGCAGGTGACTCTGCATCGGTCTGGAGACAAACACCTCACCAACTACAAGCCAAAAACCCCCACTCCATGAATGACCTCCGCCTGGCAGACGAGCTGAATGAGTTCTACTGCAGATTTGAAAGATAATGTCCTGATCCCATCCCCCACAGCTCCACCAACCTGCTGCAGTCCCCCTCCCCTCCCTCCCCCAGCCCATCAGGTGCTCACGCCTCTTCATCTATATCACCTTCCTCTCCCCCACCAGCAACGACCCTCTCTATTCTGGAGAGAGACGTTAACCGGCTCTTTAGAAGACTAAATCCCCGTAAGGCAGCCGGTCCGGACTCCGTCTCCCCTCACTCCCTGAAGCATTGTGCTGACCAGCTGTCTCCGGTGTTCACTGACATCTTCAACACCTCCCTGGAGACATGCCACGTACCAGCCTGCTTCAAGGCCTCCACCATCATCCCTGTCCCCAAGAAGCCCAGGATCACAGGACTCAATGACTACAGGCCCGTCGCCCTGACCTCTGTAGTCATGAAGTCTTTTGAACGGCTAGTCCTGTCCCACCTGAAGTCCCTCACCGACCCCCTCCTGGACCCCCTGCAGTTCGCCTACAGAGCCAACAGGTCTGTGGACGACGCTGTCAACATGGCCCTCCACTACATCCTCCAGCATCTGGACTCCCCAGGAACCTACGTCAGGATTCTGTTTGTGGACTTCAGCTCTGCCTTCAACACCATCATCCCGTCTCTGCTGCAGGACAAACTCTCCCAGCTGCACCGCCCGACTCCACCTGCAAGTGGATCACAGACTTCCTGTCTGACAGGAAGCAGCACGTGAAGCTGGGGAAACATGTCTCAGCCTCTCAGACCATCAGCACCGGTTCCCCCCAAGGCTGCGTTCTTTCCCCTCTGCTCTTCTCCCTGTACACCAACAGCTGCACCTCCAGCCACCAGTCCGTCAAGCTCCTGAAGTTTGCGGATGACACCACCCTCATTGGACTGATCTCTGGTGGGGACGAGTCCGCCTACAGGTGGGAGTCTGACCATCTGGTGTCGTGGTGCAGCCAGAACAACCTGGAGCTCAACGCTCTAAAGACAGTGGAGATGGTTGTGGATTTCCGGAGGAACAGCGCCCCACCCTCCCCCATCACCCTGTGCGACTCCCCCGTCACTATTGTTTCCTGGGCTCCATCATCACCCAGGACCTCAAGTGGGAGCTGAACATCAGCTCCATCACCAAGAAGGCTCAGCAGAGGTTGTTCTTCCTGAGGCAGCTGAAGAAACTCAACCTGCCAAAGACGATGATGGTCCACTTCTACACGGCCATCATGGAGTCCATCCTCTGCTCCTCCATCACCGTCTGGTACGCTGCAGCCACAGCCAAGGACAAGGGCAGGCTGCAGCGTGTCCTCCGCTCTGCAGAGAGGCTGATCGGCTGCAATCTGCCGTCCCTGCAGGACTTGTTCGCTTCCAGGTCTCTGAAGCAGCTAAAAAGATCGCGGCCGACCCCTCTCACCCCGGACAAAAACTGTTTGTGCCCCTTCCATCTGGCAGGAGGCTGAGGTCCATCAGGACTACGACCTCCCGCCACACCAACAGTTTCTTCCCGTCGGCATAACATCCCACCGGTCACTCCCCCTCATACTGCACACGTCACTTTAACTGCAATTCATCACTTTGTCACTTGTCACTGTCTCTTGTCTGTTACTTGTTCGTTAGTGCACTTTATGCTTAATATTTCTCTTAACTTTTTAATATTTAATTTTTTTTAACTTTATTCCCCTGTTTTATACTAACCCATAGCCTTAGCCTTATTCTACTAACACATTGCATTAGCATTTCATTCCACTTTGTTTTATTACTTGTGCACTGTTGTCTTGTATGTCTACTGTCGCGCACTAACCGCCAAGACAAATTCCTTGTATGTTTGACATATTTTGGCTAATAAATGTTTCCTGATCCTGATCCTGATCCTGATGCATGTAAATGAATGTCTAACAAAATGCTCACACTTTGCTGCTGATTAAACTAGGCTTCAGGGTTGACTTGACACTGGCGCTTATCTCTTTGAGTTTAGCATTACTACACCAACATTACTACACCTGACATATCCAAAACGGATGCTAGGGGGTTAATAGTTTGAAGGCCACCGACCGAGCATTGACGAGTTGGGAGCGAGAATGTCTTGGTTTGATTTTTAGTTTCGGGATGAGTTGTGTTTATCCAAGAACCCTCTTATCTTTCTTATCATTTTCTTTCCTGCACCATTTGCTGTGATTTGCCTTACTTCAGTGGAGTCAACAACAGGCCTGTGCGTGTGTTCCAAATAATATCTGCTTAGATTTCAGTGGCGAGCTGGGTCGGAGATGTCCTTGTAATGACTTTAATAAGGTACAAAGCCCTGTGGCCTATCCATTAAACAAACACATGCACAAATACCCGCTGCAGATGTGATGTATGTGGAAGAGAGGGTGGCCTTAAGTGCTATAATTTATCTTAAATCTTTCTTCTCCTCTTATTTTGTCTCTCTATCTTGAAAATGTATTCTGTCCTTTGACTATCATGCCTGGTTCTCTGTGCTCTGTTTAAAATGTTGTGCTTTACGACATATTTTGACCTAAAGATTGTGTTTTCTGCTGACATAATGTTGACAATTTGGCAAGAATGTTGTCAAATGTATATTCATTGCACCTTGTGTATATTGGGTAGTTTGGGTTTGTGATGGAAAGGCGATCCCATCATTGATAGCACATATATGACTGTGGATTGATGACAGATTTGCGTTTTGATGTCTCATGCTGATTCAATCTAATGATGACATATTGTGTATAAACGCTTTCAGCAGCATATGGTGGAATTCCAATTAAAATGAGCATAATGTGGTCGGGAAAGACCATTTCAATGTGCTCTACTCCCAAATCCTTTTTGGATATCTGAGGACCTCATCCACTGAAGGAAGGTAATTTCCTTTGATTTATCCTCAATCTCATTACTTTTGGTCCCAACCAAAAGTTTATTGATGAGCGGCAGGACGTAGAGGGCTTAGTTGACTCACTCCCACATCGGTCTGTTCATATACTCCATGTAGATATATTCCAGGATTGAATAACTTCCACATTAGTCTCCATTCCCCAACACTACAAAGTAAAGCTTCCTTGTGGGTCTGGAAGGTTCCTGACCAGCAGCCACATAATCCAATGTCCATCTTGAATGCCGGATGTCAGGAAATATCAAAGATGTCCAGGGATGTATCAGAAATGCAAAAAGGTTCCGTCCAACGCTTGTGGCTCCGAGGTGCCCTTTAGAATTTCTTTCTAGTGGAGAAAATGGGATGAAGTAGAAAATGTGATTAACTGCCCTCTAAAGTACTTTCTGCATGCTAGTGCTCCATCGCGTGCAAGAGGTGCCCTAAATATATTTCACGCCCTTACCTCTCAGATAGTTTCTAGTCCGCCACAGAAAGTTTGCATAATGAATGTGTACGGTTTGTAATGCATTACTGGAATTACTGAGGATTCCTTTGGTGCAGTGCTCTGCAGAGAACAGTTCTGCAAAGTCCTACTGAATCCCACTCTGATTCCCATCTGACATCTGGCGTATACTGATAGTTAGCACAATAAGTAGATGGAGAAGTCACCTTTCTGTTGAGCCTTAGTTTATGCAAAGAGTTGAGTTACGTGTAATTTGTTACATCTGCTGGTTCTGTGTTGGGGTGTCCCATGATGCCCCTCCAGCTCAGGATGGTTTAGCTCCTTCTCAATCAGCAAGACTGAGCACATCTCACATATACGGTAGCTTCAAATTCTTAGAGCTCACTGAACCATTGAAGAGGCAACGTCAACACTGCTCATCTTCTTCAGGAGAGATCCAAACTGATTGAAGGCGCAGGGAGCCACAAGAAGATTATCGTTGTGTTTTCCTTTGGATAATATAGCAGAGTTCAAAGACGGACAATCGTTCTCTTCATTACGACTACTTTGCTGCCACAGCGCTGAGTAGAAGGGTTACATACATTCTTCTTCACCGGTGTGAAGCTCCTCCTTTATTCCCTTTTTGTGCTTCTGTTTCTTGCAACAGTGGCAGTCATTGGGGGCTATGCCCATGTTTCAGCCAGAGCACACACTGGTATATTAGACGGTGCAACAATCTTGCAAACAACTGTTACAAATAATGAATGTTAAAGCAATGCTTTTTAAATGTACACAAGCTAAAAATGACTGTAAATCCTCTAGAAAGATGTTTCCTGTTTGCAGCAGCACAGAGCTGCAGGTGATTGGCCTTTAAAAGAAGAAATACTGTTATTAGCTTTGCTGCTGCGGAGGAAGCGCGTCATTGTTTTACTAGCCAGCAAAACTAACCAAGCGTAGCTGGATGAGGAACAGACGTCATGGATTCGTTGGTCTCTTGACTTTATCCCTTTTGGGTCACTTCACACGTGTTTTACAAAACACTTTTGAAAGCAGGAACGATTTCTAATGAATATTTAAATATACGAAGCACCACATATGGTAAAGAAGCCGAAGGAGGACATTTATTAAGACTTCTCCATTAGTAGACTTGTCAGCGCACACACACACACACACACCATTTTATCCCTTGCAGTGCATCTTGTGAGGTTGCACTGGAGTCTAATCCAGTTCTAACAAACCCTTTGCTCCACTCACATGTGGACCGACTGCACTGAAAAGGTTTTTTTTAAACGACGATACAAAATTTGGGCATTTATTGCATTGTAGCGCAAAATGATGAATGCAGTGTTAGTGCTTCAACACTACATGACATCATTCACCCATTCACACACTGATGACATCATTCACCCATTCATACACTGATGACATCATTCACCCATTCATACACTGATGACATCATTCACCCATTCACACACTGATGACATCATTCACCCATTCATACACTGATGACAGGAGCTACACAGTGACACCTGCCCATCAGTCACTAACATCCACACACTGCAGTCGCAGCTACAGGAGCCGTGTTGGGTTACGGTTCTTGCCCAAGGACACATGGACATGCGGGTTAGCAGAGCCTGGGATCAAACCGACAACCCTCTGATTGGAGGTCGACCTCCACACTCGCCCACTGTCAGGGCGACATGTGAAACCATCATTTATGAGAGAGAGACGGAGCTGTCGGAGAGTCAACACTCCTTCTCTCCCGCTGCAGTCCGAGCGCCTCAAATGGACTCCTCGCTTTTTTATTCATATCTGCGCCAAAATTGGTTCTTTACGTAATTTACAGTTAAAAGAAACAAAAGTAAAATGAAATCATTTCAAATTCCCCTCCCTCTGACAGTGATTTGTAACTTTACATTTCTAATTTTAATTAGTATAACCACCATGTATGATTAATTGTAAATGAAGTGTGATGCACTCTCACCATCCCTATTGCTGCTTAAAAGTGACGTGACTGGAATTATTGACGTTGTTGCAGTGTTTTCGGGGCATTTTCCCACCTGTAGTTTGTTTGTTCCGACTCGGGATGGATATGATACATGTTGCAGTTGCACGTTTCTTCAGTTTTTTTGGACACTACAAGATTGAACAGCCATCCAAATATTCCATAACAACACGACGAATGAGCGAACTGTCCGATATTATTGCAGCTATAAATTGGCTTTGTCTCCTTTCTTTCTTTCTTTTTTGAATTGGGGGGTTGTGGGGTCCATGAACGAGGTCAAGATGAGAAGCTCAATGAAGTCAAGACTTTTTCCTCTGTTTGAAGCTTCAAATCCTTTTTCTATGCTGAAGTACAGCGAGTCCGTAGTGCCGCAAAGTTCTGTGTTTTCTGCCTTTTTCTTCGTGAAACTCCGTTCATTCCAAATGAGCATTTTGGACGGTTTTGGGGGAAATGGGGGGGAAATGATAGAAAAGTTATAACACACAATTCCCGACACTTTAAAGAAGTTTGAGACATCAACGCTGCGGGAGGAGTAGCGTGCTAAACGTTTCGTACGGAAGGAGAACGATAGAAAACTATTTCGGATAGTCGGCTCTGCTTTGGAGGCCACACTCCAAAAAATGGTAATCAGGTAAAACATCAGGATGAACTTCATATGTTTCTCTCTTCAATCAGCAATTAGAAGGTTCCTGTTCCCTGCGAGGGAATACAGCAGAAATCACGTGACATGGCAGCCACATTAACTCAGAGGAGGAGCAGCGAATGAGACATTCTAAATAACAAATTCAGGGAATTACAGCGGGAGAGGGAGAGTATTCCTGTGCATTAGCGGTGGTTTGCGATGTGAAACGTGTGGTGAGACTCAGAGTCTTACAGGGTGACTGTGGAATGCTACTGCGGTGCCATGAAGTCAGAATAACCTGCCAGAAAGAGGCTCTAATGCCACTTAATGGGCCATAGTGGCCTCTATAAGTGTGTGTGTGTCTGTTTGTAGAGTTGCTGACTCATGGGCTTTTGTGGCTGGGGAGCATTAGTAAATTGGGGGGAAGCATTAGTGAACAGTTAGAACTTAACAGCGGGATTTAAAACAGTCGTGGATCTGCGGTCTGCTTCCATTAACGGGCTGAATGGGTGAGATAAGTTAGAATGTTGGTTTGGGATTGTGTGTGTGTGTGTGTGTGTGCGCACTACAGAATATAACATCCATGCGTGTGTGTTTTGGTCAGGAATGCAGACATCAACGTAACAACATAACATGCCGTCTCGTTCTGACCAATAAAGGCAGGGATAAAATGCCGTATTGATGGCTTGAAAGATAAAATGACCACAGATAATCAAGTTGTCTGGGATTGGTTTACGCCACCCTCTGCACTTTGGTCAAATTAGGCCAAAAGATCCATTTAAATTAGGAAAAAGCCGCTAGCTAACATGTCTGAAAATCAGCAAGAAACTGAATACATTAATGGTTATAGGAACAATTAGGAAAAAGGTCCATTAAGATTGAGTTGTTTTATCATAAAATTAGCTGAGCACATCAAGTTTGAGTAAATGTTGTTTCCAAACTCAAATACAGACAATCAGCTTGCAATGGATGTGATGCTACGATGGTTTTATCTTTGTTATTACCCTCCAGTTCTTCTACAGGTCTATAAGGTAGGTGTGTAGGTGTGTAACCCTCACAGCATGTTCCTGGAGACAATTCACCATCACCAGTACCTGCCACAATGAATGACCCTCAGCGGACCTCTTATATATGAAATATGATGAAGAAGATTGAAATAAATAGTGTGCAAATGATCTCCAGTTATCTGTTGAAAGTGATCAACTGATTGTTGTCGCCTGGTTTGTGCACAGCTGGGATGAGGTTTCTCTCAGGGCCATTCCCTCCCCGTGGGGTCGGGTTATTGGTCCGCCTCGCTTTACTGTCGTCTCAGAGCCCAAAGGCCCAGTGCGTCAATACTGAGATGGGCCCCCTGGGAGCATTCAGACTGCAATCTATGGAACATGGCAAAGACGACACACGTGTGTTGCCGTACTCGTGAGGACTACCTCCCTCCCTGATCCCGAGCTGCCTGCAGCGTGAAATAGTACCTGGGACACCTTGATTGAGAAATCAAACGGATGGAATGATGACGGTTGAGTTACTGGACGGTCATTTCTGTGACCGCATGCCCCATTTTGGACAATTTTGAAAACTAGATGATATAATTGATTGTAAACCACAACCGGTCAGCTGCCCGGAGACCCAACAGGACGCAGGTCTTCCTTCTCTGCATTGTCACACAGCAAAGTAGTTCCTGTTCCAGATGCTTGGGATCTGTCATGAGGTTGCTCAAAAAAAACAAAAGCAAACAATAAAGGCTGGTTATTAATGCTTAATGCTTCATAACCAAAATAAAATAATGACAGAACGTCAGTTTAGATCAGCGTTCTGGTCCTGTTTGTAGCTGTCTTGCGTGTGTGAAACCTAATGAAATAGATGCTGAGCCAGGCTCCGGGAAAAGCTCCCACAGGGAGGAAATTGATCTTAATGGGTGAAGAAGGATGTTTATTGGGAACACATTTTCTATGATTATAAGTTCAACATAGTCGCTTAGTCATCAGAACTCTGTGGACAGGTCAGAGCTCAGTTCACCAGGTTTTGTTTGGATGGTAAGGACATTTCAATCAGGAGACACTGCATTAGAATTCAACAGCAATCCATTCAACATGCAGGAATAAGTCTTTGCAGATTGGACTCCATCCTGCCACGATGAAGGGTGGAGATACTGAGGTCAGACACGGCATATTCCCAGGTTGGGTACAATGACGGTTGTGTTGTGCAAAGTCAATGAATAATAATAATAATAATAATAGTAATACTTGCACCCATGGGCATGTTGGCCTACAGTCACATGTCCTTTTATTCCTTTATTTTTAAACTAACCCATAGCATTATATTTTATTCCTCTCTCACTGTTGTCTTGTCGTCCATTGTCGTCCTGTCTGCTGTTACGCACCAACCGCCAAGTCAAATTCCTTTTATGCCTGACAAATTATGGAAATAAAAGGTTCCTGATTACACAATCTATTAAATTCGCAAGATGTTTTAAGCCTACAAAATATTCTGCTTCAATCATTTTTTTTTGTCTCCTTTATTTGAAACAGCCCTGAGCCAGATTCCGGCTCCTCTGGCTTTTACAGAGAACAACAGATACCAATTTGATTGTTTTAGTTCATGTTACGTACCAAACCCACCGATCATTAATTAAGAGACAAAGTACAACTTGTTTTGAGAAATGTTCCATGATTCTTGTTTGTGTTGCTGATTTCCACTTCACAGAATTTGCCACCACCTTCATCTGGTTTCACATGTTGTAATTTGATCCAAAACACAGTGGGTGTATTTTTGTAATTCTCAAACCCCATCAGCAGTTTGTGGCTCTGCTATGAAGCATGTTGTCTTTGTCCTCAGCACTGTGCAGCAGTACAGATGGTCCTCTCATGAATTATTGCACGGTTGAAATGTCTGCTTTGGGGGGTTTTGCCCGGAAACTGCCCGGGGGAGGAGTGCAAAGAGGGAAGGAGCAATGAGGGGAGCTGGCCCGAGGACGGAGGGGGATGAAGAGGGAGAAAAGAAACGAGAACGCAGGTGCAGATTAAAAACATTACAAGAAAGGATGTGGTCTGTGAGGAGAGATCTAAACGACAAAGACCGTCATAATGATAATCAGGGAGGAAGAACAACGGAGAAGTGTGTGATCTCTGGTCAGTGGTCTGGTCCATAAAAACCCTGTTAATGGCTAAAAGGTCGATGGCTTTTACCGCCAGGGGCACGGCAGTCAGTAATGGTGTTCTTATATATGAATGTGTCTGTGTGTGCGTGTGCTCGTTTTGATCGGGCAAATCGCAACATGCATAAGGCCATTACATCCTAAATGGACTCAGCTGTCCCTCTGGCTCTTTGGGGTATCAGATAGAGAGTGCAATAATCCAATAGGCCAGTTATAAATATGTTTGTTGGGGCTAAAAGAATGAAGAAAGCTAACCAGATAACGGAGAGAGTCTCAAGCTCCATCTCACGCCCAGTCGTCCAAACCCAGTCGTCCAAACCCAGCCGTCCAAACCCAGTCGTCCAAATACAGCCGTCAAAATCCAGCCGTCCAAACCCAGTCGTCCAAACCCAGTCGTCCAAACCCAGCCGTCCAAACCCAGCCGTCCAAACCCAGCCGTCCAAACCCAGCCGTCCAAACCAAGTCGTCCAAATCCCCGCGAAGGAGCACTGTGACAAGCAGAGTCAATAAGCCAAGTCTTTACAAGTATCCCTATATTTTGTGTTCCTACCCATTAAAAACCTACGTAATGTGGATAAGATTACTGCCAGGGACTGTTCAGCTGACAAACCCACAGCATGTCTATCTATGTGTGTGTGCGCTCCACTGCCTCCGTCAGCTGGTGTGCGAGTCTGTACATTGTTACTGGAACGTTAGCCAAGCTGTGCATCTGCTGGCCGGTGTGTGGTTGTGTGTTAATTAGGCGAAGATAAGTAGGGTTTTATATTTAGCTCTTCACCAATGGTTTGACGTGTGGTTGAAAGAACTAGATCGGAGAAGCAACTGTTGTTAGAAATGATTCACTTAACCTTATGCAATAATTACATCCTGGCTCAAATACATCTTTGAAGAAAAGATGGTCTCTAGGTGGGTCAAATTTAAGAAAGTTGTATCATGTGATGCTAAGCCATTTTAAAGGTCTTTAGTGGTAAAGCAAGACGAAACATTGTGTTCAGAAGCGACTATTAACAGGTAGAGAATATTGCTTACTGGATAATAACTGAGGGACTTACGCTGGTTCGGGTCTCTTTGCCAAGATACCCGATCGGCTCCGGGAAGTAAAACACACGTCTGAGGAAAAAGCTGTCGGATCCGTTCGCGCTCCCTTCCCAAGACAACCCCTTAAAGCTCTGTCACCGATGTCAAATGGATTTCACAAGAGCAGCAACGGAGCCGCTTCCAAAAAGCAATGCCGACTCCAAACGAACCTCAGGAATCAAGCCGCTGGATCCTTTAAGGTCAATCCAAGTTCATGCCGACTAGACTGATTTAAGTGATGTTTAAATCGTCACGATAATTAAGTGCGTCTGCTATTCTAAAGCAGCAGTCTACTTGAGACCATGCGGAACACTGGGATTGGATTCGAGAAACCCAATTAAATAACCAAAACTAGACATCCTATAAAAATAATGCCCATTGGAAAGGTCGGAGCTAAAATAAAATATAATGACTTCTAACTCTAATTGACAATCTAGCTCTTGGGAATCAACATTCAAACTGTTTGTGTGAACATTGGGGAAAATATTTTATAGAAGCATTTATAATATTTGTTGTATAATTAAAGATAAAAAAAAAGATGGAGGCAGTTGAATTGAATTTGAGTTTGCAATTGAGTTCTTTGGCCAGTAACCACACTGCCCAGTTTCACCATTAGCACCAACATGATACTGGTTCCACTAAGAGTCGGATAGTTTCACCGCGTCATCTGCCTCAACTGCTCTAACCGGTGGAGTGTGCGTGGAGACGGGATTCAGCACTTTAGTCTCAACCTGCTGCGCTCACAGTGGGAGTGTTTGCATGTGGGCTGCATGTGTGTTGGGCAGGTTTATATTTGGACGAGAGGAGCTGCACTGCGGCCTGATAAGTAGCTTCAGTAGTTGATGTAGAGAGAAAGAGGACAGGTGGAGAGTGCAGATGCTCAGCTACCCGCCGCTTGGCCGCCTCCATGAAGCCGACTGAAACATGCAGCTGAGGAGAAGTTCTGTGATTAGCTGAGAGCTTCCAAAAAAACCTTGATTAAACAGCTCATTTTCAGGCTATTCAGGGTTTACATGCATCAATGTTCAGAGGATACTTTATTTTTCTCATACACAGTATTACAGTGTTGTACTTGTATTTAGACTCAGAGTGACTTTGGTTAAATATCTATTAATGAATCTTTGAAAATGTTTTTTTCTGTGATTAGCTCCTGTGTTTGTCTATTGACCTTTTTGTGCCACATGTCAGGTGTCCCAGTAAGAAAAGCCAGTGAGTCATGATGTGCTATTCCAGTTGTTTGGCAGCGGGAACAGAAGATGTCTTTTTCATTCTAACACATACGGAGACATCGGAATAAAGATGTACTTCATGTGATGCAGCTGCGTTTTACCTGCCAATGTTGTGACATCTGAGTGGAAGTGAAAAAAACATAAAAATTCTATTTAAAACACTTACTGAAGCTGCTGTAAACTGCTAATACCACTTAAAAAGCAGAACCGATGTGATTATTTTATTTTTTTAACGAAAAGGCAAAAGTAATTTAACACCCTATTATGCGGGTCACCCATTTTTAGTCTATTACCTGCAAGCCGGGTATTTATTGGCTTATCTTCCATTACAGAGACTCGGGAGGCTTTGGGAGCATTTAATAGACTTCTTTCATTCAGCTAAATGGGAAGCCCAACAGCGCCCATTTCTGAACCGTGAAATCAGGGGGAAAAGTCTGCCACTAAAGTGGTGTTTGTATTTGCTCCAAACCCTGAGAGGTACTTTTTGATGGAAATGCCAAAAAAGGACATCCGTGTCATTATTGGACTGGTTCTGGTTCTGCAGATTCAAAAGACGATCCAAACACTGAATAGAACATGTGCCGGTCACATCCCCTCATCAATCGCAGCACCCTCTTCCACAGAACTGGACTCTCCTTTGACCCGCTAATATTATTTAGTTAGTAGTGAATAAAAACAACTTAAGCATCGGAAACTGTAGAATACTGTTTAAAACAGCTCATCATATGTCCAATTTGTGGCGTCTAATCAATGACTTGGATGGGTTTACGTCGCTAATGTGCTAATGTGTCTCAAAGACGCTAAAGACGGCATGGACACGAGTGAGACCAGCCTGGTCTGTGGACCAAATCCCTGACTAGGACATTGTCACAAACATACGGGGCTGCACTCATGACGCTTTAGAGGTGATCTCAGCTGGAACCTTTCAGAGGGAAATAGACTGACGCAGTTTGTGCTTTGTGGTGGCTTCCTTGGGATTGGCAGATTGCCACCGATCACTGCGCCTCAGTCCAAATATGGTTGAGATGGCACTTTAAGATGGTTTCAGAAAGTACTGGTCGATGGGTAAACCACTATAGCTAAACCACTGTAATTGCCTTCTTGTACAATTGAAAAACCTGCAGTTACAAACTGTTCCATCTTGTTTAGCAAACAGGCCTGGAAATAAAAAAAACGGTATATCAGTTCAAGAAACAAACAAATCAAATGGGGACACACTAAATTCCTAGGTTGAGTCAGGCAAACAGGGAGAACAAAATCAGTAAATGCTGCTGCGCTTTGCAGGAACACCAGTGTTCATTTTGGAAGCTATTTTTGATTCTGAAAACTAATTAAATTTTAGTCTAGTTCACCAACCTTTCAGAGGGAAATAGACCGACGCAGAGTTTGCTTTGTGGTGGCTTCCTTGGGATTGGCAGATTGCCACCGATCACTGCGCCTCAGTCCAAATATGGTTGAGATGGCACTTTAAGATGGTTTCAGAAAGTACCGGTCGATGGGTAAAAAAGTCTGGATTACTGTCTCTAGCCGAGGTTTGACCTTTTTCAACTGCAGTGATACACAACTCGAAGATAAGACGTACAAGAGTCATCCAGAAACTTCAACAAAATCTGCCCAACTAGAAGGAGCTGTTGTAGTTAATACACACAGGTGTGAGGATAACGTCAGTCCAGTTTCATTACTAGATTATCCCTTAAGAACAACGAGACTAAGACAGTTGGGCGACCCAATGGAGAGCAGGCTGTGCTTCAATCACATGGTCGTCGGTTTGATCCTCAGCTCAACTCGTGCCAATGAGTCCTTAGGCAAGACTCAACTCCTAACTGCTGTGTGTGAATGGGACGGTGGCTCCTGTGTGAATAGGTGAAGGATGACATGGTGTTTTGCAAAAGTACTTTTACCATTCAGCGGAATAAACAAGAAGACGACCTGCTAAGGAAGGAAGACCTGCGTCCTGGTGGGTCTCCGGGCAGCTGACCAGCCTTGGTTTACAATCAATTATATCATCTGGTTTTCAAAATTGTTTAAAAAAAACACCCAGCAAACTGGTGATAATATAAAGAGCCACGTATTTTATAAGCTTGCCACTTTACACCACAACCGGCTGTACATTAAACTAGTTCCACATTAACGGCACTGATGCTTCGGGCGGCTGCTGCTGGTTTTAGATGCATGTGGTTTGAGTCCACGCCCTTTGAAGCAGGCCACAATCCATCAGAGCAGAGCCACAGAGGGCCCCAAGGACAGATGGAAGGCCCGGGACAGACAGGAAACTCATGTTTTACTGCTCCGATAAAAGGAAATGGACTTTTATTAAAGAAGCACTGTGGTGCTTTGCTTTTTGTGTGTTTTCTTGCCCTGTGTGTGTGTGTGTTTGGATAGAGATCTGGTGTCTTATACTCTGAAAGAACATGGTGATAATGCAAATACATTTACAATGTATTTGCATTTATATTTGTTTGTATATATTGTATACAATATTAATGATTTAATTCGCCGTGACTTATAAGTAAGAAGATGAAGTAAGAATCATCATTAGAGTAGAAAATGCTCTGCTCATCCTGTAATGATTCGAATTCACATAATATGAAATGTATGATGCGCCACCCAGGCGGCAACCCGTGTCTGAAAAATAAGGCAGAAGCGCCTTAAGCTCGCATTCTTCCTACTGGACATCAGGAGGCTCGATATCATCTGGTTGTATGAATAAGTGAGATTACATTAACTAACTAACCCACTAACTAAATATTTTTATTTGTAATTTATTAAGCAAACTATCTTCCATTTAGCATCAAATACACCATAAAGGAGTCGTTTGTCTCTTACAACTTCAACGCTTTCATTGTGGCTTTTTATTATATAGAAGTAACTGGTTACAAATTTGTCTCGAGTAAAAAAACCTGCTTAATATTAGCTTTTTATTTGACTCACGTCCACACTCTGTCACATGGTGGCTTCCAAAGACAAAGAGGGTACGGACATAAATCGCTCAAAGCTTAAAAGCTTTGGTCCACAAACCAACGGGTACGGTGAAAATCCACTTCCTATATACGGCCTGCGGGGTGAGCACACATCAGGACGGTGCAAACCGGGAGACCAGATTCTCTTTGCAGATTGTGGTGAATGAAGGTTTTTTATTCTCAGGTCTCTCGGTAAAAGAAATCATTGTGTCCAAGTGCGGCTCCTCCCTAAACATTCAAACCGTGCAGCTGCCCATCAGCGTAGAAAAAGACTACGAGGGGATTCACATCCCTCTTGGGATGAGTGGTTCTCAAAATGTGGGGCGCGACCCTCTGGGGGGGCGTGGAGGTATTACGGGTGGAGCATGAGGGGCTGGGGGAAATGTAGATTTAATTATTTATTTTTTTTACTTAAAAAATTATTATTTTATCTATAATCCTGTATTAATCCCATATGTGGAAATGATTCTCTGCATTTTACCCTCCTTCGTCATTAAGGAGCAGTGTGCTGCTGTGAAGGACACGCAAACTATGGAGAGAACACGGATCGAACCGCCCTGTAAAACATCACAGCCCTGTTTAGTTGTGTCCACTTACTTCTTCTCTTTAACAAAATGTTGATATTTCAATAAAAATTCAGCATGGACCATTTAGTTACATTTTTGTTGGAGCATTGGGGCCTAAAGTGGGGCCTGACAGAAAAAGTTTGAGAACCACTAATCTAGATTAAAAAAAATGGAAAATAATTTATGGGTCACAGGGTTCTATGTTTGAACCAAATGCTTGCTGTTAATCATTTTATCAGCCTCAATTTAAAGATAATTGAGGAAATTCATGGATGAAATGATCAAATCTACACAGCTGTTCTTCTGCTACTGTCGAAGAGAACTTGACGTAAACTCAATAGCAAATTTCCATCAATGGCTTATATTTCAAGCATGAGATTGAATTAAAACTAGTTGTTATTTTAAGCTGACTTTGATTATTGGCCCTTCTGCTTCCAACGTGATAATTGATCATCTGCTGATCCTTTGATATTCAGACTGTGGGTGAAGAGGTCAGAGTTTGGAAGGCTTTGGACGGCTGTCACTTCAAATATACAATCCTTCAAATATACTTATGCCAAGCAGGCAGATGACAGTCAGCCATGAAGTTCTAAATCACTCAAACATTAAGGAACCATAAGAGTAGAATGTTCCTATACTAAGAACACGCAAAAATAAAACTAGCAAATATCAATATTTTGTCACGCCCTTGGTGTCTCATAGGAGTAGATGATGTATTTTTGGTTTGAGCTCAGAGCTTCAGAAACCACTATAATTGCCTTCTTGTACAATTCAAAAACCTGCAGTTACACACTGTTCCATCTTGTTTAGCAAACAGGCCTGGAAATAAAAGAAACGGTATATCAGTTCAAGAGACAAACAAATCAAATGGGGACACACTAAATTCCAAGGTTGAGTCGGGCAAACAGGGAGAACAAAATCAGTCAATGCTGCTGCGCTTTGCAGGAACACCAGTGTTCATTTTGGGAGCTATTTTTGATTCTGAAAACTAATTACATTTTAGTCTAGTTCACATTTAATGGCCATATTGTAGCAGTTCTATCAAAATGGAGCGTACGGTGGCAGAGACGGTTTAATACCGGCTCGTAATACAAGCCGTCATTGGCGGACTATGAGGACGCCGGATGGCCTCTGATTCATGGAGGGAGATCTCCACAAACGAGGGGACAAAGTCGTGGAGGAAAATACGGGACAAATGTGTCCTTGATGAAAAGCAGCAGTGTGGATGCACGGGGCAATAAAGTCTATGATCAATAAATAAAGCAACCAGCGACTTCCACACACAAAGACGTGACTCTCCAGGTCGTCTTCAACAGAACACGTGACTCCACCTGTTGTTCTGGAGGTGAATCGCTCTGCAACACACGCAGGACTTTACAACCAGGAAGTGAAACCAGGGCGTCGACACGTAAAGACGCAGAAACACGCGGCGGCCTTTTGTCACAGGATGATGTGGCAGTGGGGGAACCTTTATAGTGAGGGACTAATGAAGGAATGGGCTGCAGGTGAGAAGAGCATGAGGAGCAGGTGAAGGAACCTTTATAGTGAGGGACTAATGAAGGAATGGGCTGCAGGTGAGAAGAGCATAAGGAGCAGGTGAAGGAACCTTCATAGTGAGGGACTAATGAAGGAATGGGCTGCAGGTGAGAAGAGCATGAGGAGCAGGTGAAGGAACCTTTATAGTGAGGGACTAATGAAGGAATGGGCTGCAGGTGAGAAGAGCATGAGGAGCAGGTGAAGGGACCTTTATAGTGAGGGACTAATGAAGGAATGGGCTGCAGGTGAGAAGAGCATGAGGAGCAGGTGAAGGAACCTTTATAGTGAGGGACTAATGAAGGAATGGGCTGCAGGTGAGAAGAGCATGAGGAGCAGGTGAAGGAACCTTTATAGTGAGGGACTAATGAAGGAATGGGCTGCAGGTGAGAAGAGCATGAGGAGCAGGTGAAGGGAATGAGAGATGCTCTTGTGTTGATGACAGGAGAGTTAAACAAGCAGGCAGGATGAAGACAGAGAGTTTGTGACAGCAATACCTTTGTAGCACAAACAAGCTAAACATGTCCATCCATCCATGGAAGTGTTTCCTGCCAAAGAGGCAAACTGCTGGTGAGTCGGGTTCAAACAGCCTTCTACTGCAAATCAACTCAACCAAATTTGACTTCATCAGGCCGTTTTCTTCTGCAATCACAAGGAAAGTAATAAACAGAAAATGCTTTGCCAATAGAGAACCCACTGAGCGGGTGTCTCAGGTGACACCCCATGAACAGCAGTGCTGCTCTGGTCACAAGGGCAATAGTGGGATTCAACAGCAACGTCCTCATTTTATTTATTCCCGGCTGTGATCGATACCAAATTGTCTCACAAGAGCCACTTCACAGAAATGCCGCCATCGAGCGCCGCCATTACGCGACTCTGTTTCAGGCCACGACATTGATTCATACCTACAGAACATATCATGAGTATGAAGCGGCCTCCACCGGTTTGTTAGCACTGTAGCTGAAATCAGGCGAGGGACTCAAACACAGGAGGAAAGCTAATGGATCATAAACCGTACGACACAAATCCATGCTAGTTGGTCCAAAAGTAAATCCTTTGACCAAAACCTGAAAAAGAGACAGACTAAGTGTTCTGTTGTCATGACAACTGGCAGTAAGCAAACAAACTGCAGTGACAGTGACGACGTTCACACACACACAGCTGACTTTCCTGGTTTTACGCCTCGTGTTGTAAGATGCAGTTGCATACAGATGTGTTATTGTCACTGTACAGTCTGTTGGGGGTTCGGATTTTATACTTTTATTGGTTTATCAGTGTGTGATGATTCAATTAAATAGACATTGTCAGGGTGGGTGGAAAGGAAGGCAGGACTCAAGCGCAGACTTCTTAAACAAAAGAGACTTTAATCGTCCAAAAGGCAAAAGGCCAACAGGCAAAAACGCACAGGAACCAGGGGAAAAACGGCAGGCAGGAACTACCAACATCCACGGCGATAGACAATGACGCGACAAGGGACAGGAGACACACACGGCTTAAATACACTGGGGAGGTGCAGGTGATTGGACACAGGTGGAAACAATCAGACAATCACAGGGTATGACAGGACAAGGCAGGAAGTGAAGTTACCCAGGGAGACAAGAAGCAGAAAACTACAAAATAAGACAGGAAATAAAACCACACCGTGACAGATATTTCTTTCAGAATATACAAAATAGGCATAATCATAATCCGAACTAAACTATTGGAGGTAAAAGGTCACCATGAGGCATTTATTTCAGTGAGTAGGCGATTTAGGTCGTGATATCCAACTTGGTTGTCATTGGATTTAAGCAGCCCCTAAATGTCTAATTAGCCCAGTTCATGACCTTATCAGCAAATACAAAACGCATTAACTTTGCTTCATTTAACATCTCTGACTGAAATAAAAAATACTTTTTGTCATGATTTCTCAAACGGTCTCCAGATCCTGACGGTATTTCATGAGGCAGAACATCATCTGAGAACAAACAGGTTCCTCTACCTCCATGTAGCTTTTAATGCACCACGCAGAGGACAAACGGCCAATCAGAGGCATGATAGTGAACTAAACCAAGCAGCATTGATATGAATAAAGATTCTCTCCATGTTTTTATTCCATTGTTTAACTATTATTATTACTCATGATTTGTCCACCTCGCTGGATCATCTTTGTGGTTTCATTTGATCAGGCGTGTGGTTGATTTCTGTTTGACGATAGAAAAGATAATAATTATTTAATAATCTATTTGTTGCCTCGAGTTCCCTTTGCCGTGTGCACACAGCGTTTTTTAAGGTAAACTGGTAACACGTCTCTATTTAGTTTTCATATTTACCTGATTTACCAAAAGTACTACAAACATTTTAGGTAAACTTTGTACTAAAGTTACATGAAAAAGCTTCAGTAAAATAAGTGACGTTTCAACACTGGTCTGTGGAAGACAGACAAGGAAACCGCTGTTTGACAAAATACGCATCTTTGAGTTATGTATGAAAACAGGTTGTGAAATATTGGTTGATTTGGTCATATGTAAGAGTGTGTGTGTGTGTGTGTGTGTGTGTGTGTGTGTGTGTGTGTGAGGGGAAAACACACACACACACACAAAGAGAGTTTGGTTTCTGTCCATCAATCACGAAAACCACAAGCAGTACATTAACTAGCCATTAGGAATCAATGGTTCACCCATAATGCATTCTGGTCATAGGTACATTAAGAAGTCATGACATTAACATCTGATTGATGTCATCGACCTCGGGGGGACCAGACCCTTTTAGCCCAAAAGCACAGGAGGATAAAGATGGGCGCATCACAAACACAGCACCAGGAACAGACGTAGCTTAGCATCAGACACACATGACAGCAAGTCAGGAGAAGTTGGCAAACAATGAAGGATAAAGACAGAGATTATGACCATGTGTTATTTTGTATGAAAGTCAATTACTGAGAATTATTTTCTTTGTTAAACTGAATCCGATGCTGAAGAATTCACAGCAGGGGCCTTTGTCTCCAAATGCTTATTGATCGCTATCAGGGAATCATTCTGGGTTTAAAATAACACAGGCGCCGTGGTATCGCACCCCTAAATCAACCCTGTTCAATTGTCTCTGAAACAAATTCATTAAATGAACATCGAAGACTAGAAAGCCGAGGCCGTAATCTCAGGTTTGCACTGTTTACTGAGGAGAGAAAGTGAAAAGTAGAGTCATTTTCTAACAGGTTACAATCAGACGTCTTCATGCAAACAGAGGGGACGTGGTTCAAAGGTCAGGACCCGTCTGCATCGGCCCAACTCTTCAGAAATGGATCTTGTTGTTTGCAGAGTTTTCATTCGTTGTCATCGCACATGAAATGAATCCAGCGGCTGCAGCTGATTAGAAAACATTATTCGTGTAGTTATGGATTCATTTTGTGAGCCGACGTTGCAAGATTTAGATAAAACTGTCATAATCTTAGAAAATGTTGTGTGATAGCAAAAAAAAAATGCAAATCGAGAAATGAACCTGCATGTTCATTTGTGATACTGACACAATAAAAGAGCTTTTATTGTAGATAAACACAGAATTGGTCTTTGATTTGAGATTCTGGAGCCCAGCGGAGGGTGTTTGTGTGTGTGAACATCAAACTGTTTGCTGAGCCTACAGGTGTTCTTCATCCTGCACGGGTTCCCCCAGGGAAGGTTTATGGCTTTATTCTCATTTTAAGCGGAACTGTTTAAAAAGCTGCAGCATCCAGAGTAGAAAATACCTGAAGGCGGACCAGGTGGGGGGGGGTAGTGCACCCTGTGACAGCACAGCAGGCCTCTGCACGCTTTGTCTGGGGTTTCACCTCTTTGGATTGTCTCCATTGTCCTTTCCCCACAGCCTTTCCTCTCCCAGGAATCAGGAAACATTTATACGTCACACGTCCACGGACTTGGACACGGCGGTTGGTGCCTGACTGCAGACAGTAAGACAACATGCAAGAATGATGCAATATAAGACTGTGGGCCATAGAATGAACACGTGCACCAGCAAACAGAACCACAGACTGGTTCAGTCGTGTAGAGTATGTGACAGTGGTGTGTGTGTGTGTGTGTGTGTGTGTGTGTGTGTGTGTGTGTGTGTGTGTGTGTGTGTGTGTGTGCATGTGGACTGTGGAGGGAATACAGATGTTGTAGCAATGATTTCTCTAGTTCATCACTCGTCCTGATGCTTCACTGTTTATTCCACGTGTTGGATAGAAGCCCACCTGAAGCGGACCACCTTCATGGTCTATTTGACTCTGAGGCGACCGTCATTCACCAAATGAACACAACGCTGAACTGATGAAGACCTCAAACTACTAATGGAGACCATGAACCTCACAGTCTTTACTGACGAGTCATTTTTGATGGACGTGAGAGGAAATACACTTTTCAGAACGAGAGGTTGCTAAAGGTTAATCCCATTCTACCTGGAACAAGGTGACGTGAACACTTATTCCGGAAGGGAACTGAGCTGCTCGCTTCCTCAGTCTGAGGGAGGCTGCGGTTCCCCGTCGGTCCAGCAGGTGGGACCTGAGGCCGGAGGACGGAGTCCGCGCTCTCTCTCCACCAGCAGCAGGGACCGTGAGAGATGGAGAGGATGACATGAAGTGATGCAGAGGCAGAGGAGGGAGACCACCGGAGACCACCGGAGACCCTCCTTGTCACGGATCGGGAATATTTCCGTGATTTCTGGCTGCTTTTCTTCCTCCAGCGTCGTTGGGATCCGTGACATGCAAACGCGCGCGCACACTTACGCACATGTGGACACGCGTGGACGCGCGGGGAGGGACGTGCTTTTTTCCCCTTGATTCACTCCACTGAGACGAGAGACGAGCGGCGGACTATGACGCCGACGCGTTGACGCGTCTGTCCTCTGTCAGAGACCCGGACCCGCGGAGCATGGAGACGCCCGGGGGCTGCTGGACGCTCGTCCTTCTGCTCGGCGTCCTCTCCGGCGGCTACCTGAGCTCCGTGCCGGACTGCCCGCCCACCTGCGCCTGCTCGCCCACCGACATCTACTGCAACCAGTCGGACAGCAGCAGGTTCTTCCCGCTGCTGTCCTTCCAGGGCCCCTCGGGCCCCGCGAACAGCAGCATCGAGGACCTCTTCCAGAACATCTCCTCCATGTAAGAGCCGACCGGCGGGGGGGCTTCGTGGGGGTCTTTGCGGCGCGCGATGCGCTTTCTCTCGTGTCAGGTCTTGTTTTCATAACGCAGTGAAAACCGCCCAGTTTGGTTTGGTGTTGGGGTTGGGGTTGGGGTTGGTCTTGGTGCTGGTTTGGTGTTGGTGTTGGTGCTGGTGTTGGTGCTGGTGTTGGTGCTGGTGCTGGTGCTGGTGCTGGTGTTGGTGTTGGGGTTGGTGTTTCGGTGTTGGTGCTGGTGTTGGTGCTGGTGCTGGTGCTGGTGCTGGTGCTGGTGTTGGTACTGGTGTTGGTGCTGGTGCTGGTGTTGGTGCTGGTGCTGGTGTTGGTGCTGGTGTTGGTGTTTCGGTGTTGGGGTTGGTGTTGGTGCTGGTGTTGGTGCTGGTGTTGGGGTTGGTGCTGGTGGTTGTTCGTAGTGTGATTTTCTGTGCTGCAGTTGGTCTTGTTAGATTATCACAACATTCAACTTCATTAAATCAGCAATAAAACATCTCAGCCAGAATAATATTATATTGATATTGACATGAGATTAAATTGGGACAACTTCAGCCTGAAAGCATTCACCAATAGTCAACGTTGTAAAAGTGTCTTTATAAACTTTTTGTAATCCATACAAAGAAACATACATGTCGTTTCCAACCTGTTACTCTTATTAGAAAGAGTCTTTAAGTAAAACAGAAACCGGAAGAAATTGTAAAATCTCAGCCAATGTGGACGCCACGGAGGAGCCTAAATTGAATGTATTAAAAACACGCTCAACCCGTTTCAAATGTTTTTTAAAGGCTGTAGTTTCTTCTCTCCGGGTCTAAACGTACACATCAACCCTGGATACGATAGTGTGAACTGGTGAAGCGCTGCTGCTCTCACCCTGATTATTAATATCCCAATAAGAGCAAACAGAAGCAGCATGCGGCGGTTTGCTCTGTCGCTTTTCAACCTTTCATCTATTTACGGACGACGCAATGAAGCAATTCTGTGACCTTGTCGAAGAGGAACTTTCAATGAGAGTATCCTTTCCCATAAACCTTAAGCCGATTAGGCCTTTAGTGCCGGTCATGTATTGGTCAGTAAGACCTGCCACTCGCCATCAATTTGTGCCAAACTAATTTCAAAGCACCTACAACAAATCCATGTCCCATTAGAGGTGATGAATTCTTCTGAAAACAGCAGCCGAAGGGGTTTTTACATCCCCGCTGGATGTCCTTCCGTGACCAAAAATCACCCAACTGTGATTCCCAACTAGTTGATATTTGAAAAGCCTAAAGCAAGTTCTTTGTATTTTCTTTTCATTGGAGGAGCTGGCAGGAGATTGAATAGAACAAAAAGCATTTGCTGATTCGATACGCGTTCCCTTCACTCGCTGCAGTGTCTACCTAAATATATTCTGTGTTATATCCTTTGATGCCAGAGAACAGCGTGGCCCCAGAGATCAGAAGCCCATCGTATATCTTTTACATTGGATGATAATGCAGTCAGGACTCAAACTCTTCAGCCTAAACATCAATTTTCCATCAAATCCTGATACGTTCCACTACCAGTAGTATTCATTCACCAATAAATGCATTTTCATAAGCCTCCAAATCAAGGAGCTGCACAAATTTAACATAGATATATGAACTTAAGTCTCGAGCCCCGTCCCCGATTCTCATCTGCAGGACTAGAAAAATAACTATGGTCACATTTTCAGAACTTTGGCATGGACTTGGTACCAAAGCATGAATGGCCCGAGACAAATGATGGGATTCTTTGGTTCATCTTTCACGTGTAGGTCGCTGGAGTCCATCTCACAGGACACTTTGTGTGTGTCCTTCTGCGGATGATCCTCATCATCACGCGCCACCCGCCTGGAAACACATTCACAAACGTTGTGTTGCAGCTGAATTTATTAAGCCGCACTGAATAATTCATTTGCAGTACGTCCATTGTTTGCATTCGTATCGGACGTTTCCGACAGTCGGCTCAGTTATAAAAACCGTTAACCACAAAGTAGAAAAACAACAGGATCCCTCAAATAGTGCAAAACAATCCGATTCTAGTCCATGTTTGGGCTCAATACATTCCCGAACAATAAAACCTGACTAGTTACACCTCCTTCATAATAGTAATTATGTTTTTCCCTCCTCAGTGTTTCCCATACCATCTATTTTATATATATAAATAGATTAAAAAAAATATATATATATATATATTTTTTTTTTAATCTATTTTTATATATATATATATATATATAAATATATATATATATTTTTTTTTAAAATCTATTTATATATATATATGTATATATATATATATATATATAAATAGATTAAAAAATATATATATATATATATAATTATTTTTTTTTAATTAAAGCCGACGCTCATCTTCCTTTGGTCCACAGACAAAAGTAATACACAGAAAACCTTTAGAACAGGACATGAAACAAACTGTTGAAAATAGTACAAACAGAATAAAAGAGCAACCTAGTGCAGTCGAGGAAAAAGATGTATATTGTTAAAGAAGAATCCGATGTACAAAAGCAAACGTCAGGTAGTTATTGGCCATAGTTGACTGCTGTACTTGTACTATTAACATATCTGTGATGGTTTGTCCAAAAGCTTGACAGCGAACCGACGTGTCCAGAGCCTGGACGCTGTGATCTGAGTAACGAAGCTGCTACGTTTGTTGTGACGTGGATCATTGCAGATGTTTTGTTACACCTCAGCACTCGAGGTCTCTCAGCGTCTTTCACAACGTTGGCGTCGCTGCAAAAGACTTATTATATTGACGTGTTACTTGTGTCATACGTGCATGCGAATGGCATTTTACTGTCAGAACCAATCCTTCAATCAGAACCACGGCACTGCAAACAGATCAGCAGATGGATGCGTTCAGCAGGAGGCAGTGCGCGATGATAAATCCTCCTGGAGTTCTTGGCAAACACCACCCGATGTAGCCGGTTGAGGCAGAGACGATCGAGGTCAGGCATCGACCTCAAGAATGTAGCTCGTGATGGTCCATTCTCCGGGCATCTGATCCTAGCGCCTGAACGCAGCACAGGGAGGGTCTCTAAAGTAAATGGTGGCGTGCAGGTTGTATCCCGGGCTTATTAGTTAGCTCACCAGAACGTACGCCGACAACTGAGGTGGAGATCCACGGGGTGAAGATCTCCGGCTCAGGAAAACAACGTCAACGGGCCGTGAAGGTGTCACAATGAAGCTCTGTGCACGGATGTACTTGTGTGTATCTTCTGCTCACTCAGTGACTCACAGGTGAGGAGACACGGGGGGAATCATCACAGCAGAGAAGATCCTGCACTGCTTCTAATGAGGAGCCTTTTATTCACACATTTAAGCCAATTTAATACAAAACATTGACATAACTGCTTAAGCATCAACCAAAAGAGACATTAGCAGTTATTGATTTGTAATCATCTCACTACAGCGTCGAAGGAGCCCTGAAACTCGCTTCCTTCTCATCAGACACGTGCTTGTAGTGTTTAACATTATATTATTTCACTCTGCAGGTAGCTGGTAGTACACAAACTAAAGATCTGATGAATTGAGGATATCGATGACGATTCTGCTGTTTTAAACAGCAGCAAGTATATGGACACAACATGTTGATGAATGAACTGAAAACAGGACAAATTGTCTGTTATCTTCATATTGCAATACGACCCCAAAAAATATTGTTCCGTTGTTGATGGACAGTGAGAAGCAGGAAGGATTTGAGCCTTTTTCACTGCTCGCTTCCCAAACGCGTCACCGTGCATCAGGGCCTCAAAGCAAACAGAGAAGTAAAACCACGATGATCAGCCATTGTTATATTTCCAACAGAAAAATGGAGTTAAAGAGATCAGTGAGGTGATAGACGCTGATTATTTTGGGAGAACAAAACCTCGTTGTATTATTAATCGGTTTTGGTGCAGCAGCAGAGATTCCTTCGTCCACCCACCGCTGCGTGTAGGAGAGAACACGGGGGCCGCTTCTTTCACGCCGAGTGCCGCTTCTTTCACGCCAGTCACGGGGGAAATTTGGCCGGACAATCGGAGAAGCAGAGAAAAGGAGAGGCGACTGGCGGCGATAAGGCTGCTTTTGTTTCTCAGCTAATGTCCGCGGGAAAAGAGACGCTCGACATGAAAAGTAAAAGACTGAAGGAGAGAGGAAGAGCTTGAGGTGGGTGACGGAGAGAGAGGATGTTGCCACATCTGAGAGGAGAGGACATGAAGTGGAAGTTTCGCTCCCCGTTCTTCTAGAAAAGACGGTTTCTTTCGCGCCTCCAAATTGGACGTTTGCACGTTGCAAATCTCAGTTACGTTAAATACTCGTCGCTAACTGGACGTCTGCAGAGACGCTTCCCGCTCGACCTTCTCGTGGTGTCACCCAGGATTTCTTGACTTTGTCTCTGGGGTATTATTTGGCGGACGGGATCTCAAATCAATGCAGAGTACGTTTGACCTCGTTGTTCACTGCAACCACCAAAGGTCAACAATGAAAACTACTCACACAGCTGTTGCGTTTCACAAATATACATTTATTTTATGATACCTGAACAGAATTCAGTTCAGCTTTCCTTTGTCTTAGCACAGTGGCCTCAATGTCAATGCCGCTTTGGTGCATTTTACATCGCTGTATGTGGGAATAAAAGGGAGTTCATGGGGACACTTTGTGTTGCCGTATTATTTTTGTTATGAGAAAAAGAACATTAGAAGAGGATTAAATGCAAAAGAAGTGCTGCCTTTCATCCTTCAGTGGATGTCACGGTAACTGATAATGTAATGAACTTCTCATGTGTTGTTCCGTGTGTTTGTAACTCTAAATGATTATCAGCGGAAGTCTATGGAATCAAACAATGTGCTCGATGTGGTGACCCAGCCAGTGACCTTGGGACTGTCTCACCCACTGCTGCCCCCCCGACCCACTCCTGAAAAGAATAAATGACCTGCTGTGCTTGTCTGATGTTGGAATATCCAATAACATTAGCAGCCATTATGCACCGCGTCAATGTGACAGCCCGCATCATGTCAGCGGCAGTGCTGCCATTGTGTGTGTGTGTGTGTGTGTGTGTGTGTGTGTGTGTGTGTGTGTGTGTGTGTGTGTGTGTGTGTGTGTGTGTGTGTGTGTTTGAGGATGTGTAAAGGATTAGACAGGCGGCGTTGAGACGCTGTTAAAGCCATAATGTGTCACTGAGTTTTAGCATTTTTCCTCCTCTGTGCTCATCAGCACAGTGGGAAGCAGACTGAAATAATAAAAAAAAGACATTTCAGAATGACGTGAAGGCAGCTTGTCATTGTTTAATTAAGTGGGTTTAAATGGACAACATTGAAGTGTAGATTCCTCTGGAAGGGACGAACACGCTGCATTCAGGGATTCATGATCAGGGGCCAAAGGTCACAGATCCTCGATTCTTAATCAACATATCAGCAATACTGGAAGGATCATTAAAGGACACAGTCATGTTATTTAATACACCACAAGCCTCTTGGTTGATGTATTTACACACGGTTTGAAAGTCTAGAAAAATAGACTTAACTCTGAATAAAACGTTTAACATCATTACAACAATAAAAAAAAATACGTCCAGTACCATTCAAAGGGTTTTACATACTGTCCAACATACTGGTACTGTACATATTGTACATGGGTGAGCAAATGTGGAGGGTTTAGTGGGACCAGAATGGGGGGTCAATCTATTACACTGACACACAAACCTGTAATGTATGAAACTGCCTGTTAGATTCATTAACCGGTTACATTACATCAATAACAACACATCAACCAAGTGCATTAAGTCAAATAGGACAGACTTTTTTCGAATGAGAGCTGCCTCAGCTGATGCATCCTGACGAAGGGCCCCTCCTGGCCCCCAACTCAACAATAAGAGATGGCCGGACGGAGCTCATAGAAGTCACAGATACTGTGGGTCACTCAGCTCCATGCAGCGAGCGGAGCGGGACGGACCGAGGAGACGGACCGAGGAGACGGACCGAGGAGACGGACCGAGGAGACGGACCGAGGAGACGGACCGAGGAGACGGACCGAGGAGACGGACCGAGGAGACGGACCACCAGCGTCTGAACAAAACGCACGTTAATTAGGGTTGTTTACATGGATAATTAAATGGACAAACAGACAAACTGTCATTTCAGCACCAGGAGCTGTCCACATGGTGACACGTCCTAGCAAGAGGCCAGTCACACGGCACGTTAGCGGTTTGGCTAAAGATGCTACAGCTTTTTTGTCCCTACATTCATTTTGTGATACATGTAAACAATCAGATTTCACTGAGGGGACAAAAACCTAAAGTACCACCACGTGCTGTCAGACTGTGTGAGGCTACTCGTTAGCTTAAATAGCATTATTCTTTTCCAGGGAACAAAGCGTCCGTCCGTAAACAGCAGCCGTCGACCAAACGTCCCGACTCGCTGCCACGCGAACCATTGAGACGTGTCCTCTTCTGTCCCCGTCAATCTAACTGAGCTGTTTGCGAAAAGCCTCTTGACAGAACGTCAATGGGCGAGGATCAATATTAAAGTGCTATCAATTATGAAAATGCATAAAAGAAATCATCAATATTTTCTTCAGTAATGCACTAATGTTGTCTGACAATGTCAATAATTTGTGGGATTATGGATCCCAAGCGGCTCACAGGAGGCTCTGATGCGTCTCTGCGCCCGGCGCCACAGGTGGCTTTTACTGCAATGATCCATTTGATCAGATGAGCAGATTCTAGTAACACACACGATATTTACACAAACAGATATATAAATCATCATCATCGCAGTTTTCAGGTCTGTGCTCTGAGTTTTTACCCACCTAGAAGCGATAATCGTCACTGGTTGTAAATGTTATCCTTTCATTAGTGTCGATATTGATTATTTCTACTCAAACACTACAGTAAATATAGATTTCAATCCTTTAGTCTCTAGTCGTCTGGACCTCGGTGATGTCAGCCGGACCCCCGAAAGCCGCCATTGCAAAGCATTGAGAATGCTGCTGGCATGGTTTTATCGAGGTGACCTCCTGCTCCGCGTGGCCAACGCAGCTCCGCCCCCTTTAGCATCATCCACATCTGGTCCTTCGGCTACACCAACACCTCCTGCTGTGTGAGGCCCCGGGGCCTCGCTGCTTTTCATTTGACTCAAATAGCAACTCAAAAGATATTGTTTTAATATTTGCCATAAATATCAGTATATGTTTCTTAAATGTTCTCCCTCATTGTTTTTAACTATTCAAAGATTAGTGATCTCTCTTTTCTTGTCATGACCTCATATCATCACTGAACATATTCTCCGCATTAACCACTATGAGGTATTTTAAAGTTGTGAGAAATTGTTGTTCAACAAAATATTATTCCCAAAACTTAAATGTCTATAAAGAATAACCTAAAGTTAAGAAAAAAGGCAATTTAATGATTAATTATGCAGGTCTGGCTTGAAAATTCAACTTGGTTTATTTAATGAAATCCCAGTTTTCCGGTTAGAAGAGAAAGTAATAATATTATATTACTGGAAAACCTTCAACCAAGTCCATGTATCACTTATTAGAAAATGACTCCCATTGAGCTTTGTAGCAGCTACGTGTCTTCACAGACGGATGAGGAGCTGAGGACGTAAAAGGCTCACAGCAAATGAACTTCACTTCACACTTTCAGCTCAGTTTCCAGAGGCTGACAGGGACAGATTTGAACACCGTTTGCATACTTCCCTTCAAACGTCTGCTCTTCAACGTTTACTGATTTTGGTTTTTTTGCTAAATGTGTTTTAATGTGATGAACAACACTAGCTGATGTATATTTGCTGGACGATCATTTAGTGAGACATTAGAACTGATTTGTGGCGGGCCGTGTCTTTACTACGTGGGCCTTCTGTGACTACAGTTAAATGACCTAATACCTCATCATGACGCTGCAGGTCAACACTAACATTTATGCAAAATAAAACCTCTGCTCAACACCTGAAGCTCAACACCTACAAATAGAGTAAGTGCCGATACATGACGGGATGCTGCGTAATAGTACATTTACCATTTACATTTAGCAGCCAATCAGCAGGCTGGAATACACGTGAAGCAAAAAAACAGGAAGTAGGGAGAGACGAAGAGACGTGAAGAAGAAGAAGCGCAGCTGCCTGACTCTGTGAACAATAATCACAGAGTCAGGCAATTAATACTCAATGTCGCTTAAAGTCAGCGACACCAGGTGACCTCTGTTTGCCTTTGGAGCCGTTGGGAGTCTTTAGGAGCCGTTACGAGGCGTTAAAGGGCCGTTACAAGCCTTTAAGGGGCTGTTACGAGCCGTTAGGAACCGCTACGAGGCGTTACGAGCCGCTATGAGCCGTTGGGAGCCGTTAGGAGCCGTTACCATGCGTTAGGAGCCGTTAAGGGGCCGTTACCATGCGTTAGGAGCCGTTAGGAGCCGTTACCATGCGTTAGGAGCCGTTAGGTGTCGTTACCATGCATTAGGAGCCGTTAAGGGGCCGTTACCATGCGTTAGGAGCCGTTAGGAACCGCTACGAGGCGTTACGAGCCGCTATGAGCCGTTGGGAGCCGTTAGGAGCTGTTACCATGCGTTAGGAGCCGTTAGGAGCCGTTACCATGCGTTAGGAGCCGTTAAGGGGCCGTTACCATGCGTTAGGAGCCGTTAGGAGCCGTTACCATGCGTTAGGAGCCGTTAGGTGTCGTTACCATGCATTAGGAGCCGTTAAGGGGCCGTTACCATGCGTTAGGAGCCGTTAGGAACCGCTACGAGGCGTTACGAGCCGCTATGAGCCGTTGGGAGCCGTTAGGAGCTGTTACCATGCGTTAGGAGCCGTTAGGAGCCGTTACCATGCGTTAGGAGCCGTTAGGTGTCGTTACCATGCATTAGGAGCCGTTAAGGGGCCGTTACCATGCGTTAGAAGCCGTTAGGAACCGCTACGAGGCGTTACGAGCCGCTATGAGCCGTTGGGAGCCGTTAGGAGCCGTTAGGGGCCGTTACCATGCGTTAGGAGCCGTTAGGAGCCGTTACCATGCGTTAGGAGCTGATCAATTTGTCTCAAACATAATCCCAAGTGCACATCCTTTTTTGGGAAACGACACACATGCCCAGTGTCCTTGAAGGACCCTTCTTGACGGAGGGTATGTGAAAATGTCGCTGAAAATTGTTTCCTTCTTGCCAACACATCCTCCTAAATTGTGACTGTGTGTGCGTTGGTTGTTGTCCAATCACAGTGGACAAAGGAGGTAATTTGTTCAGCTAGAGCCCCTGTTGTGTTGATAAGCCCGTCACACAAAGCGCTGTCCCCCGGCTCTCCCTTCTGCTCTGTGGCTCCCGGCCCGCCTCCACTTGCAGCGGGTTCCGATCCAGGTTTGACCCGGCCCCAAAAACTGCTGGGCCTGCTTTGGTTCCCGACTAAACCGAAGCAGGCCTCAAGCACAGTAACGCAGAAGCGAGTCGGCTCAGCATTCATATGAAACAAATTAAAAATGTACTATATATTATTTTATTTTTAAGGACCAGTCTTTGTCAAAACAACATGGCCTTGTGATAAAATTACATTACATGTCATTTAGCTGACGCTTTTATCCAAAGCGACTTACAATAAGTAGCCGATGTACAACTTGCTGTAGATAAGAACCATTATAAGTCCAATGTAAGTGCTACAGGTAGTTAGTGTGTTAGTGGAGGTAGAGTCTGAAGAGGTGTGTCTTTAGTCTGAAGATGTGAAGGCTCTCTGTGGTCCTGATGTCTTCAGAGACCTCCTCCCACCATTTAGGAGCAGGACAGCAAAGAGTGGAGATCTAGTCGAGTGTTTTGCTCTCAGTGAGGAGGAACAAGCAGTTTATCACATGCAGAGCGGAGAGTGCGGGTCGGGGTGTCGGGTTGGACCAGGTCCTGGATGGAAGCTGGAAAACGTTCGACAGGAACGGCAGACGTCCTCTGCTGCAGCTCGGACTCGACTCTTTGGGTGTCAGCATTAAGTGATGTGTTGTAAAATGTGTTTTTTCTAATCTGGTCTCATTAGGCCTCCTTTGTGCTCAGAGCGCCACCGTGGTCCAATTAAACTTCTGTTTTGGCTTGAAGCAGTCGTGTTGTCCACGATTCATCCTGTAGTTTCCAATCTGGGCCACACAGGCAATGATTTATTTCGAAGCAAATTCCTCAACACAGAAAAAAAAGAGAACAGGCTGCTGGATTCAGGACATTGGCCGACTCTTTAAGTGAAAATATTTTTTGACACAGATGGCTCTAAAGTGTTGGACCAAAGGACAAAAAAACAGATGCACTATTCCTCAAACATTTTTACAAAAAACGCTTAGTGTAACACATGTATGACAATGCACAGCACATCTGTGTAGCTTACAAACTAGCGTGAGATTGTTTTACACAGGTTATAAATGCAGCTCGGCATCTGGAGTGGATTAATGTGTCGGGACAAGACGGAGAGCGAGTAGAGAGAGAATTCACACAGGCCGCATTACGAATACAAGAGCATGTCCTCCGTCATTAAACGGACACCACGTCTGGTGTCTTTTATTGAGTCCTCTGAACATCCGTCAGCCAGCGAGAGCGACTGATGCCGAGCTGACGCTTTCCCACACATACGCTGGTACTTTGTCTGGCTCTGTTCTCAGGCAGACCGTCCTGTAAGGTCAGTTCAGTCCCTTCAGGTTCAACCGACAGGTGACTCTAAAGAGACCAGTGAAGATGTTCATTTGCTGTGAGGGATCATGTCTTGAGGTAGTGGAACACAAAAGGGAAATCCCCGAACTCAGCACCAGTTTAGACTATTTTTTTCTCCGTTCTACTGAAATTGGTGCCTACAACTACTTTGAGCTGAAAGGCAGCTATTTACTTACTGTTTTGAATTTTGCTGGTAACCGTGTTATAAAAGCAATAAGGTACTTGATAAAGTATAATGTAACAGATGGAGGGCTGCCGCCTACCGATGCCCCGGAACTGTTACATTATTGGACGATAAAGTACAGCCTCTCGTACCTCAATGCTTTAGTAACGTGTGCAGAGAAGAGGTCAAGTGGCATTGGACGTGTCAAAGAAACATTGGACTTTAACACAACGCCACTGTTCACTTCTAATATGACCTTCATCCTTCCGCATTTGTATTCTTGTAACCACGATGGTGCACTCTAAAAAAAAAAAAAAACTTAAAATAGTTAAGCAACCAGCTGCAAGGCTTTATTGAGTACACTTAACTAATGGATAACGTGTTGCGTCATCTACAACATAAGAAGTTTGCTACTCGAAGTTTGTCAGACTTAACATTATTATTCAGACCTACTAATATACTCTACAATATAAGTTGACAGGACTTAAAATATTACATTTGATGTTCTCATCTACTGAGGTTCTTAAGTTGAGAAAACTTATAATATTGGAGGAAATTGTGTTTTCTTTTAGATTGAAAATATCCATCAACGGCACTGAACCTTTTATGTTGAGTATATTCTAAAAAGCTTTGCAGCTGGTTAACTATTTTAAGTGTTCTCAAATGTCAGTATACTCAGAATTCCTTTGCTACGCTGCCTCCATTTTTAAATTTCAAAGTGTACACCGCTTTCGCTGGAAAACTCAAAGAACAGCAATTAATTCAAAGTGTTTAATACCAAGCAAACAGGACGGGGTTCAGCCTGGACGGGTCGCCAGCCAATCGCAGGGCAAAATAACAATTGGACATAAAATAGAAATGTGTGCTGACCACAGTAGAAAAGGGGTAGAACACCAATTGGTAAATGGTAAATGGACTTGATGTATATGATAATTGGATAAAGGTGGGCCAAGTTTAACTAGTTTAATACCACTTCATATTACATTTTTTTTTTGTTTATATTTCTTCTATTTATAATTTCTAAATTAACCAATATTTTAAAACCTCTTCAACCCGAGGTCCCGTTTTTGCCTTTTGGTTTCTGTTCAACCACATAACGGCAAATAAAAGGCTCATCACTAACTAATATAGTGATGTCGCACACCAGGAGAAACATCAGCTGCAAAGCGCACGAAGCTCCCAAACTCACCTCGAACAAAGATTAAAAGATTAAAAGAGTCACCAAAACAGCATATTGATATTTTTCAGGACCTATTGAGCGAAGCTAGATGCTTTCAGAGAAACCAAGACGGCAAAAAGTAAGACGATTTTCCACAGATTACACACTTATCTGTAAAATATCTCTCAGTAAGAGTTATGAGCAAACAAATCGCATTAACTGCCGCTCTTCTCCACGTGTGTCTGGCTCTATTATATTGGCTCTGACATCATCGATGACCATCGAGCAGGATTTGGCTCAGAACTGGTAAAAAAGGCAAATGCCAATTTTGAAAACCTTTCCCGTAAGGCCTCCACTGAAACCTCTCCATCTTTATTCCGCCACATCATTTTAAGTAAAGTAAAACTTTCCATAAAGTCCGTCGACACACTTTGCTATGATTTTTTTAGTCTGATATCTCGTTGTTTCACCCGTAAGTGCTTTAATTTTTATGGAATATCTGAAAATGTTCATTTTTGCTGTGTGCCACATTTCAAGTTAACCAGTCACATATTTACACATCTGAACACACTCACCAGAGTCCCTTTTATCGTGACACCAAACATTTTCCAGACAGACCTTGTAGTTGCAGAGATACAGATTTTTTGGTGTGGTTTAAAATGAATGCAGATTTTAATGCAGTGAAGAATATAGCGGACTAGAGATATTAAGTCACATGAAGTACGAATATTTCACCATAAATGTAGTATATTTACGTGGTGCTGGAGCACAACAGTCTTTACTAATCCAGTCTTTTAAATTTACAGTGGACCAGATCTATACATTTACCTCCATATCGTACAGACGTCAGTGGGACCATGCCCAAGACCTCCTGGGAGGGTCCGAGGTCCACAGTCTCACACAGTGCTGTCCCTGAATCCCTGACATGTATCCATATGTGCCTCAGAGGCTGTGAAGAGTCAGTAGATCTGGGACTCTAGTAAGGAGGCAATGAGCTGCTTAGTACAGTATGAAGATATCATTGATGTTCAGAAATTCTTGTATCACTGGTTTGTGTAGAAATAGAGTTGAGGAGAAGTAAGTAATTCATTTCTAAGGCTGAGATGTTTATTCACGCTTTCAACAGATAAGTCCTCTAGCCAACGCATTACTTTCTAGGCTTTAACTTAGCTTTTTTTTCTTGAGTTGTTATTTTGGAGCTCAATTCCTTAAGGGACTGCATGTTATTTCAGTTTTTTCCCCTACTTCCCTCCACCAGATAAATTAGTCATGGACCTAAAAGTATTTTCCTTATGATTAAAGCTGTGGAAACCAAGTCAATTCTGTCACTCGTTCACGAGACAACAACACTGTAACTAGTTAATTTATAATTAAACTAAGCCCAGCCCTCACACTGCATAGTAACTTTAAACCACTGAATTGGAATATTTCCTAAAAGCCCCAAATGGGGTTGAAATATGCCGCCATCACGCTGAAGTCTGTGGTAATTATGCTTTTCAGAGCCATGCTGATAATAACGCAATCACAGCCTCGAGCGACGCCACAGTAGGCAGACGCAGCGGGCCAAAGAATCAGAGTGTGGTGATGAAACCCGCCAGCTCCCCCCCACCACGCCCCCCCATCGCTGCTTCAATGGAGAAGTGTCATGCAGTATCAGGCATGGCACTTGCTCAATGACGATATCTCGATTGGACTTTATTTGATATAAATGGAAGCACAGGAAAGCGATTGTACACCTGCGCCTGTCAGGGACTTTGTGCAACTAGGAGACAAAATACAGCACATGGCTTTGGAATCCCAGATGATTTGTATTTTGGCAGAATATACCTATTCAGATTTAACTTGAACCTCTTGGAGCACACATGTTGCATTTTAAGCATCACTGAAATGGCTAAATTCTCAGCACGGTGTTTTTACGCTCGCGTGCAGAGATGTGTTAGGAATTTATTTAGCTTTCTCACTATCACTAAATCTCCAGATGGCCAATAAGCTTAATTAAAATCGCAAGAGCGTTGCAAACTCTTGTCAGCCAATAGATAGAATAGACGTAAGTGTTAATGTGGTGATTGCGGTAGAATGTATTTTTCTCAGCCAGTTCCTCAGCCTGTGTGTGTGTGTGTGTGTGTGTGTGTGTGTGTGTGTGTGGTTTCTCCACACACTCAATCACGTCGCTTTTGTCGATCGATAGTCTTTTGTTTCTCAAACAGGTATGACACGTTCTCCAGTCCTTTGTAGCTTTGTTTCTTTTTAAAACACAAGGACAGACTAACCCGTTGTGGTTGTGGTCCAACATCATCTCTGGAGAGGCGTTCATCACATCACTGACAGGTTGTCGTTCCAATGACTTTAGCTCAATTTGGCCCAATCTTCTCAGTTTTGAGCAGACAGCGGTCTGACTTTCTGCTTTTCCCTTATAAAACAAAAAGAAGCGGAGCTGGTGGAGGTTAAAGAAGTTGAACTGGTACATTTCTCTATGAAGTACTGTAGCTGTCAGTTAGCCAGGAATTCATAAAAATCTGAACAAGTTGTTTCATTCAGGCATTGAATCATTGGTCCATCTTGTCTGCCTGTATCTTCTGGATCAGTCTGGACATAGTGAAAGTATTTTGGTCACATCCTAGTGCCCTTAAGTTGCCCTACACCAGCCGTCCCTTCACATACAGTCTACACCCATATTTCCTGTGGCTATGCAAAGGATCTACTGCCCTTTTATTCATATGATGCCATGCAGGAGATCCCTGATTTCCTCTGCAGCAGAAATCGTTGAAGGCTTGTTAATGCAGAGCCGCATCGGTTCAGCACTGGACAGCTCCCCTGAGAGGGTCCGCTGCCGCCGCTGCATACTAAGTACCCGTGGAGGACAGCTGATGAAATGCTTACGTGGGAGCGTAGTGGTTGCTATGGTTTCCTTGGCTTTGGCCCTTTGCATTTGTCCAGCTCTGCTTTGCTCCTAGCAGACCCCCAGTTCTACCTGCCTCTCCAGTTGGAATAGGGAATTGCTGGGGTATCTTGTATTTTTAGTCGGGCCCTTTAAATTGGCTTTGAAATCCAGGAAACATTCTGCTCCACAAAACAACGTTCCCACAGAGCCACTGTTTGGCCTGAGATGGACTCTACACCTTTTAGAAACCTTTGCATTGTCTGAGATATTTTAATGTTCAGGAGCTTTCTTGTGTTTGACGCCATCCAGGTTTAAAAATATTAAGAGGAATGTCCTGATGCCGAGTTCACACTACACGACGGTTCTTCTTTATCTGGCAAGGTGAAGGCTTTTCGGGGCTTCCAGACAAAAGCCGCGATCGGCAGGGAATTGGTGTCCTCGCACACTGGGCTCCCAACTGTTGTCGACAGGTCGACCTTTAGGCCTGTTGGGCTGCTGGAAAACCTGTCGAGTCTGCCTGACGGCCACAACCATTGAGAGAAACGTTGAAGACATATTAAGTGGTAAACGTCACTGTTTTCAGGAGGCGAGCGTAGTCTTGTGATCAGACCTCAGATCAGGGGTGTTTAGGTTTGGGCCAGATACGGCCCACTTTGGTATAGGGTGGGGGGGGGGCGCGCTGACGGCCTGTCCGACCGGGAGGTAGGGGTGTGTGGTGCGCGGACGGTCCGGTCCACAGGGGGACACTGCTGCCTGAAGTGACGCCGTGGTCGAACAGGTCTAACGCCGGCGTCCCCACACTTTTTCTGCTCGCCAGCTACTTTTCACTCAATGGGAATCCACCCGGCGGGGAGCGGCGCTGCGTTGGTGAACGACCTGATCCGCACGCGCTCACTCACAGAGGGGCTTAAGTGTCTAAGACATGGTGTCATAATATTATATCTGTGATAACACACTGCATGTTTAATTTGTGTCATTCGTGTATTGATACATTCCACACTGGTGTTGTTTCATAGGAATAGAGCCGTCTGCATTGGGTCCCGTGGTCAACTGGCCTGGTCTTAAACCAGCGCTGTAATAGCAATACAACTTTGTTATGATGACCTCAAACAAAAAAAAAGTCAGACTAATACTTTGTGTAATTGTGATTGTATAAATGTAAATGGCGGTGGTATTAAATTACTGCTTAAGCCATCATTGATACAGTCTCGTAAGAATATTGTGTTGATTTAACAAAAATAACACATGTGTGAAACATTCCTATGCAGCCAAATGTATAATTCTACTAGAATACAAACAAATATCATTACATTTCATATTAGTAGCCTTATCTTTACCTGACATTGTGCAGCAACAACAACAAAACAACTAAATTAATCGACGTGTTAAAATAAGAAAGGAATGAATCGTCACAGCTATTATTCAGAACTTACACTCACATTTTCTTTGAGTTTTTTATGTCCTAAATACGTCCTAAATAGCCGAGAGGCGTTAAGTAACATTAGGCGCTCCTATGTGTGCACTTTGTAGTCTTTGTAGCTTTTGATGATCTTCAAATTTGTTCATTCCTGACATTGACGTTCAGTTGCGTTGAGCTGTCGTGTCTGTGCCGTAGGAAATGATTGATGTCTCTTTCACCCTCATCAGAGCGCTCAGTTCGCCCGGGGACGTGCACGCAGAACGCCGCTCACTCCGTGAAATGATCCGCAACAGTAAATATTGTGTTTCTAGTCGCATTCGGCGCACCGGCAGGTTCAAATGGTGAGCCGGCAGGAAGGAAAGCTGTTTATCTCCACTTAGAGAGAGAGACAGACAGAGTTGGTGTCGCTTCGGAGGAGGAAAAGATGCAATCACACAGCTGCACTGCAGAGGTTTTCTGCCCTCATTCGTTGTCTCGCTCAGTTTGCCTTATTCACACATTTCCTCCAGTTTTCTCCTGCGTGGTGAAGCTCAGCCGGATCTCACACACTGGAATACATCGTGTGTGTGTGTGTGTGTGTGTGGTTTCCTTCATCGTTCACCAGAAACGCATGCAGTTGTTTCACAGCAACATGAAATAGATGAAGAGTGAATCTCACCAGTTCAACTTCCTAAAACTGTATTGTTTTCCATTAGTTTTTAACTGTGAAATTAAATTGGATAGTTGCAAACATTGGCTGGTGCTGGTAATGTGACATCTCTGCAAAGACAGAAGTACGAGGGTGTGTGTGTGTGTGTGTGTGTGTGTGTGTGTGTGTGTGTGACTGGTGCATGGGAGGAATTCAATTGTTCTTTGAGAGAATATAAAAGAGGAAAGATTTGCCTTCAAACCATTACCCTCCTCCCACCCACTTTACTTTGTAATTCAAAAGTTTTTTTTTTTGTTAAAACAGATGATCGCTTTAAGCAGTGAAAAACCATTTCCTGTTTCTCTCTTCCAAAAATTGGAAACAGTGCTTATAAAAGCCGAAAAGCAGAAATGGTCTCAGCCTCATTTCTCCACACAGGTCGGTGAGTCAGTGAAGTGCAGAAGCTCGGCGGGATGAGAAGGCGCCAAAAAGCTTCTCCTTCATGTGTGCTTTGGTACCTTCAGGTAGTTTAGACCAGAGACCTTTGTCCTTTGTATTTTCGTTTGTGCCATTTTGAGGAAAAATGTAATCATTTAAATTTGTTGAAATGTGTATTTTCTCTTCAAATGCTCAAGAGAATAATGCTATGAAGTTGTCTAATAGTACTTTCGTTTTCTCCATCCCATTTAACTATGACAACAAATCACCACAGTCAACTTTTAGGTTGCTGAAAGATTGACATATCTGTCAATAACTGAAGTTACCATTGACCAGTTTTCCCAGCAATACTCGTTAAGAAAGGTATTCATCTGAGATTGAACTGTTCTTAGCAGTATAAGCGCAGTGAACGCTGAGTGAAGAAACTACACCACATTTGCATGAGCAGGTAGACGTGCAGAGCATCTCCAAAACGCACAGCTCAACTGCTGACAAACATAATATCATAGAACAAACCTTTCAAGTCGGTCTTCTGTTAACCGCTGACCTTATTCCAGGCACCTAAACTTTGAGGCCAGGGAACCCAAAACAGCTCTCCAAATGGTGACCCCATCAGCGTACACTTCCAAGAAGGTGCTCATCACGGCGGCATGATGGGAGAAGCTGTTGTTTCTTTCCACTCTTCGTACTGGTGTCTCACACGTGCACGTCAAAGGCTGTTCAATACTTAAACACGCTGTCAGCATGTCCTCCGTAATGTTACATGCAAAGCGGTCCCACACGTCAGCCGCCGCTCTTCCTCCCACACATAAACATTCGCTGGTCTCTTTAGTAAATTGAGCTTCATGAATGTTTAATGTATCTGGAACCGAACACAGCAATCAATTCAACACTAACACCTTACACACACACACACACACACACACACACACACACACACACACACACACACACACACACATTAGGGCACAGGTGCAATCCCAACCATCTGACCCCCCCTGGTTTCTCCTTCAATCCTCTCTCTCTCTTTCAATAAATAGCATGTGATAGCTGAAGATGTTAGAAGCAGCTAGTTGGCCCCTGGGGGGCCTTTTCCTTCATATAATGACAGGCTGGCTTTCAGAAGGCGTAAATACATCGGTGGTGAGAGAGCAGGAGGGGGAGAGAGAGAGAGAGAGAGAGAGACAAAAGCAGGAAAGGATTTCTGAAGGACAGCTGCAGAACATCCACACTAAGGAATCAGTAGGTGCAGATGATGCCTCCTTGTTCATTTACAGCTTCTACTCGCGTGAGGTTCTTTTCTCACCTTGCAGGTGTGTCTGCGTGGAGGTGGGAGGGCGGCGTGGTGCCGTCTCAGCAGGCTGAGAATCAGCACGCGTGGTTTGTGTCACGCACAACGTGCACGCCACTGCTGGAAAAGGACACGCATTTGAAAAGATACCTGGCAGTTGATTTGTTGGGTGCAGTGTTGCCGGAGGTCAGTCGGGACGAGGGACCTTTTCCTTCGGTGTCGTTCTTCTTTCAATGAAGAAATGTTCTTCGGTTCTGATACAAACCCAAAGCAATAACCGTGCCGTGACCTCCTATTTGTGGCATCGCGACAATAGTTATGTGAAGTAGTCTGTAGAAGTGGTACCTTCATTATTCAGCATCACGATGTAACAGTTATTCATGTGTTAAAACTGGGACGGATTCTCAGCGTACGTCTCAGTAACTCCTTAGTTTCCCGAAGTCCATTTTCTAAATCTGCGCCTCGTAATCATGAGCGTGTTCTGTGTGTGTGTGTGTGTGTGTGTGTGTCCATGGCTCATCTTGCGTTCTGCTGCAGCCAACTGCGTAATATTTAGGCCCGTGATGGTTTAATGCCCATTACGTAGCACCTTTTGTACTGCCATTGACCACCTGCTGACTTGCTAATCCCCTGCTAGTGATACCAAATCCCTCCGGCCCACTGCTCTGCCCACAGCGGATGGAAAACAGTTACTTTGAGCTTTTTGTGTTGGATGAGGACCAAACAAAATTAACAGTAAACAAACTTCCCAGTAAACTCATCTGCTGCTCATCTGCTCCAAAGTCACTTTCATTTTGTTTTCGGCAAGATTGTAAGATTTGTCTTATACGACTACCTGCATCTTCCTGCCTAACTTTGAGTGTGTTTTAAAGAGAAGGGGGGGGTTACCTATTGTGTCTTCCTTGTGACTGCCTTCCAGACCTTTTTTGAGTTAGTCATACTGTATATCCATCCATCCATTTGCCAGAGTTGTTGTGGTTGCTGCTCCAAGATATTTATGGATTATATAATCCCTACATTGCCTTGTGAGTCTTCCTCAGTGGTCTTCTCCCAGTTGGACATGTGTGGAACACTTCCCCTAGTTGGACATGTGTGGAACACTTCCCCCAGTTGGACATGTGTGGAACTCTTCCCCCAGTTGGACATGTGTGGAACACTTCCCCCAGTTGGACATGTGTGGAACTCTTCCCCCAGTTGGACATGTGTGGAACTCTTCCCCCAGTTGGCTTTGAGGAGGCACTGATGAGATCGCATAAAAAATAAACATCATTTGGATGAACAGTTTGCTGAGATCCTCCTCTCCAGCTCTCGCGCTTCGGATGCAGAGTCCGTAGGAGGCTGTGGTTCTGCAGTTACTTCTCTTGTCCTGGCAGGCAAACATTGATGGTTTGTGTGTGGGTGAGGGGGGTGGACTCCTTACACACTGAGATCAGGCAGGAAAAGGTAATGCTTTAGAATTGATACATTTTATTTCACACGCACACAGTAAGAAGGGTGCAAAGTTATTTAAGCGATCGGACTCCATCCTGAATTAGGATTGCTGAAGAGTAGGGATGCTGAGGCCAGATCGGGCCCAACCCTCCCTGGTCAGGACACTGCTGGTGCTGACGAATGAGGTCACCACTGCAGGTGACCGGGTCGAGGAAGGTCGCGTCTGATTTGGGCTGAAATGACCTTAGGCAGCAGCAGAGATGGGAACATTTGAAAAGTTTGACAGCAACGTTGTGGAATCTGGTTGGTTGATTTAAAGGGAACACCCATCAGTTGATAGTATTCCCTCAGAGGTCGAGGCTCAGACGCTCTGAATGAACAGGACTCTCCACTCTTAAAAAAAGAAACGTATACTCAACTAATGGATAATGTGTTGTATTTATACTGATAGCGTTTATTAACTAGTAAACATCAGGAACAACCTGATCGTTGGTGACAGACCAATTTGTGTTCTGGTACTTCTTAAAAAAGTGGAACGATGCAACCACATCATATTTGTCGGCAAAGATCCAAACCTACCCACGATACTGCACAATTAATAGTGTCACTATATCAGCACAAGAGACATCCTTTCATTCTGTGCATTTTAGAATTGATGTCTTGTTTCAGTCTTAATAGTCGTGCAAATGTCTCTTGTTGGTCGACCTGCAGTACCTCCGCGGCCCACACTTTGGGAATCACTGATCTAGAGGAAGAGTAAGTATTCAAATGAAGTAATGTGCTTTTCCACCTGACTGGCTGGTAAGGCCTCTCTCTTTGGGGACTAAATGTCTCTTTAGCGGCTAAATGTCCCGCTGTGTCCTCAGTGTGTCAGCAGCTGAGCAGGTGGCAACTGTGACCTGCTGCGTCCAAGACGCTTATTAAGGTGGAGTTTTCTGCAAAGAGGCTGACAGTCGTTCTCCCTTTGGGTTTCTCCTAATGGTTTGACTAATGCTATTGTAAGCATACTGTTCAGAGAAGCATTAAAATTATACAAGAAATGGTAAGAGCACATGTGGAGTTTTTGTAATTTCTTAACTTACAGGGAGCCTGTTAAATTAATCTCATCTAGGCAGAAAATACAGTTTCATCCTACTGGCCATCAGACCTTGTACGGGTCATGACGGGTACTTGCAGGTGGACATGGTCACCCAGTGGTTTGTGGACTGCTGTTTTGAAGCCTTGAGGTCGGAGATTTTGTCGTAGAATACAAAGCTCGCCATGTTGGAATGAATCAACATATTTTGAAGCGGTAGCGACCTGCTAATGAAGACATTGTATTCTAAATAGACAAATAGACATTCTCCAAAAATAGATACATACTGTATTGATGAAGACTTGCTACTACAGATTATGACCATAAACTGAGGCAAAGTAGTGTCATGTTATCACAGCCTTTTATCAGATTTATCGTTAAGAGTAAATTTGTAAAGGTATTTTGGTGATGAATCAATTCCAGGAAGACAGACGGACAAACAGCACCTTTAACTGCTCTTCCCATGAATACCTTTGTAACACAGTCAGGGCCATGAGGACGTCTCTCGGGTAAACAGATGTTCAGTGGGATGTGATTTGGGCCACACTCTCCTGTCTGTGCTGCGGGGGCTCCCACAAGGCCACGCTCAGACATTCCCACATAAACACTGCAAAATAACCTCATTGGCTTTCTGTTCAAACGGTTCATGAACACTTGCGCTGAGAGGGGGTGTTTTTATGTATGAAGTTAGCCGTGTAGGGATAGCTGTGGCTACACAAGCGTTCAGAGTGTTCAGAGGAGGACGTCCCCCCGTTGTGTGACAGTCTAGTATTAATAGTATCAGGAGTGTTTTATCTGGTACTTTGATATGAGCACATGTGACGTAAAACATTCTGCTTTAATGGGCGACGGTGGCGCGTGGAGTAGAGAGGGCGCGCCAGGAACCCCGGCTGGAACCCCGGCTGCCCCATGTCCCACGTCTCTGAGCAGGACATCGGGTCCTGTTCCATAACCAACGGAGGGCAGTTAACCCTTTGCTGAGTCCTGCCCCTCAAACACTGGCAGACGTTGCATGACCCTTCTCTGCGAACAGTGACTCAAGACCTGTTGGGTTTTCCTCAATTCCTTTGTCTTCCTTCTTCCCCTGTGGTGGTTTAGTTTTACCCTTCTGTAACTTTAGCCTATCTTTATTTTTTTTACCGGTTTTTCAAACACATTTTGAAGGTGCTTTTGTCTTTGTGAGTTTTCCTGTGTAATGTGTTGAATTGAAGTATTGGAAGATGAATACATACTCTACCCTCTATTAATGTTGTTCTTGTGCCGTGTTTCAGACACATTGAGAACTGGACCGGTCTGCAGACCTTGAGGGAGGTGGACATGGAGCTCTACACCGGCTTACAGAGGCTGTAAGTAGCAATCCGCCCTTTTCTAATGTCGGTTCACGCGGTGGTGAACTGTTCCAATGGAAATCCCAGTCACTGAATTCCCTGGTACAGATTTGATGCTTAGTACATATAGAGAAATAGCAGGAATAATGCCAAGAGCACCGACTTCAAAATGAAGCATGAAAATGTAGAAATACGGGTGACAGCAGCCCTGTAACGTATTGTGCCAAGCTGTGATATTATAACAGGCAAAATAGGAATATTACGCCATTTTCTCTTTAATTGCACAGGATATAATTGCTACACTGGAATGAACTATTGTGGAATTGTTAAGCTAGCTACTTAAGTTGTGCAGCCAGAGTGTACTAGGTAAGCCAGCTAGTTAACTAGTTGAGTCAGACTGTACTAGTTAGGTAGCTAGTTTGCTAATCCCACCATTCTGCACACGGTTGCAGAAAACAGTGGTCCGGTTGCCAGGAGCAGTTACCTGGTTACAGGCAACTCTTTGCAGTGCTGACGTGTGACGTGGAACCCTGACGGACCTGTTTACACCAAGTGAATGCAGAGAAACGGTTGAATTGAGTTGTTCTTTTCCCTTTGATTTGTATCACAGATATTAAAGAGTAGGACCACCACTCAGCAGGTAACAGAGAGCTGCTGTCTCCAGTTAAACTGTGTGTTGGAAACCGTTTCCAGGTCACTATTAATCGTAGAAGCTGAGAGGCGTTAAACGTTAAACGTGAGTGTACATGTTAGGAGATTGTTAACATTGTCTGCCCCCCCTTCTGAACTTGTTGGATTCAACTGTTATGTTGTTAATGTTCTAAGCATTTCAAAATGCTGAAGCAAGACAGCAAAGATGCTAAAATAGCTCACTGCTCTATATTAGCATGTTAGCATTGTCACCTCAGCAGTAGCATTTAGCTTGTTAGTGTAAAACCAATGACTTCTTTCCCTTTATTGCCTCTGTATTTAATGAAAACAAAGTCCTGTTCCCAACTTCCCAAAGGCAAACGTGTCCAACTCGATGGATAATGAGGATCCAGTGAGACTAATCAATAATCATTATTTTTCATGATTTATTATGTGCTGCTTAAAGCGATTGTTAAACAGATCATAATTCCCTCTGTAATATCTCTAATTTACACTTATGAGTAGAGCAATGTGTACTTCTAAAGGATTATATAAAAAGATAGTTATAATTTACCTGGACAGTCCACTCAGTCCCAGACTTTACTCTCACACACCTTTGAGAGTCACCAATTGACCTATTGACCCGACTGCCAGAGCCTGTGAGCACTGTGGGAGGAGACACGAGGAGGACACGTAGAAAGTAGATGAGAAGGAGCATGTCCGGCCTCCAATGCTCCAGCTGGGTGTCAGTCATTGCCTCCACTCTTATTTACCACTAAATGATTAAAACTGAGCTGCTCAGTTTTCCATTTCGTATCCAAAGAAGCTCTGATGGGCGACACTGAGAGCGCTAATTGGCAACGGTTGGCAGGCGGTCAGACTCAACATGCTTAGAATGGAGCCCAGGGAACTAGTTTTGGTTGTTCAGCAATCAAAAAAACATCAGGGACACTTAGTACACACACACACACACACACACACACACACACACACGTTGGCCATCATTCACTGAACGAACATCCTGCTGTATTGAAGAAGAGATGGAGACTAAACTACACTCATGTTTACTGAGGAGAGATATTTTCTGCAACCGAATGATCCGAGTTGTTGAGCCAATGGGGCGGGACTAACGCTTTTCAATATTGCTTGTTTTTTTTTACAGTTAATTAATAATTTGCTTACCTCGGCTCTATTTCAAGCGATGTGTAAAACCGTCGGGGTTACTTATTTTTAACCGCTGCTGACGAAGAAGTTTTACCTGTGCTCTCTGAGATCTGCTCATATTTCAAATGTTTGCATCTCCTCTTTTTTGGGTGATTATTCATCTCAGATTCTCCTCCTTTGTAACTGACAATACTACTTGGGAGTGATCGAGCTGACGTGTTTCTCCTCTTTGTGTCTGTCTGCAGAACCATTGTAAGGAGCAACCTGCATACAATCCAGGCCCGTGTTTTCTCCAAGAACCCCCACCTGCGCTACATGTGAGTACACACGGACGCACACGCCAATGTCAACATGACCAACAGGCAGATACAAATGAATAGAAAACTGCACACAGTCAACCAAGCTTGGAAAAAAGAGATGTTAGCACAGTTTCACCCAACAGCAGTTACTGATATGTTTGTGGGAGTGGTTTTCGCGGTGAGGGGGGGCGTGTTCAGGTGAGTTGTGTGACAGAAGCATCACAGTGACACAAATCTGTTCGCCAGAATTATCATCAGGAAGTCACTTATGTTCAAACAGCATTAAAGTTGTGACATCACACATTTTTCATTACATTCCACAGTCTCCAATACCTTTTATTCATAGGTTTGATTTATTCCAATCCTTACTTTCATGAGTGCAACACCTGAACCCTCTGACCCCTCTAGGGTCATATTTATCTCATAGGGTCACATAATCAGAAGTAAAGAAGCTTCCAAAACGTCTTGTCTGTGCAAAATGAAACACACATTGTTCAAGTGCCCACAGGTCTTACAAATAATGGAAGAAAATGGAGGATCCATGTGCTGCAAAGTACATAACGTAATCAGTGCAAGGTGTGTGGAAGTTTCCACTCAACCAAATGCACGCTGTCTAAACTTTGGTAAAACAAGAAACACTGTAGGCATCAACCAATAACCTCTATAGGGACCCCCAGACTCACCTGGTCCTCAACCTCCCACCACAAAGCTTCACAACAACAATCCATTCAGAAAGCTCTGCATCCCCCCGGTCGACTCGGCCTTCCTCCTTTTATCCTTAAGCCGGTGGAACCCAATCACCGGGTAGCACCTCGAGAGATACCAACCAAGAGAAAAATCCACACCCTGGCACGTAACAATACCTTTGAAAAGGTCAACGCAGGAGGACTGGTTTCAGCCAGTAGACCAATGTTCTTCTCAGTGTGGAACTTGTGTTTGTTGTTGCCTGAACCGGAATCAGTGCCCCGTTTAGACGGAAGGTAACGAGTAGAAATTGACACCGATTGCAGGATTTATGAAAACGCACTAAAATGTTTCATAGAATTGTATCATGTTGTCATATGAGGATGTTGAGAAAACTACTTTTGTCGTATACACGAGATTCATCCGACGTCAATCTATTTAAAGTTAGGACTGTAACAACCGGACAGCGGCCCTGAACCCAAATGCACAATTCCTGAGACCATGTTCATGATGTTCAAGATCTGGAAAATAAAACACCAGGCTGAAAAATGAAATCAACAGAAAGCGAGCGTGAACAAGGTACAAACACGTGGCCAGGCTTGACAGTGGACGTACGCGCTGGTTCTGTTTAACATGGGACAGGACATTACATCACATGTCATTTAGCTGGTCTGAAGATGTCTGGAGGCTCTCTGTGGTCCTGATGTCTTCAGAGACCTCCTTCCACCATTTAGGAGCAGGACAGCAAAGAGTGGAGATCTAGTCGAGTGTTTTGCTCTCAGTGAGGAGGAACAAGCAGTTTATCACATGCAGAGCGGAGAGTGCGGGTCGGGATGTCGGGTTGGACCAGGTCCTGGATGTAAGCTGGACCCCATCCATTCACAGCATGGTACGTGAGCACCATGTTTAGAACTGGATGACCCACCGGTACCAGTGAAGAGAGCGGAGGAGTGGAGGAGTGAGGGAGAACTTAGGAAGGTTAAAGACCAGTGGAGCTGCTGCATTCTGGATGAGCTGCAGAGGTGGAATGGTGGTAGCAGGAGACCTGCAGGAGAGAGTTACAGTAGTCCAGGAGGGAGAAGACAAGAGCCTGAATCAGTACCTTCTGAGTGAGAAGAGCACGTGTTCTCCTGATGTTGTAGAGCGAGTATCTACAGGATGGTGTTGTCAGTGATGTTGGAGTCAGGGAGAGTCGGCTGTCGAGGGCTGTTCATGTGGGAACCACAGGACGAACTGGCACAGGACAAAGGGAGGCGCAGACAAGGGTACAGGGTAAGGACACAGGTGGAAAGCATCAGGGGCAGGGCGGACAATCGGACCGGCACACATGGGGAAGGAGGAGGAGGACATAGACACGAGACTACATCGGTGTATCAAGTCGCTAGGCTGCATCCTTAAGGACGCATTCGTCCACCGCATTTGTCACTTGCGCTGCAACTCGACTGTCCCAATGCGTCGGCTCCTCCGAACGCGGTCGAGGGACGCTGTCCTCCGGGAGCCGATTTGGAGGACACGTCTGATCTATCCTTTGCGGCCCAGCATATCCCAACATGCAGTGCGGGCCGACGAGAATTTCATTCATTCAGGACGGAGGCGGGTGATCAACAGTGAGGAAGAGTTCACGTTTAAATAGAATTCACTCCAATAGCTACCGATGGAAATGTTGTAATACAAAATATAACATCTCAGTTTATGAAAACTTCTTTAGGCAAGGCAATTTTATTTGTATAGCGCTTTTCATACACAAGGCAGACTCAAAGTGCTTCACATTGTAACATTTCATACAATAAAGTGAAATAAAATACAGGAATTAAAAGACAATTAAAAACAGCAAAGACAATTATAAATTAAATTGTTTAATTAAAGGCAGAGGTTAAAAGTGCAATGTAGGTAAAATTTAGCAGAAGGCGAAGCTGAACATAAAAGTTTTCAGTCTTCTTTTAAACGTGGTCAGAGTTTAAGTCTTAAATCTTCAGGAAGTTAATTCCAGCTGTTTGTTGCGTAGTAACTAAATGATGCTTTCCCATGATTTGTATTTACTCTGGGAATCACTAACAGATGGTGTCAGAAGATGTAGTGGAAGCATATCAGTGATATACTTTGGCACTAAACCATGTAGTGATTTATATGTGAGCAGTAGGATTTTGAAATGAATTCTCTGACATACTGGGAGCCAATGTAAGGATTTAAGAATTGGTGTAATGTGCTCACATTTTTTGGTCTTTGTTAGAACTCAAGCAGCAGCTTCTGAACAAGCTCAAGCACATTTAGCTCTACTTTATTTGTTTTTTCGACTTTTAAGGCTTTTTTTGTTAAGCTCAGCAGGAGGTAATGCTGATGACGCAAGCAGGAAGTCCCCCTGTAGGACAGACCGTCCCATTTCAGAAAGCGCTCGGTTCGGCCTGTGCGGTTGTTGGAGGACCAGCCCAGTTAGACCAGAAGGCTACAGGGTGCAAGGACGCAGCCTAGCGACTTTGTGAGCTAACCTGATTAACACAGCTTCTTGGACATGACAGTGACAATGAAATACATTTGATTTTATACCTATTTCTACATCTCCAAAGGTCCCAGTTAAAGATGTGTGCTTTTTAAATGTGTCATCAAATTGTTCTAGTCTATTTTGGGTGTAACCATGAATCAAATGTGGTTCCCACATGAACAGCCCTGTCAGCAGTCACCTACTTTGCTTCCTTCTCCTCCATTTTTCTTCATCCTCCCATTGTACCCTTCTTCTGGTCTTTGCCAGCAGCATCGCATCAATCCTGTATTGTATTGGAAACATCAAGCAATGTAAAAACGTTCAAGTGAAACACAGTAAAGGGGATCAGAGAGACCAGGGGGGACAACGGGTTTATATTTTTATCTCAGCTTTTCCATTGAAGGGATGGAATCCTGCTACAGGAGGTCAGCAGACTCAGCATTGGTCCTATAGAGTTGTTAAAGGTGGAGCGCTGGCGTTTCACTCGCATACAGCAGTTACCACCTCTTTAAAATATTATGTTAGCCGTTGGTTCTCCGTACTCCAAAACAACACGTTGCCTCTTTGCTCTGCTTATGTGTGTATTTCAATAAATGTCTGCCAATCACGGCGGCCCTAAATTAGCATTGTAAATATAAATGATGGACCCTCCATCCATGGCAGCATATGAGCTTCCCAGCTCCGTATCCTCCAAATATGGATTTATTTATTCACACTCAATGCCTGAAGAGTCTGCAAAGCGACGAGTGATACCTCGTGCACTTCTGAGCACGTGCTCATAATGTACAGTTTACCATGTGGTTGTTGTTTCCCTAAAAGTACAAAAGCAGCAACATTGTGCTCTTTCACTGCTGCAATTCACCTCCAGCCAAAACACTATGGTGGATTACCTGTGCAAAGCTCTGTGTGTGTGTGTGTGCACATTAGAACACATTCACTGCCACTGGGGAAACGGTGTGCACGCTGTTACTGTATATGCTCGGATTTCCTTTGTGTTTCTTGTGCTGCACAGATTAACTTTCCCCTCCACAATCCTACACTGCAGAACAGAGGTAACATTCGTCAGGGCTGCCAAGTACGTAAGCCCTGTCCAAGGTGAGGTGGCCCATACACCAGGACCTAATGGGTTTCAGTGTGAGGGCTGTAATGGAGCAATGCAGCGAGCGGGGAACCAAACCAGACTAATGACTTCTAACAATCGTGTGGGACGGTGTTGTTGGCTGGACGAAAAGGTCCACTGTGCTGTCCTTATGGAATCATGATGCAATGATTAGCTGCTTTTACAAGCTGTAAATAAAAGCTTTCATAGAGATTATCAAACTCTTATGCCTCTCTGACATCATAGTCGACCCGTGATTAAACCAAACCCAGCGGATGATTCCGTGCTCCCCACCCACACTGGGAAAAGCATTTCTCCTGATTCGATCCATCCACAGGTTCCCCAGTTAAGTTACTGCAAATCTCCCAGTGCACACAAGTAAAGCCCAACTTTGGCAGGTCACATAATAATCAATGATATTGAAACAGTCACATAGTCAAAGACAAAGACAACGTGTTTTACTTACGCTAACTGAATAGGCTAGTTCGAAGTATGACCACCATATTTTTCAGGTGTCAGATGATGACACACAGTGGGGAGAACAGGTATTTGATACATGCTTTTTAGTTTTTAGCCTGAGTTTTATCATAGTTACTCTTCAACTGGGGGGGACAAAATCTAAAACAAATCCAGTAAATCATATTGTAGGGTTTAAAAAGAAATATTTTGCATGTTATAAGTATTTGATACATGAGAAAAGGCAAACTTACAATTTGGTACAGAAACCTTTGTTTGCAATCATAGACATGGTACGTTTCCTGTAGTTCTTGACCGGGTTTGACACACTGCAGCAGGGATTGTGGCCCAGTCCTTCATACAGACCTTCAGGTTTCGCGGCTGTCACTGGGCCATAGACTTTTCTATTGGGTTCAGGTCTGGAGACTTGGCTAGGCCTCTACAGGACCGTGAGATGCTGCTCACAGAGCCACGTGTCCGCGTGTGCTGCAGGACTTTAATCCATGACGGCATTTGAGCTTGATGTCATCTTGAACTTCTTCTCACCAAGCTGCTAGCCTGTTGTCCTGTAGCCCATCCCGGCCTTGTGCAGGTATACAACTTTATCCCAGTAATGATTGAACAAGGTGCTTTTCATTCATCATAACTGAGAAAAGCTCGTTATTCTTTGAATGTTGCTGTGGATCATTTTAGCGGCGCCTTAAGCGACGCGCCGTCACTGTTGCCTAATTGGCAACATTCTTACAGAACTGAGTATAAAAGTCGAGATGCGGTTTTTGGTTGGATCATTTAAAAACATGTGGCAGCAAGCTACTGGCTAGCTTGCTGCTGCCGCACTGCCCGGCGCTTTGGCAACATTTCTCAGTGGCGCTGTTGGTCCACTGGCGTACGGCGTAGGTCACGGTAACGGGGGAGTGAATCCACCTCGCTCTCATTCGCCTTCTGGTCAAAACCGTAAACTGGCAGCACTGATTGGCGCTGTTAGCTGACTGCTAGCCTCCGTTAGCTGCTGTAATCCTTACTGCCATTATTGTCCACCTTTTACAAACAACCTTTGTTACAGTTTAATACGGAACTGCAATGTTGCAAAAAGATCCGTAGAGTCACGGTCTCTACATTTCTGCCACAGTATCTGTAACATCTCCCGTCCTAACGGGATAAACACTGATGTTCATCATGGCCCCTAATCTCAGGTTGGCCCAGAATAAACAGATACTTTGTCATTTCAGTGTGAATTTCCATTCAAGATCACAAGCAAACTCTATAATAAGACGATAGTCTGCCAATGCAAACTGTGAACTCATTACTATTTGAATAGTGCAGTGTGAAGAAATCTCAAAGCACAAGCAAGACGAGTGACGATTTGTCACTATTCATTAGTGATGCTTGCTGTAACTGCAGCTTAGACAAACAGGCCATTACTCATTTAACACCCAGTAACATCACATAACCCTGATGCAATATGCATTCCATGTCTGCGTCTTCCGTGACGGGATAATTCTAGTATAGCTTTGTATCGCTCTGGTTGAAGGGGCATTAATGCCTTTGGAACGCTTAAACCCACTGTGGGACCAATCCTCTGAATTATTCTTATTAAAAGCATAACGTAGTCTCCCATCTTTCCAATCAGGGCCCTAGTCGGCTACTCGTGGGGGCGGCAGTTGTTGTGCTGGTGAAACTTCCCAGCAGGAAGTGGGCAGATGGTGTTTGCTTCTCTCTGTCCACGGGTATGTTGTTTTGTTTGTCCATCCATGTGTTGCTAGGAAACCGGTGCCTTCTCGTACCCCTTCGCTCCTCTTGAAACAGGCCTTTGCTTATTGAGTTCTATTCAAATGTTAAGTAGATTATTGATGTGTTTTGTAAAGGAACACTGGTTATGAGTTAATGTTTCACTCGATATTGTCAGACTGCTGAACCGTTGAATCATATCGTGCTGTATGATCATTTGTCTTCTCCACGGTCCAAACCGTCCTTTACTTCGACAGGAACATCAGCTGCTGCTCTGGTTGTTGTTCTAACCCTAACCCTAACCCTAACCCTCAAATCTGAGTTGGCTAACCTGGCAGGTTTGATCGACGCTTCCTCTGGTCACATCATGATCGCGATCATTAGCTTACGGAGGAAAGGTATTGTGCACTGTCCTAGCAATACATGTACAATGTGGCGGAGAACTTTGAGCCTTCAAATACTCGACCAGTGGAACAATTGATGACTCCTCCGATTCTTCCACTGGCGTCGTGACAAGTGAACAACACAAAATGCCCAAACACTCTCCTGCAGTTATGATATTTCTAGAGCTCTTCCTGCGACAGCTGAGAATGAAAAGAGTTCCTTCGATCTGCCGCTACATATTCTTGTAAACTCTGTAGAGTTTCTCAAAGTCACACTTGTTTACAGTCAGAACTTAGTAAAAGAAATCTAAACAAAATGAGTTTGATGGTGTGGACAGTAAATGACAAGCGTTCATTTGATTGACAGGTAGAACAACTATAGACTGCACTGCACCACACCCACACAGACACAATGACTGACAGTTTTAATTGCCATGGCAACACCTGTCATTTCACAGCCCTGTCAGTTGCTCTGAAAATAGCTCTTGCTAATCAAGTGTGTGTGTGTGTGTGTGTGTGTGTGTGTGTGTGTGTGTGTGTGTGTGTGTCTGTGTGTGTGTGTGTGTGTGTGTGTGTGTCATTACAGATAATAAGCGTAGTCATTTCATTTGCTCAGGGACGGGATTAAATGGACAAACACAGAATAAAACGGAGCAGCCATTATGATAATATATACTGATCATAATGTTTCCAACCAAGACGGAAGGAGAAGGATTTAAAGAAATGGATCTTTGAGGAAAACAAAATCACTCCTACGAAGAATGGCGCCGTGTTTGCTGCGTAGTTCCGTGCGGTTCCAGAAAGGGACAACATGTAACGTACGAGGCCCATGTAGGCAGTTCAGCTCAGAGGGTAACCGCAGGACCAAGACAACAACAGCACAGGGGTAGAAATGGAAATGCTCCTGTGCTGAGAGGAATACTGATGAGGGCCATGATCTCAGCAGCTATGAATAATAAACATTGTTACATCACCGGCTGAAAGGAGACGCAGATGGTGTGTGTGACCGTACCTCTGCTGCTTCTAGATTCATGCATGCACCAAAGGTTCTTCGTCCCCATACCTGTAGCGCCCTTCGTTTATTCCCAGTTCAGCACTTTCTCTGTTTTGTAGACGTCAGGGTTTCGACTGGAGGCCACGTCTTTTTTTCTCAGGTCTTTTTTTCAATGGTAAACTTTATCACGAATTGGGGGCTTGTCGGTCTTTTCCCCTCTTTGTGCGGTGGATGGTTGGTTTCCTCTCCCAGGTTTATCAGGAGAGTTGCTAGCTTGCTAGTGGCTCTAAACCAGCAGTCTTCAGTGCTTATTACGGACCACAAGGAAGAGCTCAGCTAGTTTGTGTAGCAGGCAGACGATCATTCCTCATTTACGCTGGATTAAACTTTGTGTCGGCTGAGCCTGGATTTGTTCAGCTGGTGGTTTTGGGGAAAATAGTTCCTGTTCCTGAAATGAGGCGTTCTTGTCCCTGGAGGTACTTACGCCTTGTAAGTTGGTCTGATGCTAATCAGTATTCAGGAGATAAACCATTAACTAAAATCAACATTGACTGAAATGGGAATGATGAAGAGTGTCAAATTCAACAATTCTAATAGAGAAATGATGGGAAATAAAATGATGGGAAACAATCCTGGTTTTCCTGATGTTACGCCTGCAGGTTCTGTAACAGCCAGCGACGTTCCTCAGCACCAGAAACTGGGTCGTTTGACGGCTGCTGGCTGCAGTGTTCTAAAGACTAATCATGTACAGTCCGGGTTAAAAAATACAGGAGCTGTTTACTGAAGGCGAAAGAGGCTGAAAACGGTGGAAAGTTGCGTTTTTATTGAAGGGTTTTGATGTTTTTGTAAGTAAATGATACTTGAAGATCTTTGAAATCTCGAGGTTTGATAAGGTTTGATAAGGATAAAACAAGCACTCTCTGTTCATCTTTTGTATTATGGTATTTAATACATATCATTTATGCACCTGATAAAACATCCACGTCTTGACTCACTGACTCAATGCAGTAAAAACAGGCAAAGCGTAGCGGCAAAAAAGAGATTAACGGAGAAATGAGGAGAAAAGAGAAGATGAAGGAAACAAGGAGGAGACGCTGCTGTGGGTCTCCAGAGGTTCTGGGGGGATTTGGTGGGATTTACACCAAGAACATACACATTTCCTAAAGCTTCTCTCGTGAACCTTTCCTGCTCCTCTCTCCTCGCTTCCTATGGTCTCTCCCTTCTTCCCCTTCTTACTCTCACCAATAACACGACAGCTTTGCGATAGCGCCGTGATTCCTCCACTATAATAAAGAGACAGTTTGTAAATGAATTTTCCTGATTGGAAACAACTCTGTTCTTTAATCCGACCGCAGGTACTTTGTTTGTGACTTAAAGCTATCAGATGCCACAATGTGTGTTCCATCAGGATGAAAAGCCATCGCTTTATGACGTTAACACAACTGAACTTGTCCTTTGTACGTTCCCTCAATAAACAGCTTGAAGAATGTTCAGTAAGAAGGTAAGAAACTTATCGTTGGATCCATTATGCTGTTGTACATTGGACAGCTGGTAGGAGACGTCTTCATAGCGCCCTGAGCACTCATTGACCTTTGGTCCATGACCTTTGACCCTAAAGAAACGCACTGTCCGTACCGTACCGACTCTGTTGGCTTCATGTCCATACAGCGCTCAATAAGCCGATGGTGTCCCTATCGCGTGTGAGCAGTCGGGGACTTTAAAGCAATGGAGGTTTCCGTCCCTCTAGTGTCGGATAAAATGTCTGCGTCACCTCCAAACATCGAAGCCAATGACTGACAAGTGATCACCTTCATGTCCGTCCGTGTCTCCAGGCTGCTTCTCTTCTTTCTATTGATCTGACGCTGTTGTTTGACCGTTACAGGGGACAGATCCTGTAATGCTCATATAGACACAGATTTACCTGCTCAGTTTTATAACCCGCTCACAGATGGTGGGCTTGTTTGGGTTGCTGGTTAGGGGGGCGTGATCTTGCTGACCTCCATGGTGACCTTTCTAGTCTTTGACCATCGGTCAAAGACTAGAAAGGATAAAAAAGATGGTGTTGGAGAGCAACATAATGCTAAAATCAGGGTGTGATCTGAGAAGTATCATTATTTACCAAACAGGTAAATCCATCGATGTGCATCCACATCATCACCGAGTGTGTTCCCTCAGTGTGTGTCACAGCCGCGTGATTGTGTGTTGTTTTGAAAGCTAATTCAGTCTCAACAGATTATTAAATCCCGGTGTGAGACGTCACTGGCATGTGTTGGGGGAACCGGACAGGATCCTTTGAAAGCAAAGCAGTCTAGAGTTTGAATAAACTATTCTTTATAGTCTTTTTTATGAGGTGTGGATGGTGTGTGCGTGTTGTGTTGAGCAGCAGCGGCAGGGATCCCCCCCGTGGAGAGAATCAAACACACAGACTCTTTCAAAATATCTTTTTAGGAAATCTCTATCTTCTACAAGAGGTTTCAACTTTAGGTGTATTTGTCTGTGTAAATGATTGCGGTCTCTGTGCTGTATGCTGGTGTTCTCCAGAGGCCCCTAAAAGCCCGACAGTATCCCGGTCACATCACACGATGCCATCAATTCAGATTATTCCCTTTCTACAAATGATGAAGCTTTTCTGCATCTGTATGAAATAATACAAGAACACACACACACAGATATGCAAAATGACATTAGCATGCTGAGGGTCATGCCATCATCATGCATATCCTTCAGGGCTCCGTGATGATGTCTTATTAAGGCCACAACCAGCTGATGGGCTGCGGAACAAAGCAGAGAGCAGAGACACGACAGATCAAAGCTCCTAATCAGAGTACAACAAGAATAATACAACTATTTAACTAACGAAGAAGAACAGCAGTACACAACTACACTTGTACCTACAGCTGTAATACGCGTAAAGGCCGGTGTGTGGAAATGTCCATTAACACAATTTACCTCTCAGAAGATAACGGGAATAAAGAAGGATTTTGGAATGTGTTCAACCTCGAACAATATATGTGAAACAGATTGTGTAGAAGTCTGTGATGAATAGAAATTGTATTAAATGTATTAAATTTGTAAATGATGGTCCCTTTAGTCAAATAGACCATAACGCTGGGTATGTTTGAGATGGGCCTCAGTGATTGACAGGTGGCTCATAAGATGTCTCTGTGTCTCTCTGAATTACAAATATGGTAACTTCCATTGACTGATTGCAAATAATCACAAAGGCAACGTCTACTTCCTGTATTCAGTCTACTTCTTCCACTCATTCAACCTTGATAATTTGGCATCTGCCGCAAATTTTACACCTTTTAATGCAAATGAGCCTCCTTGCAGTCCGATTGAAGACCAGCGGCGTTAGCTGCGCGCTCATATCCCAGCTTCTCGGTGGTAACTGAAGCACCGTGAGGCGGGAAAGACGGCGCCTTCAAGCAGCCGCCGCATTGGACTCTTTGTGGACTGAAGACAGCGTTAGAAAGAGAGGCAGGGTGAGTTCTGGCATCCAGTGATGCCACTTCCACCTTCACGTGCCGTGAAAGTACACATGAGCGTAGAGTGCATGCATGTACATGTCACCTAAACACACACACACACACACACAGCCCCTGACCTTCCCATAGCCGTGACTCAATGCGCGTTCTAAATTGTGTTAACGCACCCGTGTGTGTGTGTTCACACGTGTGTGGGGTGTTTTAAATATGAGGCAGCATTATTGTATTCAGGTTGACCTTTTTCAAAGGACACCTTGTGCATGTTGAAAAGGTGTGTGTGTGTGTGTGTGTGTGTCTCCTACAGGCCTTTGTGGTGTTATGAGCGTGTACACCAACAGCAGAGAGGAGCGTCACGTTAAAGAGTCTAAAACTGTCCACAGAGGAACCTTTTGGTTGGTCTTTTTGGGGGAATTGCTGCAAACTACAGTTAATCCTTTGCCTTTGAAAGAAAGAGTTGGGCAGAATGCGTCTTTTTCTTTGGATTTTTTTTGTTGAAAACTGACTTTGGAGCTTTCCAGCTGCTTAACATCTGGCTGCACATTTCTTTTTATTAAATGTTTTAGCTTTTGGGAACCTACTGTTAACACGTCTGTGTTCTCTAACAACCGCACCTATCCGGTTCACCGTTTGCCTGATGCCATGTGAATGCAGCACAAACAAACGCGTGTGTGTGTGTGTGTGTGTGCGTGTGTGTGTGTGTGTGAGTGTGTGAGTGTTTATTCCCAGCGTAGGCGTCCTGTGTAATGTGCATGTGATCTTGATTTATGAGCATGGCGGTCCAAACCTCTGGGACCAAACAACTCCAAACACGAGCTGAGGATTCCTTCCACACAGCTGATATCCACACGTTTGCTCTCAGCCCTCCGGGAGAGGGACTCGTGTGTGTGTCTGTGTGTGTGTGTGTGTGTGTGTGTGTGTGTGTGCGCTTGTGTGTGTTTGCTCATGATTTGGAGTGTAATCCAGTTGAAAAATATGCATGCAGGCGCTCAGCGTTTGCATGGTAACTCACTCTGCATATGTCATCTCAGCTCGATCGGCAACAAACTCCAACAAATAAATACTGACTCACGTTACTGATGATGCGGCGTCTCAAACCCTTTCCGGGGCTCAATAAGTCATGTGCAGGGACTCGGCCGAGGAGCCCGGGGGGCCTCCAGGCCATCACAACGTGAGTCATTGTTTCATTGGTTTTGTAATTAGCGCCATGGGCTCCCTCAGCTGGGCAGCTGGTGAGGAGTGTGATCTGTGTTCCAATGCGTCCGTCTCAGGGTGGAGACGCGCCGAGCGAAGACATCGTGAAGCGCTGCGTCACTTTGTGTAAATAAGCCACCGGCAACTTCCCCCGACATACGGAGCAGCTCTCCCCGCTCCTCTCATCTGGAATCCTTCAGTGGTCCCAAGTAGGACGACGATCGCGTCCCAGAGGAGGTTCCTGGGGGAATGGAGGCTAATCTCGCGGCCCGATTGACAAATTAGGTTCATAAGAAATGAAATTACCCAACGAGACACCGACCATCGGTCGGGTTTTAAAGCCGTGCAGCGGTTTGGCCGGCGCCACTTTGGTGTTTTGGAAGCAGAAGTAACAGAATTCCGACCCTAGTTCTGGTTCTCTCAGGAGGGTTAAGGAGGAGATAGTAAAGCATTTCTGCTGACGTTTCCCTGCCTGCCCCAGTTTTCCGGTTGCAGTTGGTAGTTAGCGGCGAGTCACCTCTGAGAAAAGGTTGTGGCTTCGTAACCTCACCTGTACACGGGGGGGACGAGTACCTCTGAACCCAAACTATGATCACGTGAGTGCAATATGGGACTGGGACAGCAGGGTGTTGTTTCAGTCAGATGAATCAAAGGTTTCATTTAGAGGACATTGGTCTTCTTGTCCCTGCGATGGACTATTGCTGTGAGACAATGTGTGTGTGTTTGTGTTTATTATCGGCTCATCTCGCGTTGACCACATTTGGAGGTGACTCTGGAAAGAAACCGCACCGTTTCTCCCGTTCTCCCGCGAGTCTCTTTCTCATTCTCACCCTCCGTGTCGCCTCCGTCTCCTCGTTTGTCTTCCTCCCTCGGTTTTTTTTCCATTCGTCTCTTGGTATTTTTCTATTTCTGTCCCTCTCCACTGTCCAACCTCTCAGCTGGAAAGGACAGCAATCAGCATCACCCTTAAACAAAGGACAATAAAACCTTCATATTGACTTTTCCTGTCAATACTTACTGGTCAAGTGTCAGTCGTTTGACACCTGTCTCCGCCCCATGCTGAGTCAGCGTAATTCTCACTAGTCACATGACTAGTTAGTCACTTGTTAATGAAATGGGTCATTATAGCTCATGAGTTGTTAGACACTCACCTTGTTTTTAGGGACACGGACTCATTATACACGTGATTGTCACGCAGGTCATGTGATTAGTTATTAATGGAGGCGGAGTTTGGGGCTCAATTTGAAAGAAGAAACAAATTGCATGTTACATTGACACACCGTGTATACGGTACATATTGATTTATCTTCTTGGACACATGCACATCTGACTGTAAAGGGGAACCTGAAGGTGACATTTCACAGGTTTGGGGATAAAGAAAATGTTTTTCAAACAGGACATTTTCAGTGCAGATGAACCAAGTGAGGTCTGAGGCCTGTGGCACAAAGCAAGAAGACTATCTGACAATGATGCACACTATGATTCATACATTCAAAATGGGTCGTTGTCCGCAATAAACCAGTTGACTCAATTTAAAGGTATAAGAACACTTTCAGTACGAATCTACTTTGGTCCAGAAGAGTTGAGTTCTTCTGAAAAAGTGCCGGTGGATGAACAACATCACTTGTGACAGGAGGAGGAGCTCTGCGTGGCACCACAGCGGACCATGTGGTGGTCGTCGTATATTCCGCTTCATACCGGAACAAACTGGAGTCTGTGTAACGTCATTTGAATCTCAAGTCAATAGTGGGATATAATCATCATCATCAGCGTTCCTCCCACCACGTCTGAGGTTTAACACACACACACATCCAGAAAGCTTTAAAACTTTCATTGGCATTAATAACGAGGTGATCTGGATTACAGTGGGTGTCTCGTCCTTTCACCGGCCTGAGCACCTCCATGGCTTTGTCCACGTTTCCATGGAGACACACCTGTTTTTCTACTATGCATCATCGCAACCCGAAACATAAGAGTTGTGGCTGTTCAACCATTGCTGTGTGTGTTCAGGGATTTGTATCATTGATATAATGTCCCTGGAAATGGTTTCATTACTTGGCTAGTAGGCAAAATCAATGGAATGGAAACTTTCAAACTCCTAATCCGAAATCCAAATGAGAAGACCCACAGGTTGAAGCATTGCTGTTATCTTCACTGTGTCATTTAGAACTGTTTCTTACCTCTGTGTCTCATTCTCTCCCCCAGAAACCTGTCCAGGAACCCCATGTTGACCACTTTGTCCTGGCAGATCTTTGAAAATCTGCAGCTTTTCGAAATGTAAGTCGGCCATTGTTTCTTTTGTTACAAATGGCATATGTTGCCCCACGAGCACATTATACTAAGAGGGGCTCCTTAATGCGCCGTGATCCCCTCCCATCGGGCCTTGATCTGTCTATGAAGAAATAAACCTGCATGCTACTACTAGAGTAGCGCTGTCGGAAATCCCACCAGGCATGTTTACAACATATATACCGACCTGTATTTAAGGGATTGAGTCCAGTTTTTCAGCCTCAAATCATTGGGTGCAACAAGTACACTTGTAATTAGCCTTCTATTGGCCAAAGCAGAGAATGGAGGGAGGGTCAATGGAGAGATTGTTGCATAAGAGACCGGTTTGGGTGGCAGAAGGGCTCAATCTCTTTTCTTGTCACTCAAAAACATTTTATTAAAAATGAAACAAAACAAGTTGAGCACAAGCATAGGAAACACTTCTGTGCAGCCTGGTGAGGGTCACAGGTGGAAAAAGACAGGGGATTACAGCAGAAAACATATAACATACATAACATATAACGCAGACAAGGAGGCAAGGGACACACATGGTGTAAATACACTGGGGAGGTGCAGGGCGTTGGACACAGGAGGAAACAGTCATAGTCACAGGGGGAAAACACACCAGGGCAGGACGTGAAGTTAAGCCAGGGACACAAGACGCAGATAAAATACAAAATAAAACCACACTGTGACTACAAGGCCTCATGTACATCAGCGCTTCTATAAATGAATATTTGAAGAACAGTTCAGAATGTTCCGCTCTCTCCAGGGCAGGATTGGAGTTACCGATTGTCTCGATTGTACGAGATCACACAAATTCCATCTATTCTGTTTTTAAGTGAAAAGTTTGGGATAAACCAATCGGGTTCCCGTAAGGAGCTGTGGACGAGGTTTAATGTGTGCGACTAAAGGCAACCGTTTGTTACATCACGTGTTATTTAGCAAACGCTTTTATCCAAAGCGACTTACAATAAGAACATTTCAACCATAAGGACACAAAGTCAGAAAAGCATTAATCAAACAAGCCGCTCTACAACTTGCTGTAGATAAGAACCATTATAAGTCCAATGTAAGTGCTCCAGTTAGTTAGTGTGTTAGTGGAGGTAGACTCTGAAGAGGTGTGTCTTCAGTCTGAAGATGTGAAGGCTCTCTGTGGTCCTGATGTCTTCAGAGACCTCCTCCCACCATTTAGGAGCAGGACAGCAAAGAGTGGAGATCTAGTCGAGTGTTTTGCTCTCAGTGAGGAGGAACAAGCAGTTTATCACATGCAGAGCGGAGAGTGCGGGTCGGGGTGTCGGGTTGGACCAGGTCCCGGATGTAAGCTGGACCCCATCCATTCACAGCCTGGTACGTGAGCACCATGTTTAGAACTGGATGAGCCACCGGTACCAGTGAAGAGAGCGGAGGAGTGGAGGAGTGAGGGAGAACTTAGGAAGGTTAAAGACCAGTGGAGCTGCTGCATTCTGGATGAGCTGCAGAGGTGGAATGGTGGTAGCAGGAGACCTGCAGGAGAGAGTTACAGTAGTCCAGGAGGGAGAAGACAAGAGCCTGAATCAGTACCTCCTGAGTGAGAAGAGCACGTGTTCTCCTGATGTTGTAGAGCGAGTATCTACAGGATGGTGTTGTCAGTGATGTTGGAGTCAGGGAGAGTCGGCTGTCGACGTCACGCCGAGGTTCCTGCAGTCGAAAGACAGTAAGGTGGACGGTGGAAGAGGGTAAAGAGAAAAGCTCCATTTGGGTGAAATGAGTACACCTGTGCCATCACCCCTACCAGTGGGTCGGGTGGGATAGGTGAGAGAGGAGAGGTCACGATAGAGAGAGAGGTCACCCCCCTGTCGGCCGTAGCGTCTGGTTTACAATACAATGGTCGATCCTCTGCACCCCCATTTATCTCCTTCCAGTTGTCAAAGAAGAGACGATGTAATCTACACAGGTGTAATGACCACGTCCAACCTTTTAATCCTCCTGTTTGAAACGGGGTCACTGTAACCACTCAAACGTCTTAATCAGGATAATTAAACGTGTCTAAACACGGAGAAGTCTTACAGTACATTACAGTTAGGAAGATACGTCATACGATAAAGTGACTTACACTGTGAATTTGCCATCACAGGGCTTCCTTTGATGATAGTTTAGTTATCTTATAGACGAAGATTCACCCCCTGCTGGTCATTTAACAGAACGGATAACACTACGACAAGTCAGTGTATACAAAATACAGATGTATTTGTCATCTTTACCAAACACTCAAGACCTACAACTTCAATTTGTGGAAGTTGCCTCCCATTTTAAGAGAAGACTAAATAAAGATAAATGGAGAACTTGTAAGTGAGAAGTGTTTGCAGATGTTACTTTTAAATCACACCAGGGAGTGTTTTAACACGTATCAACTGATTTCTATTAAAATCGGCAATAATTTATTCAATAACCAACTCTGCTGAATAACAATTAGATTTACAGCCATTAGTTTTCTCTCACGTGAAGGATTTAATTATAGAAGAAGGTCTCCTTACTGTCTAGTGGCTGTAGACATCTTCTGTTCGGCAACGCGCCACACTTCATTTCCATTTCAAAGCTTCCAGCCAAACGCTCTTTTACCTCATTCCTCCTGTGATTATCATGTCCTTGTTTCAAGTATTTGGCAACGCTCCTGCTGCTCTTCTAAACTTCTGCTTCTGTCTTCACCGTACCTTTTATCCCTCGTGATCTGGAGAAGGACGCCGCGATCTACCAGGCAGATCAGATCACGTCACACAGCAAATGCACGACATTTCCACGGACTCTCAATGTGGGATGCTGGGAATCTGATAAAAGCTTGGACGAAGTGCCAGCATCCAACCGCTTTTATAATCTTGTGTGGAATGATTACGTTTATTAAGGGTGTTACACTTAAGTCGGAATTTCGCTATATTCTATTTGCGTTTGAAAGAGGTGCTTTCCGAGCTCCCGCCTCCGGACCCAAACCCTTTGCCATCAGTAAGGCGGCGCGGTGAGCACTGCTTCTAGTCACACCTCGTCCCATCGGCACAACGGCAAAAAGTACTGGGTCAAACACACTGCGATCACTGAAGGTACGAATAATGTTTTCATATATGAGGATGAAAGGATTTCCTGTTTTAGTAGATTTAATGGAGCGGTCACATGACCTGCCTCCCTCTCCTCCTCTGCCTCACTTTCTCAGTCCACGTTTTAAATCAGCTTCTGTCAAACCTTTTTAAATGTCCGGTTAAATAAAACCTTCCTCCACAAACGGTTGAAGCACATAAGTGAATGAGACTTCCAGCCTGAAGGTGGAAGTTGGTCTTCTCAGTAGAGAGAAGTTCCTGAGCCACCTTCTGTCTGCCAGGAGAGCAGTTATTTATGAAACGCTGAAGCTGGATAAAGAGAACAGCGCTGAACAGCTTTGACTCTTTTTAAATGAATGGAATATAAACGCCTCATCATCTCACCACTTGTTTCATTCGTATTAAATGAAACGAATGCGAGTCAACAAGTAAGCACAAGGCTGTCAAAATGAACGTCGTAATCTATGAGATTATTGTCTCATAGAGACAATGTCCCGCTAAATGTGGGACATTGTTGGCTGGGAGCAAAGTGCACGAGGACAACAGGAGGAGTTTAACATTTCTGCATGTACAGCCTGGATGATTTAAGGACACTTTATGCTGAACAGAAATGGTTAATATGATTAATATGATCATTCAAAAATAAATCATAATACCGTACGACAGTAAACAGTCCGACCATCAGGTTAATGGCCAAACGTTGATTATACTTAATTGTAATTAAACCTTTACTAAACAAATGATATTCTGATGACGTATCATTTATACACTGACTTTCGTGGCTGAGTCAAACATAATGAGACTGAGTTAGAGGATTTATTTTAGTCTTTTGAAAGCAGGGCAGCTCCTCAGAGAAGAATGCGCTGTCCTTTATGGAGCACATAAACACTAACAAAGAGTACTCAGTGTACGCACACACACACACACACACACACACACACAGCACAAGCATGCGTTTACACATGCGTTACATCTGGGGACTGAGGACGTATTTGCAAAATGAAGATCCTTTTGCCAGGTCATCATTTTTGGCTGGATCTTCGGTGCTGCCTGGGAGTTTAGGTGTTGGGTGTTGGGTTCGGGTTGGAATCAGGTTCTGGGAGCGCAGGTGTCCGAGATTGATGGCGGGGACCGAGAGAAGACACGTGTCCTCGTGTCATGTTAATGTTTGTTCCATGGACATGTCTGGGATTGTCTGCAGTTACATACAGCTTGTGTCCCTTGACTTAGTGGTGCACATGTGGCTGGGCACACGAAAGAATCTCCCGCAAATGTGCGTCACATCTCAGAATAAATGTTGGGCCATTACGGGCCAACTGGAGGAAATAAGCCACGAGACCTTATAAACCTGTTTGTGATACTAAAACTGACCCTAAGCTTTTTGTAGGTGGGTTAGGCATGAATCAAAAAAAAAAAAAAATAGTTCCTTTACTGAGTAAAGGAAACACCATTTTAATTGGTGGATAAAGGGGCATGAGACACAAAATATTTTATATCCCTAATACAAGGCAGCACAGCATTTATTAACTAATAAAGAAGTGGACTTTAAGGTACTTTATTTCACTATTAAAACAAAATGAAAAATAGTTATGAATGGATCCATAAAGAGATTCTTATGAACCATAAATGAGTCGTGAAGCATCTCGGACTCCAACATTTTACTTTGCAGATCTGCAAAACATGATGAGTGAGAAAGAACTTGTTGCTCCCAAGACGTGCAAGCTGTCGAATGGAGAAGAAACCTCGAACAGGATAAAGAAGGAAAGAGTGTGAGCAAACGTCAAAAAGACAGAAACAACACAACGCGTTGTTATTACGAGCACTAAAATGCTCTACAACAAGCCCAGTTGATACATTTGAATCCCCCCACCTTCTCCGTCAGATAGCAGGTGCCGCTGAATTCTACCACTTCACCGGCAGCCGGCTTTCATTAACAGCAAAAAAACGGCATCTCGGGAATAAAAAACCTAAAACCAGGATCTACGTCATACAAATGTCATAATCAAAGTACAGGCTAAATATATTGTTGTTTTGATCCAACTTCCCTTTTCATTTCATCATCAAGTGATTGCACTTAAAGCAAAGGTTGATTCAAGTTTTCATAAAAAGGATTATTGCGCTTGTCACCATGACCCTCTATGATAAATAGTGAGAGGGACAAAGTTAACAAAAGATATATGTTGAAGTAAAAATGAAAGCGCCTGAGGTGTGTTAAGGCCTTGTTCGATACAACATGCTGGCATTCATCACATCTGCATTCATCACATCTACATTCATCACATCTACATTCACCCCATCTGCATTCATCACATCTGCATTCATCACATCTACATTCATCACATCTGCATTCATCACATCTACATTCATCACATCTACATTCACCCCATCTGCATTCATCACATCTGCATTCATCACATCTACATTCATCACATCAACATTCATCACATCTGCATTCATCACATTCATCACATCTGCATTCATCACATCTACATTCATCACATCTACATTCATTACATCTGCATTCATCACATCTGCATTCATCACATCAACATTCATCACATCTACATTCATCACATCTGCATTCATCACATCTGCATTCATCACATCAACATTCATCACATCTGCATTCATCACATCTACATTCATCACATCTGCATTCATCACATCTGTATTAATCACATCTGCATTCATCACATCGGCATTCATCACATCTGCATTCATCACATCGGCATTCATCACATCTGCATTCATCACATCGGCATTCATCACATCTGCATTCATCACATCTACATTCAACAGTATCCCAAACATGGCAGAAAACCGGAATCCATGGCCCCATAGGTGACCCCTCCCCCTCTCCCATGTGGCACCAGTGTCCTGTGGAAGTGGGCGGTTCCTCTCAGAAGAAGGCGGTTATCTCGGCTGAAAGGGGCACAACTCATTCACGTCACACTCAGGTAGATGAAGCAGTTAATTAAGTCATCAGATAAAGTGGGATCAGCCTGAGGTAGTGGGGGGGGGGTGTCGACATGACTTTAGGCCTCAAACAATGTGCTAATGAAAGAAGTTTAATCCAGTCATGCTCAGACCACATGGGGCCACATAAAGACAAGTGTGGTGGCGGATGAATCGCGGATGCAGCGCGTTACTTGTTAATACGTTTTGTGGGGATCTCCGTGTGTTTAATTACCCAGCGACGGTTTTCTCTGCTCCGTACAGCGACTCATTTTCTGCATCGCTTCAAATCACTCAATCTCACTTTACATGAGAAATTAAAAAGCATAATCTTATTATTATTAATCCACTGTTTAATAGTACTATAACATCTTTACAATGAGGAATACCTTTGCTATTGTAACTGGTGCTGTAGATTATTACTTTTCACATGTCAACAATTCATTATGAACATCTGCTGATGGGACCGTGCATCACAGTGTCAATCTCGCCTTCATAATGATTCATAGCAACAATCTCAACACAACATTTTTATGAATATCTAAAACGAATTGCTGGTCAGTCACTAACATATTTTTGTGTATTATAATTATAGTAATACCTGTTCATCTTTGTACAATGCATGACAATATGTCATGTAATATATTTTGTGTTAGCGTTGGTGCTGCTGAAGGTGATGGAGCTTGTTTGATCAAACGTTGGATCATTTATGGTTATGATGTTCATGCGGTCTCATCGCTACGCTGTTTCCTATTTCCTGACCCCAGCATTGTGACACCGACTGACCCACTCACGGATAATGAAGCCTCGCTCAGATGAGATCAATAGATTAACTGTTCATAATTTGTAGAGGGGTGCGGAACTGATTTTGTTATCAAAGTAAGGATATCAGATCAGCTTATCTCCCTCCTAGAGATAACGCCTCTATAATGGATCCAGTGGTGCCACGCAGCGCCTCAGACACACTAATGAAGGCCAACCGTTTCAGTCTAATGTCTGAATCTCTACTTTAAAACCTTCTTCAATACATCCTGATCTTAATTTACGAAATCAAAGTCCAATTTAGAGCCAAATGCCGCGTAAAGCAGGCTGCTTCAGCGCCGGGCTCCTTTCTCAGTCTCATTGCACTAAAAGTTCATTTTTACATGAGCACCTAAATATCTTGGTTAGCGTTCTGTTCCACTCAGCTCGACCCTCTCGTGTCCCTTCTTGGTCCAAAACCACGACGGTACCAGACATTAAGTTGCCGATGACCAACAACTAAAGTCAAGGCTTGATGATGTCATTCCACAAACCAACGGGGACTTCAAGGTGACTTCGTCCTTTTCTCCGACACAGTCCGTGGATTTTCCTACTGCAGCTGAGTGCAGGGCCTTCTAATGTATTCATATTTATTCTTCTTTTAAATATTTACTTTCATTTGAGTTTTTAAGGGCCGTTATGAGAGAAAAGAAGTAGAATAAAACACGTAGGTGAGCTCTTAGCGTACTTGCCCGTTTGTTTTCGGCCTCGTCATTTTCACAAGTGGACCCACTTGGTGGGAAACAAGAAGCGATGCTGAGGACGAGTAACAAGCAAGCAGGGCTCTCTGATGTCTTTGAGCAGCAGCCCTCAAGCCTTCCTCCCTTCCCTTTCTCTTAGAATACCGCTTCTTATCACTCTGATGAACACAAGCCAGCAGACAGGAACACTGAGACCCTGAGAAGAATTACTCGCCGTACTTTGTTCCGTCAGAGATTCCACTTTTCATCAGCGGCAACACCTCGAGAAGAGCCCAAGTAAAGGTGTGAGGCGCGAGTGCCTGGATGCTGCTGTCGGCCATGACGGCGAAGCTGGAAATGTTTCCCAATCAAAGACTTTAATCTGGACCTCGTGCGTGCTGCGAGGTGTGTGCACACGTGTGCTCTACTACTCCGGGTTTAACTTCATAAAGAAACTGAGCAAATTAAGTCAAATGTCCACACGTGTGAAACCTGCGAGGCCATTTGATCCACGTGAAATTTAGAGAGCTGTTGCGTTTGATTAAAAGTGTCACGAGTGACGCGTGTCAGACACGGCGGATCGGCTCACGGCTCGATGGCGTTGCCATGACATGCCATGACGAACTTTTTTATCAATTTTGCCGTAAGACTTTTTTCCTGTCGGTTTTAGATGATGCAAAGTGGCACATTTATTTTTACTTTATTATATCATGATGAAGTAAATGTGGATTGTGGAGAAAAATCCTCCCTTGTCTTTTAGATTGGTTCCCTTTTAGCGTTGCTTATAGTCTTAAAGCAAACTCTTTATTCTCTAGCACATTGACTATAACGGCGCTTTGCTCTGTCCTATCACAATAAAAGTCCCTGACATACACACTGCTTCACTGGTAGAGGCGACTGACAGCGGTTCCTCTACACATTCAGCGTTAACATTAACCATGAATATCTTTATTCTTCCAACACAGCGTATCTGTGCTAATGCACATCCGCGCTGCGAAACTGGAAACATTTCCAGCTTTTTAGCTTCCCGGCTCATTGGGAAAGTTTTTCAGGATGTTCTCGTATTTGTTCTTTGGCTCCGTCACAGTTTGTTTCTTTGTACTCTTTCTGAATCAGCCTGCATTCCAGTCCGGAGGCTTTTTTCCCCTCTGGAGACAAATCCAGTTTGTTCAATTCATCAGAGCGGTGGCTGAGGCTGTAATAATGCACCTATTGATCTGAAGATTGGGTCTAAGCAGAGGACTTTGTGTGTGTGTACACAATCAGCACGGGGCTCAGATCAACGAATGTTCATTACTCTCGGTCCTTCCCCCCGGCAGACCCACCGACAGCAGGTAGACGTCCCTCACGTCTCGCCTCTGCTCTGTGTGCGTGTGTTTGTGTAGTTGTGTAGTACTCACTGAAGTCTGACAAAACTCAACTAACGTCACAACATCAAAGTATTTAGCTGACAGGATGCTGACACATTTATTTAGCAAAGATAAAACATTTCAATGAAAATAAAATACTACAAATCAATGAATTTTCACTTGCTCGTTATAATATTGAACACGGAGATTAAGGTGTTTGGTTTTGCTGCCACGTACCAGTTTGGATCCCTGCTGTGAAAAACATTCTTTGCTTTCATGTTTGACGAGTGTATGATGAATTACATTACATACACCTTCATTTGTTTCACTGATCAGAAATCACATGATTTTCTACTCGCCGTCCGCCACGAGTCCATGAATCTTAGATACAAGGTGTCACAAATCTCCCATGAAGTAATCCTTCCAACCTGAAACGCAACATTAAACCCGGATTCAAATGAGTTACATTCTCAAATATTCTTGGGAGAGAAAGACTCTGCTGGCTTGTTCTCATGTGGAAAGTGTCTTTCGGCTCGCCGCGGTCAAAGGCGCAGCATTAAGTAAAAATGGAGGACGACTGTCAGTGGACCTTCATCCTGGACGCCGCTGTTCTCGTCGACAATATGAAGATAAAATAACTGCTTTTACAGTATAAAATCTATACCTGGAATTACTGGAATGCGGATAAATTGTAGATTTGGGCTTCCAGAGGCTTTCAGTTATATACAACGGTAGAAACTGCACAGTATGCTGCTTTCATCGCTAAGCTAACACATGAATAGTTTAGATAATGAGTAATGCAATGGTTCCCAAACTGGGGCACATTGGAGCAGACTTTAAAATTTTTGTATTCTCATTCATTACTCAAGTAGAAGTGGAGACAGTCGGGTTTAAAAAGACTTCTGTAGAAGTATCAACTCAAGCTTTTTACTTGAGTACAAGTATACAAGTACTGGTTTCGAAACGACTTAGTAAGTATAAAATCTAGGAGGCGGTTTTGATACTGTTCTATATGTTCTAAAAAGTGGCGTGATGATATAGTTTATAAAATCACCCCAGAATTTCCATCAGAATGCTGATATTACGTCGCAAATGGGTGTCTTACTTCCGCAAGAAAGTTGATTTTTGTTGGCTGTCACATCGCTATTGAAGACAACGACGTTTTGTGCGATTGGCCCACACTCATGAGGTGTGCAGAGCAACAACACGGTGGCTCTGTGGTCTGTTCTTATTTCTCCCTGAATATTTACACTGCGTAAGCCGAGGGAAACCTAAATTCATAGCTGGGTGCAAGGACTCGAGGCCCACCACCTAGCTGCTAATGCTACGTGAGGGTCACAGGTTCCAGGGTGAAATCGATCCGGGTCTTTTGTTTCCATATGAGTATTGGATGACGCATGGCCCGTATCTGTCAAGCCCTCTCATTATTACCTCTAGAATTAGGCACTAAAGGGAAACATAAAACAAAAAGTCTTTTCAAGTTGCGCTGACTCAGTGAGGTGAACGATTAAGACGGGAGACGCTGAGGTGGTTTTTCAGCAGGAAACATCATCATGTGGTGTGTGTTTCTGACAAGCGCTGTGTGGAGTCTTTATTATTTACTAGAGACACTTCATGTACAGCCACAGCTTACTTTGAACCACACCAAACCAAACTTGCTGCTGCTACACACAAATTTCCCCCTGGGGGTGAACAAGTATACTTACCATACTATCTATTTGTCCATCTGAAATGCGTGCTGATGACGGACGAGAAAGTTGTATTTTAGAATAGTCGCTCGGTTGACTCAAAGTACACTTCTTCAAAGACCCCCCCCCCCCCCACGCACACACTCTGGGGTGGTTACATAACCACCAATCTGTGAGCTTCCATTCATTTCAGGCCTGTTCTGTGTGGGGGATGAAGTGCTGGGATGTACTTTATCTTTGCGCGCACATCCCCTTTCTGTCAGTCCCTCGGCCGGCCTGAAGCAGCAGCGTGTACTTTGTGCCTGAACAGTTCAGGCGCACTGGGAGATACCACACTTTCACACTCAATTGTCTCATTGTGGGGGAGGGGGGGGGTAGATTGGCCCCCTGGAGGTATCAGGTAGACTGTAGTTCAGCCAGGACTTTCTTCAGGAGTTGAGACGTGACGTAAGATTCATAGCATCGCTAATACGGCTAATGCTCTTTCTTCTGTTTCTCCTCTTGCAGTCACTTGGAGGAGGTGGTGTTCAACTGCGGCTGTGGGATCCGTTGGCTGCAGCTATGGCAACAGAGAGGAGAGGCGGGACTGAGCAGCCAACAGTTGCACTGTGCCGACGACGACACCAAGATACTGCTGCAGGATATGAACATCAGCAGTTGTGGTGAGTTGAGAGCGCACAGACGCACACCTGGGAGTTCGGACTGCGGATGATTGAATAATGGTTATGGATATTCTATATTTTCACACTCAAAATGAAAGCAAAACCAATAATTTGCCAAACCTAGTCTGGCTGTGTCTCTCGGTGCCGAGCCCATCGGTTCCCACTGGAGCCTTAAATCTGGGAAGAATTCTATTTCCCCTCCTTGTGTTACAGACCTGCCAGAGATCAGCGTCAGCCACAGCAACCTCACTGTTGTCGAGGGAGACCAAGTGACGGCAATCTGCAACGGTTCTGGATCCCCTTTGCCCGAGGTGGACTGGCCCGTGAACGGCCTGCACTCCATCAATGCGCAAGAAGTAGGCAGGACACACACACACACACACACATTTACTGGCACACACCCAGCAAGTTTGTTGTGTTGCATTTATTGCTTGATTTATTTGATCAATGGTAAATTTTCCACTCTAAAAGCAGTTGACAGCGTTGCTCTGCTTTCAGCACCATGGACAGCTCCCTGTATGATCAAGCATGTACACCACAAACAGCGCTGTCCATTGTTCTGAAACGACTGCTACGGGATAAGTCCATGTAATTACGCTTTTTTCAAATCTTTTGAGAGACCGATAAAAATATAAAACATTTCTGAGAAAACTAAGACATCCATCATTCCTGACAGAGACCATATCCTGAAAGTTAAGACCTCTTTCGTCTACAGCCCATGAAATCAATCGTTAACGTTTATACACAGTTGGTTTGTACCACATTTGCCATTTTGACACATGTAGCCAATGTAGGCAATTTCTATGCCATGAGCACAAGGGAACGTGGCTGTAGTCAGACTGACGTGATGATTCGGGGTCGACGGTGGCGCACGGAGTAGAGAGGGTGTGCTGGGAACTGCAAGGTTGGTGGTTTGAGCCCTGGCTGCTCCATGTCCCATGTCAAAGTGTCCCTGAGCAAGACACCTAACCCCTAATTGCTTCCCAGGCAAAAAATAAAGTTTAAAAAAAGCCATGGGTTAAAAATATAATGTAAGTCGCTTTGGATAAAAGCGTCAGCTAAACAGCGTGTAATGTAATGATTACATTTTCTTCCCATATGGTCAATACATGCGGGCGAGACAGTGAGCTACGACGTCCCGGCAGGTTTTCAGGCCGTTCTGTTCTCTCATCCAGGCAAGAGTCTACGACAACAACACCATCCACTCCATCAACATCACGCTGGTCAATGTGAGCCGAGAAGACAACAACTTCCTGCTGACCTGCACCGCCACCAACGTAGTGGGCATGACCAACGCTTCCGTCCAGCTAACTGTTCACTGTGAGTGCACACACACACACACACACACATACATACGAGCACACACGTATGTGCGTCGTGTCAGGCATCAGCGTGTTTACGTTCACGTGACCTACAAAAGGAGCTTGTTTGTGTGAGCGGGTGTCATTAATTATCCAAATGAAAGGCCACAACAAACCATGCGCCTACAGTACATCATAAAGGAGAGCGCATGTGCCACCCAGCACAGTTAAGGCTCATTATGGCCAATGAAAACCTGATTATTCATTTAACCTTTTGAATTGCGTCTCTCATTATAGTGTTTTTATATCACATGGCACATTCTAACATTCTAAGACATTGTATTTATTATTTATGGGTCACCACTCATCAGCTTAACTTCGGTAGCTTGTAATTGCTGTTCCATTTGGCTAAACGTGAGCAATGTCTGCCAACTTAAAAGAAAAAATCCCTTAGAGAAAATAGATATTTTAAAATGTGTTCTTTCAATAACCTCTGACTGCTCTAATCTGTTAGTCGATCCCACTACCGATTCAATTAATTTTGTATAAAAAAGAAAAATGCTCAGAATTTTATCAAACAGTGACATATTGTTAATTTGTTGGGAACTATTTTCAGTGGTGGATTAATCCACATTCATTCCTAGTTTCTAGAAGCAGAATGACGTAGTCAGAATCCGGTCTGAGTGTCCCAATGAAGACATAAGCTGGAAAAAAGGCATTAATGAACAAATTACACAGATGTGTTGAACTGTTGTTCTCATACTCAAACGTGAAGCGCCTGACGTTGAAAGTTCAAGGGCCAATGTTCAGCATTAAAAATGATCTGTTGATACCTACGAACACGGTACATATATGTTGGTAACCGTAGTTCTCATAAAGCTCGGTTTTACTTGGTCGCAATCTGCCGCCTGAACATCAGATGGCGCCAAATCCTACACACTGGCCCTTTGAGGACGATCGTTCTGCCTATTCTGCAGTTAATCAATTCTTCATTGCTATATTCAGTGTCCTGTCATGATGCTGATTGAATGATGCACTGGCTTCCAGCTCCAGGCCTATCGGTTACTATGGCAACAGCTTTGTCATCCATATCATCAAAACATTCATGCATCCCATTTTGAATGAATTCTGTTTGAAACAATTGTGCGTAACATTCACAATTCAAACTGACGAGCTTCCTAAGGAGAGAAACTGCAGATTAATGACACTAGAATACGATACCTAAAAGCAGCCATGGAATTATCGGGTTATCAAAAAAGGTCTTACGATTACTGCCCAATACTGCCAGGGATCCGACAAGTCTGTGAATGAGAATCTAAAACAAACTTTTGGATGCACAAATCTATTCTCAGGTCGAGCTCCACCCACACATAGTGACTTTTAAAACCTCTCGGCCTCTGAGGAAACAGTTCTGAGTTGCTCTGGACTGTACGCTTGTTCTGTAAGCAATGAGAGCCTACTGCCTTCATGAGCTCAGCGCATTTGCTTGTTAACTTTCCCATCACAGAGCACTGGTAACTATATGAAGCTCCGGTTGCTACATTGGCAGGACAGATGAGTCAGACTTATTCATCACATGCAGCCATGCATCTCTCTGTGCATCTGGGTTGTTTATTGATGAATGTACTTGTAATAAACGAGCAGGAACGCGGTTAGTAGGGATGAGAGGTCGGCCATGAGGCAGAAATACAATACGTATGCTGGCAGGCAGGTAAACATGAAACGCCAAGAAGAGGAAGAAGCAGGATTCCACCTTTAACTTGATTCCTTTCTTTCAGCTTAAAAGCCCAAATGTTGGCACAGGTTCAGTATTCTTGGTCTTGTCACATTAACATTGGTTCCATTGGTCCCTTTAATGTTTGTTGTACTGTATATTACCCAAAATGGTCTATAACAAACGAGCTGCGTCAATGGTTTAAAATGGTTCACTTCCTGTTTCCTAACACTTGCATTGGATGGGTAAAAGCACGTGAGGTTTTTTGGTATGATATGATTTGCCAACATAAAAGCCATAAATATTCCCCATTGGAGATAAAAGACTCAGGACTCAAGTTGCTAGTTTAACCCATGTGAGGCAACTACAGGGAACTGAGCGTCAGAAGCATCTTTCTAAATACTGATTCAACACCAGCTGGATTTGGAGCACAGGTTCCTGATGTCGACACTAAATAATCAGCTGGTTAATATTTAATGAAAATAGTCGTCACACAACCCTCCACAGCCTGAGGAACCAAACGTAGTGTAGACACGTAGAGATTTAAGAAGGCTTTGCCACACTCTTTGTATTTCACTCCCTCTTGTGTTCCTGCGTTTGTTTCCGTTTCTCCTCTAGTGCATAAATCATTCCCTGGATTTCCTTCTTCCACCAAAGACAATAGCAAGATCTTGTGTAGTCAGCACCTTTACTAATTACTGTGACTGAATGATTATTCACCACCAAGGGGGCTTTTACTCCCTGATGCCCATACTGTACGTCAGACTACAGTCTGATATCCGACATGTGCTTATTAAACTCACCCTGGCATCTCTGCTGATGTATCGTATGAGTAAGTGTGTGCGTGCATTCTCTGGGGAGGATCCATTCCATTTGTGGTGGGACGCCCAATAACAGCGCTGGTGTTTCTCTGGTGTGGATCCGTCACGGTGGTCCGGAGAACGAAGCTGACACTGTTGATGTTTGCATCCACAAAGCGTTCCGTCTGTCAGCAGCGAGCGTCTCTACAGTGGGAACGCTCCAAATGGATTGAAGCAGATTGTGATGAGACGGCCGTGTTACGATGATAATCAAGGTCTCTCCCATTTCCTCCCCTTTCCTCTCATGTGCTGCCACATCACATCCAGTGTAATGGCCAACAGAATAAGTGCAGACGCAGTGAAAGGCTTTCATGTCGTCCTGTGTTTCCATTACAAACTGCGTTGCTCGTCCTCTGGTCTCTTCTTCAGTTCCTCCCTCCATCGTGAAGCTGAAGGAGCCCGAACGCCGCCATGACACCTGCATAGAGTTCACCGTCCGAGGGTCGCCCCACCCCACGCTGCAGTGGTTCCACAGAGACATGGTGCGTCGGTGTCATCTGCACATCCAATCAATCTGTTTTTAAATGTATTTCATTAAAACATAAAATCCTATATTTCAAGGCTGCTCTTTCCAAGCATCTTGACTTAGTGAGAGCGGCGCCGACCGGCCGGGTTTTCACGTATTCTGCAATGCTTGAATCTACAACTAGTGACATCTCAGTATTCGGCGTTTCTAGTGGCTTTCAAAGTACTAAGAGTAAAAAGTTTACACCTACTGACTAAGATGATGTTTCACAAATTGGTGTCTCTGCGTTTTAGGAAATATCCCACACCAAGTATGTGCGTCCAGACATGGACATTTATCAGGACTACATAGAGGGCTGCCTGATCTTCCAGAACCCGACGCACCACAACAACGGCAACTACACCCTGACGGCCAGCAACTACCTGGGAGTGGCCACCAGTAGCGTGTACGGGCACTTCATCGACAAGCCCTTCGACGGTGAGTCGGATCCCTGCGGCCGCGTCGAGTCCGTCGCGCATCATGTGAGGCCGTGCTCGCTGGGTGACGCCCCAGTTGCCGGGCGGGTAGAAGGCCCGCGCCGCTGATACCGTCAGTGGTGATCAGTCAAGCAGAAGCGTCGTCACATCCACACAAAGACACGATAAGGGACACAGCGGCTGGTTTTAATGCGCATGCAGAGGACGAGCAAACGGAGCAGGAGGGGAAACACGAAGCATCTAAACATTCACATTAACACAGACAAAGACGGGATGAAGCAATATGAACTTAGTAACTCATCTTCTCGGGCCCCTGTGAGCACCGCGTGTTTCCTTCCAGCAGATCCATTAACCTCCACCCTGATTCGATTTGGTTGGTCAGATGTCCAGGTCACCATGGCCTCATGTCCCTCTCTGCTGACTGGCTTTGCCCGAAGGCTGAGAAGTGGTGCCGGAAGGTTCCTCGCTCGGTGTCGGCTGCCGTGTGCGTTGCGTGATGTGCTGCCATTGAGCTTATATTTAGTCTACGTGTAAATGAGGTGTGGAGAACTAAGTTTAACTCAGGATAGAGGCGCGTTGACGGTGTTATTTCGGGTATTTTGCTCTTCTCACACCGCACAGCCGACGCTCTGTCTCCAGGTTAAATGCTCGTCACAGGAACACTCAGATTCCACACTCAGGCTGTGCAGCAGGTCTCACCGGGTCTCTTTTATCATCCACAGGCATGAACTCAGAAGATTATGACTATGGTAAGTGCTGTTTTTTATTCTCTTTCAGGCTTCTCAGAACTCCAGCACAGTATCAGATGGCTAAGAAGTCAACATGAAATCCTCCACATATGTAAATTAGACATTTTATACACATAGATAGGATATTATTCTGTTGCACAACTCCTCATCCAAAAAATCCCACAGACTGATAAATCTTGAATGCGTAAATAAATAGCAGGCTCTATTTTAAATGAAGGTTCTCCCATTAAATGGAATGCATCTAATAGCTGAGCCGAAGAGGCCACACCGCTTAATAAAGCTTAGCCGACTAATAAAGTCATACATTGTTGTATTTGTGTACCAAACGAATGGGGGTCTGTGGTCAAAACGCTAAACAAGCAATATCTCACATGACGTTTCACAAGTTTACAATTATTCTGATGCTTTGCGTCTGATCGTTTTTCATTTTTGGAGTCTGGCTCGTTTCATTGTTCATCCGTCATTGTGCAGATTCAAACCTCTCGAGAATGTCGCCTAAGTTACTCAGTTTGTAAATATGTCATCGCTTTTATCATCTCCTTTATTCAATTTCAAATCTGACTGCCAATAGGAAGACATTTGGGATTGGGTCCAGTCTATTAACTGGCCATTAACCACAGCACTGTGTGACTTTCATCTCCGGGTCGTGTGTCACTCGCCTCTTTTTCTCTGCAGCCCTGTGATTGTTATTGATCACAGTCGTCTTTATTTTCTGTGTGAGATGAATTCTCTGCAGGAGCAGCGGCTCTGCAAACTGTTGTGATTTTCCAAACCCAGTGTGTATATTCTGGTGTTCACTCCACAGTGACCCCCACTGCAGAGACGCACAAGCCTGAGGAGGATCATTTTGGGGTGAGTGACTGAAATGTTGAAATGGGATTTCTGGCTTGTCCTTCTTTGATCGACCTCAGAGCATCAAAAGCTCCAATTGGAAAATGTCTTAAACGAGACATTATCACATGTCTTTTTTTGAATTGACTGTGAATAGATAACTTTTGAAGACGAGGCTTTGAAGGCGTGAAGTGGGCTAGTGTTTGTGTGTAGGGGACTTTGTTCATCACGTGTATGACTGCGGGAGGTGTGACTTTGATGGAAAGTCCTGCTAGCAAACCTCTGCAGCACAGGTGTCAAACCCACGGCGTTACTAAGTGTCACCCCCCCCCCTCATCCCCCATCGGCCGGACCATCCGGATTAAAAGACTAACAAATTGTAGCACTTAAATTGTACTTCTAACGCCACTCATCTGTAGCAAGTTGTACATCGGCTTATTTTAGGAAATCACACTTTCTTGTTTCTTGTTCTTCTGAGTTTGTGTCCTTATGGTTGAATGTTCTTATTGTACGTCGCTTTGGATAAAAGCGTCAGATAAATGACATGTAATGCAATCCGTGCGGCCGTGCCCCACCCCCTATGATTTTTAATGGTCTGGCCCCCTTGAGATCGAAGTGGGACGTATCTGGCCCAAACCTAAAACGAGTGACACCCCCTGCTCCTCAGTCTTCATTCTGGCTTCTAATATGAAAGTAGCTCACCAGTAATTGGGATACAAAATGTAGAATTGGTCCTAATGGTTCTTGTTACGGGTAATTAAATGTAGAAGCATCCATCCCGTTGTGAAGAAGAATACGTATTTAATTAAATCCCCCTCAGGGTTTAATTCTCTTGTTAAACACGGATGTAGGCCCAACATTCATACGTCGGACCCGTTGACATGCATTTCTGTTCAGATGACAGAGAGATGGGGGGCCGAAGTCAGGCAGCCTGAGCAGTTTGCGCTCCGCTGCATTGCTCAAGGTCAACTGCACGATGGTTTAACCCATCAGGTCGGCACTGGGCTTGAACCGACAACCCCAGGACCAAAGCCGAGTCCCTGCAGGCCGAGCTGCTCATGCCCAAAGGGTTTTTAGAGTAAGAATTTTGTGGAAAACAACAATATGACGACCACCTAAATGCCTAAGTAGGATTTTGAAGCGAAGGCTGAACAATCATTTTTAGGTGACCAGAATGTCACAGACAATATGAGTGGAAAACACTGTACACGGTTTATATTTGTAAACAAAACAGCGGTAGCAGCCTGTCAATCACAAGATGGCCATGCCCTAAATCCCACCCTGCTTCATGGTCTATTCCATTCCAGAGGAACATCATGTAGTATCAAAGACAATCTGATACTAGACAATGTTTACAAGGTTTGCTGGTGTAAGAAATGTGATGAGCCGATCATGAGAAATATTTCCTCCTCCTTTGCTCCTTTTAAAGCTGTTTGAAATGTTCCGTTTGCCTCCGTCTCACCTGAAGGTCTCCATAGCAGTCGGCCTGGCAGGGTTTGCCTGTGTGATGCTGGTGGTTCTCTTCCTTCTCATCAACAAATACGGACGACGCTCCAAGTTTGGCATGAAAGGTAAGAAGAGCCTCTCAATAAATTTGTACTTTAATCATCTCACGATGTGGAACTTGAATGCCACTGGAATACGGAAAGGGAAAAAGAGGCCAGTCTTCATCACCAGTACGACCAGTAAGGACGGAGGAGTTCTTTGTTACAGCGAGGGAATGTTGTCAAATAATGCCGAGCTGTTAAAACGGATAAAAAGAAGAGTGCAGGGAGGCAAACGGGCTTCCTTCCCTCCTCGCCTGCTGTCTCCCCCGTTTCCGTCTCTATTGACATGTTTTCTGCTCGTCAGTGTGGACTCAAGATGTGCGTCCTCGCATCCGTCTAAGCTTTCGATACGAAGCAGTGGATGAAACTGTCACGCCCCCAACATGTTTATTTCATAAAACAGAAAGGATTCTCTCTGATAACACAAAATAGGATCTACGCTCAGCTGAAGGCAGCGTTACTGGGATCAAAGCTCAATGCTGCATCTGCTGGATAACAACACAGCCCAGCTCTTGTGACCTGTATTTTACAGTAGAGGGTTACGCATGACGTTTTGTTCTAAAATCATCTCTTTCCTTGCTTAGTTAGTTACATTTGGAGTCATGATGTTCGTCGTCATGTTAAGCAGCGCACAGTAGGGTCCCTGCTGCGTTCATCAGGACGACAGCTCAGACCCGTCACGATCATCTCGCATTTAACAAACAGGTCATAAAGGAGACATTTGCTGCTCGTGTTCATGTACTTGCACTTTGGGATTTTTACTGGAAAGTGTTTTGATGCTTTAATGTAAAAACTAACAATTCTTCTGCACCTCTACTGCCTCTACTGTATAGTTGTAACATCACAACCTTACGGAAGTTATGATGTTTTAAGGGTCCCGTCGTTATACTTTAACACTATTTATATAGCAATTAAATCCGGAATCAGGAAACATTTATTGCCATAATATGTCAGACATTAGCAACATTGTACAGACTGCTCCGAGGACCAGTGATGTGGAGAAGGACTGAGGTTGAACAAGTTGCTTTTGTCAAGCGTAAAGTGCTGACTAGTGACCAGGTGTTAGGTCACCATGACCGCAGCCTCCCACTGACTTTAGCTTCCTGTGGCATCGGCGCAGTTACGTCTGCCTGCCTGCACTGGTCGCAGCACGCATTCAGCGGTGGGCAACTATTCTGCAAGCGTATGACTACCACATTGTCTACTGCTAATCAGAAAAGCACAGTGATGCTGATGGACTGATGTCCCTTACCGGAGACCAGCGTCACAGGAACAGCCGTGACTTCAGCTCCAGTAAATCAAACAAGGAAAAGTCTGTCTTGCCAAACTGGTCTTCGAGCTGGACGCATCGGTCTCAATGAGCGGCCGGAGGGGAGCCGGTAATGATGGTAGATTTTGGTTGTAGCTGGTTGTCATCTACGCTCCACTACGGTTACAGAGAGGTGTCGTTTGTGTTTTGACAACGTTTTCTCTCATAATTTAAATGGGCTTCTATAGTTGTGTGAATGCATCGCTCCAGCCAATCCAAAAACGGGGTTTGTAATCAATTAGATGTAGAGATACCATGGTGACTGGCTCCGCCCCCTTACTGTCTTTTTGTTTATTAATGAAAAGTTAAAAAATATAGATTTGGGGTTCAATGCTATTCCATTGATTTTGTTCTCTCTCTCTTTGACACCACCCTCAAATACCCAGCCGCCCTTATGTCTTAAGGGCACACACACACATATGAACACCATATCAACCATCTGTTGATTACTTCCATCTGTTCATTTAGAGCCGCCTTACAGCCAGCCCACATTGTTGCCTTTGGGGTGCACTTCCATACACGCACACACACAAAAACAGATGAAGTGTGCTGATACGGAGTCTCGGATGCCGAAAATGGATGTTTTTTTAAAGAAGACAAAGACAATGATTCTATTACGTCTTTATAAGTGCTCGTTCTCCACCACTCCACCGCTCTGTCCTAGGAGGAGATTACATCTTTGTTTTCCCCTCAGAAGGATTATTGCCATCTTTATCACGCAGCAATCCATTTCTGGATCCAATAGTCTAAGAAATGTCCATCATGTCTGCCTGCCAGCGTCTGTCTCTCTTTTTTTACTCTTTACTTTCCTCTCTGTCCCTTTTTGAAACTTATATTGAATATATGAAAATATCTTTATTTTAGAGTGGAAGTGCATTGCCCATGAGGCTCTATTGATTTAGCTACACAGACTCACACATTTTGCAAAAATCTTCTTAGCTAGCATGTCAGGGAGGATGGTTGGGTTTACATTATACATTATTTTCATTACATTGACCTTTACAATGGAGACCACTATTCAGGTCCTGTGTAAACAAGTTTATGTTGTTGTTGTGTTGAAATAATGAAGAAACTTGGTTGAAGAGTTAAATCAAAAGTATTAAAAGAAATAAAAGTTATGGTGTTGTGGTAAAAAGCTGAGAAGCCGCTGGTCTCTGTAACCAACAGGCCACGGGGCCCGTTGACCACACAGTGCCTGTCTGTTGCCTCCACCAGCGAACTTGAGAACAATGGTTGCCTACAGGTATTCATACAGAGCAGGTGTGGAAGGTGTGAAAGTCTTCTGACTAACTCAGATTTCAATGTCTCTCAGTTAATACCAGTTGTTGTCTGAGTATTACGCGCATGCATTCCAGTTGATTACATTACATTAAATAGAATCATAACTGTACATAGGTATTATTCTATTGATTACAGTTTCAAAATTACAGTGGTTTTACAATATTCTTCATTACTTTATTAATTACATAGCTCCAGAATCATGGCTGTATTCTGGTGTACACTATTCATCCATCCATCCATCCATCCATCTTCAACCACTCCACCAGGGGACCCCAAACTTCCCTTTTCCGGGCCCCATCTACCAGCTCTGACTGGGGTATCCCAAGGCGTTCCCAGGCCAGTGCAGAGATATAATTTCTCCACCTAGTCCTGGGTCTTCCCCAGCTGGCCGTGCCTGGAACACCTCCCTAGGGAGGCGCCCAAGGGGCGTCCTCACCAGATACCCAAACCACCTCAACTGGCTCCTTTCGACGCAAAGGAGCAGAGGCTCTACTCCGAGCTCCTCGCGAATGGCTGAGCTTCTCACCCTATCCCTAAGGGAGACGCCAGACACTCTCCTGAGGAAACCCATTTGGCCGCTTGTACCCGTGACCTAGTTCTTTTGGTCATGACCCATCTTTCATGACCATAGCAGAGGGTTGGAACGAAGATTGACCGGTAGATTGAGAACTTTGCCTTCCGGCTCAGCTCTCTTTTCGTCACAAAGGTGCGGTAAAGCGAGTGCAACACCGCCCCCGCTGCTCCGATTCTCCGACCAAATTCACACTCCATCTTCTACTCACTCGTGAACAAGACCCCGAGGTACTTGAACTCCTTCACTTGGGGTAGGGACACATTCCCTACCTGGAGTAGGAAACCCATCGGTTTCCTGACGAGAACCATGGCCTCAGATTCAGAGGTGCTAATCCTCATCCCGACCGCTTCACACTCGACTGCGAAACGCTCCAGTTATAGTTGGAGGTCACAGACAAAAGATGTCATTAGGACCACATCATCTGCAAAAAACAGCGATGAGATCCGCAAATCCCTCGAACTGTAGACCCTCCTCTTCCCGACTACGCCTCAATATTCAGTCCATGAAGACCTTGTTGGTGACAAGGCGCAGCCCTGGCGAAGGCCGACCCCCACCGGAAACGCCTTTGACTTACTGCCGAGCACCCGAACACAGCTCTCGCTTTGGGCGTACAGGGATTGGATGGCCCGAAGTAAGGACCCCCCCCACCCCGTACTCCCGCAGCACCTCCCACATTTTCTCTCGGGGGACCCGGTCATACGCCTTCTACAAGTCCACAAAACACATGTAGACTGGATGAGCATACTCCTAGGCCCTCTCCATGATCCTGGAAAGTGTAAAGAGCTGGTCTGTTGTTCCACAACCAGGACGAAAACCGCATTGTTCCTCTTTAATCCTTGGTTCTACTATCGGCCGAACCCTCCTTTCCAGCCCCTTGGAGTAGACTTTACCAGGGAGGCTGAGTAGTGTGATAGCCCTGTAATTGGCACACACTCTGTGGTCCCCCTTTTTGAAGAGGGGTACCACCACCACCCCAGTGTGCCACTCTTTTGGCACTGGCAAATTGACGATGATCCCTCCTCCGCCTCCAGCTCCGTCTCTACCAAAGAGGGCGTAGTAGTTGGATTCAGGAGTTCCTCCAAGTTTTCCTTCCACCGCCCGATAACCTCGCGGTCAACAGGGTCCCATCCTTACTGTACACAGCTTGGATGGTTCCCCGTTTCCCCCTCCTGAGGTGCCGGATGGTCTTTCAGAAGCACTCTGGTGCCGACCGAAAGTCCTTCTCCATAGTTACCCCGAACTCCTCCCATACTCGCTGCTTTGCCTCCATCACGGCAGAGGCTGCTTCCCTTCGAGCCTGTCGGTACACTGCAACTGCCTCCGGAGTTAACTCCTTCCCTCTTCCATTTTTTCATAGGGTCTTTTGAACCATTCTGTCTGGCCCCTCGCCTGAGATCACTTCGCCAAGGGTAACATTACATTACATTACATGTCATTTAGCTGACGCTTTTATCCAAAGCGACTTACAATAAGTGCATTCAACCATAGGGTACAAACTCAGAAGAACAAGAAACAAGAAAGTGCAATTTCCTCAAATAAGCCAATTCACAATTTGCTATAGATGAGTGACGTTATAAGTACAATTTAAGTGCTACAATTTGTTAGTCTTTAGTCGAGGTAGAGTCTGAAGAGGTTTGTCTTTAGTTTGCGGGGGAAGATGTGAAGGCTCTCTGCGGTCCTGGTGTCTTCAGAGAGCTCGTTCCACCATTTCGGAGCAAGGACAGCGAAGAGTCGAGATCTAGTCGAGTGTTTTGCTCTCAGTGAGGGAGGGACGAGTAGTTTATCAGATGCAGAGCGGAGAGTGCGGGTTGGGATGTAGGGTTTCACTATGTCCTGGATGTAAGCTGGACCCGATCCATTCACAGCATGGTAGGTGAGCACCAGTGTTTTGAACTGGATGCGGGCGGCCACCGGTAGCCAGTGAAGAGAGCGGAGGAGTGGAGTATTGTGGGAGAACTTCGGAAGGTTGAAGACCAGTCGAGCTGCTGCATTCTGGATGAGCTGCAGAGGTTGGTAGGCAGTAGCAGGGAGACCTGCCAGGAGTGAGTTGCAGTAGTCCAGGCGTGAGATGACAGAAGGCTGCCCAGGTACTGATTCAGGCTCTTGATTAACCCTCGGTTAATCGGCTGTATTGTCGGGAGCACGAGGCTCCCGACAATACAGCCCTCAGGGTCATAGGGACACACAAACCTCTCCACCACGATAAGGTGATGGTTCCGCCGAGAGGTGGTGTACACTAAAGGCATTTTATTAATTTATGAACCAGGTACGTATGGCGGCAAATAAAACCAGTTTATTTCTAATATCCTACAGTGTCGTAGTTGTAGTTTCAAGTCTTCAATAAATCTGGATATTGATTTAGTAAACGATCATTCATTTAGAGACAAATAGACCAAAAAGCAGGGTTTTTGTCAAGGATGCAGGGAGAAGGCAGGACACAAACGCAGAGTTCAAAAACATAAGGACTTTGATAGTCAAAACAGGCAAAAGTAAAGGCCAACGGGCAAAAACACACAGGAACTAAGGGCAAAAGGCAGGCAGGACGACTGACAGGGACATGCGTGGCAAAAGACAATGACGCAACCAGTGACAACAGACACACGTGGCTTAAATACACTGGGGAGGTGCAGGTGATTGGACACAGGTGGAAACAATCATGACATGACAGCCAATCACAGAGGAGCACAGGACAAGGCAGGAAGTGACATGACCCAGGGAGAACAGAGGCAAGAAACTACAAAATAAAACCAGACATGAACCCAAACCGTGACAGTTTTCTTTAGGGCGCGGCTGCTGTGATTGCCAGGGTGCTACCAGACTAGTATAAAGGTGCCTCAACAACGGAGTCACTCAATCGCAGTTCAAATATGTTGCCATTTCACTGGTTGCAAAAAGCCATGACTGCAATAACCATAATCCAAGATGGGATCCCAAACCAAAGTGTTGATTCACAAGAAGTATCAACATTAACCTACAGTATGTAATATAACCTTTGCCATAGCAGTTACTGCGGGACTGCTGCTGTCACGCCATTCATCCCAAGAGTGGTGGACACACTTTATACTACTTAAAGAACATTGTGCCACTAAAAATGGGTTATTTATTAATGCTCCCCAATTTGGAACCTTATGTTAATTATGCTACGTTGTTATGTGATGTTTATTATTAAAACGCAGACTACAATGTTTTTTCTAACCTTGACAATGGGTTTTTTCTTGGTTTAAATCTTAAATCAAAGTGGCGCTGTACATTATTGCAAGGTTAAGACAAGGCCGATATGAAAGTCATACATTTAATCATCAAATGGTTTGCAGAAATGTAGCATATTAACAATGTTTCTCTGTCAACTCGTGAGGTTTCAGCAGTCTTCATACCCAAAAGTAGGACACAGAGACAGAGACAGGGAATGTGGGTTTAGTCAGAAAGGACAGGGGATGAGTGCAAGTCAGTGGACCTAAATAGTGAGGAACTAATGAGGGGCTGGGCTGCAGGGGAGGGGGGCCTGAGGGTCAGGTGAAGGGTGGGAGTGCTGATCGGAGGGTGAGAGGCTGGATCTGGAATGACAAAGGGGTTTGTTAACAGGTGAGGAGGGTGAAAACAAACAATGATGATGTGACAATCATGACCTAACAGGGTTTTGTCAAGATGTCAGGTCCTTTTCAAAAACGTTTTGCTTTGATCCCTCTTCACTGGTGAGACCTGCACCTGCCCGTCAATCCAGTCCGTTCTCATGAATATCCCATCGATGCCTGGAGTGAATTTAATTCAATCAAACATTAACTGATTTGATTTTAGTGACCAATGGTCAATATGACCTCACTTCTATCTCATTTTTAAAATATATCAGGGATAGCAAACCTTTTTTGTAAAATTTAGCAACAATGACCACCTGGGCCAAACGTTGAGCTCTTTAGAATTTGGTTATCAAAGGTGACTTTTTGTGCGTCCCACACACACACACACACACACACACACACACACACGCGCATGCGATATCTCAGAAACTTCCTTGAGGATTTTATTTTCAAACTGGCCAAAGATTCTTTGCCAATACACAAGTGAAATGCCAATTCAATTCAATTCAATAAATTTTTTTTTATTGCCCAAAATCGCAAATTACAAGTTTGACATCGACAGACATCCTCTGTCCCGAAACCCTCCCATCGGCACAGGAAAAACTCCCCAAAAATTGAAAAACCCTTCGATGGGGAAAAAAAGAGAAGAAACCTCAGTGAGAGCGTCAGAGGAGGATCCGTCTCCTGATGGACAGACTGCAATGATGTCATGAGGACAGAATGAACAATGTAGAAGATGAACAATACGTTCAATTCATATGACGCAGATGATTCAAATAAATGTAGTAAGCTAAAATGTACAGCAGGACCACTGCAGGGACAACCACATTCAGATAGAACCACTATCACATAGAACCACCATCAGATAGAACCACTATCACATAGAACCACCATCACATAGAACCACCATCAGATAGAACCACCATCACATAGAACCACCATCAGATAGAACCACCATCACATAGAACCACCATCACATAGCACCACCATCAGATAGAACCACCATCACATAGAACCACCATCACATAGAACCACCATCAGATAGAACCACCATCCACAGAAGCCTGTGGGGAGGGAGAGCACAGAGACTTTAGGAGAGGGTAATGTTGGTTTACGAGTACAGTAATATGATTAATAGCTAAAATAATAATAATGATGATGATGATGATGATGATGGCAGCAGCAGGCGTCAGCAGGGCCACGGCAGGTGTCAGGACCAGGGTCCAGAAGTAACTACGATCTAGGGAGACCTGCTAGGGGAGAAAGCACATAAAAACTCCCGGAAAGAAGCTGAATTAGTCATGTGGATAAAATGTGGATTATTGTAGAACGAGAGCGTGAGAGAGGAGCTCGGTGTGCTTCATGAGAGTGATTTGAGAGACGAAGTGGCGATACAGAAAGAGAACCTAGAGGAGAAAGCATTCTTCACTTTGATATTTGTGACTGTCTCTCTGTGTCCCAGATCATACTGCCATCTGCTCTGGTGTTTTATTAAAATCCAAACCGGATCCTCAGGGCCGTCTTTACTTATTCACACACAAATACTGACTAACACGGGCTCAGAATGTTTCTGTGGTTCTGCTCTCTGGCTTCTGTGTCACACGGCTCATAGGTTAGCAGAGACTTAGGATTTGTTTACATGAGTCACTTTCTTGACGTTACTGTAACTTTATTTTCATATCTCCACAGTTCAGTACATCGATCCACATGAGAAAACAAAGAAAAGTCAACGACACTGCAGGTCGTTGCAGACACACATGATGGCGACCTGCACTTTCCTAGTTATCAACATTGTTTGTCAATTAAAAGCAATGTGATGGTAATGTGTAAACAGGCTTTGGTGTCTGACTACAAGAAGATGAGCATGAAAGGCACCCATGGATGACGACATACACTCAGCTCTTCATCACTCACTGAATGGCTCATACGTGTGGATTCATTAGTCAACTGGCCATTTCAACATGAATTCTCTACTTACTGTGATTGGACAATAAAGCATGCAGCCAACTATCTCTGCACGCATGTGACGGGCTCATACATCACAACACTTAAACACGAGTTAATGATCTGTGACGTGATTTCCAAAGCAGCACAATGAACCTATTTTAAATGATTATTTAAATGATAAGTGTGGCTGTAAAAGAAAGTAACATCTTCACAGAGTTGTCATTACATTTGAACCGTAATAGAGTTTGTTAATTGTTTATTTGTGCGCAAAGCACTTGTTTTGTGTTATATACATTTGAAAGAGCTTAGATTACTTAGAACTAAGATGATCCCGTATCTTTACATTCATGCTGCTGCGGCTTCTGAAATTCTAATTAAGGGAGTGAAATTAATATTTCACAGGCGAGAATGAAAAACAACGGAGATGAAAAACGAACAAGAAAACGCTCCCCTTGCAAGAGGCAAAGCAGATGAGTGAAGGTGTTTACCCCGCACGCTTACTCTTCATTACCATTTGAATGGCTCGATCAAACGTATACATAATTATACCTTTACTTTACCTTTAGTGTAGATTTAAATATGACTTTGCTACACAACGGCAGTGGGAGACACACATGTGGCTTCTCCCTAGACAGGCCTCTCATTGGTCAACAGTCCCAGTGGTGGAAAGCCTACACGGGGGAAGGGAACTGGCTCATTACAATTAGAATAAAGAATTGTCATTGTTCACAAAGAATCATCTTGTGCCACAACCTAGAAATTCCTCTGGTATTCAGTGCAGGGTTCTGATGGCGACCCCTACTATATAAATTGAATAAAATTGTGTTCATACTGGGCCTGGTGCCATGAATAATCATAGCTACGCTGGCATTGTGCACACAGGTTCATATATTCATTAATATTTAAAAGGTACAGGGTGGCCTTGCCACTGCCATTATAAACATGCATCTTGCATACAACACTGAGCTAACAATGAATAACAACTGATTAAAATAATAATAAATATTATAGAAATATTGAAAAATGTTCCTATCAACCAACATTTTCAGGAGGTTTACTTCGGTCTGCAGTGAAAGGGGGATGAATGATAACAAACCCAGCTGCCTTTTCTTGTCCTCCCCCAGCTTTGTCTCTTCCACTCGTATCTCAGTAAACCAAATAGAAAAAGGAATGAGGGGAATGACCAGTGCTGGACAATGTACCAATATACCAATACAGTTATACAGTATAGGACAAGAAATTCTTTTAGATTATGCATATTGTAGAATTAAGGTGGCATAGGAGTTGTCTTTCCCTCTTTTTCAACACTATCCTATTATTTGCCTTAATCCAATGTAGCTTTATGGATTTTTTTTTATTCTTTACATTTTTTGTAAAAGCAGCAATGGGCAACCCTGCAGTATCGTGACACTCTCAATATAGAAGTTTGGGATGGATATTAGATGTCAGGGTCATGGTTGTAGATCACCTTTAGGTCCAAACTTCAGTAATAGTCGTTTTTTGTCTTTTCCACGAACACATGAACTTGAGTGGCAATTTGACACGAGGAGCCGCAGGGTCACATTTGTCTTCACATCGGACAACTTCATTTACATCAAATCTTTGCACGAGCCAATTAATGGGAACGCTGATGTGTCTGAAGTAGTACTTATGTAACGATTCCAGTGCCCTAAATTAATGCATGCAACTTTTAAACTTGTTTAAAAATGAATTCATTTGGGTCATCTGTCACTGAAATGAGGTTGTCAGACAGTCGTAATGCCAATTTGGGTAACTTTTCGCTCCATTGGCCGCCTCGCCTTCCCGCGTTTCGGACATTACGCTCAGCATTCTCATCTGTATTCAGACGGCATTTACAGAAACTCCCCGCTCTTTAAATGTAATCCATAATCTGACACCAGCATCTGCTCAGATTGCCTTCCAAATGTGGCATAATATTGTTGTCTCCACCCCAAATACCAGATGCTCAAGACGCTCAAGTTAAATCAATTAAAGCATTTACAGAGTCAAATGATGCATGAGAGAGTCAGCTGAGACACTACATCAAGGACAAGAATGAGGAAAGATTTCTTTCAACGAGTTTACGTTTCTCTAAAACTGCTGTCATCATCTGTAGAATGAAACGACAAAATACATGTTTGATTGCTCAGTCAGAATCACCGGTTCGCCATCGTCTCTAATAGAAACCAGCCGTTGTTTGTAGAGGCGACTGTTGGTGGGAGGCAACTGTCACGCATTGCTGGTCCTTCTACCTTCTACCTTGGAAGAGGCTATAGGGGTTGGAAGGTTGTGACCAATAGAGTTCTAATTCATGTGGTGCTTCCCAGTGTCTCTTGCCAAACATTTTAAACCCATTATTGACCATAAATATACAAATGACAAATATACAAACTGCTGAACAAGTGACATAAAACAGGAAAAGCAAAGCTGGCTAAATTAGCTAAAATAAATTGGTTGTAGGTCGAGCATCCAGTTGCAATGGCGTCTGGGTCCGGATCCGTGCTGCATCCGCCCGTTAGTGACCGCAGGGCTGTACAAATAATATTTTATTGAATCACTCCTTCTTTAGCTTCTCTGCCTGGCTGACAATGAGGTTGAGGATTTATTTGAAGACTTTTAATGACACAAAAGGCACTTTTGGGGCCGAGCTCGTCTCAGATCCAAGCCACAACAAATATCCACCTCCTTCTTCCAACCGACCTTTGATACTGCTCTTTTAGGCTTTATAATATTTGATAAATGTATATACTGTATTTTGTTGTTCCTGGCACGATCTGTGGATTAACTGTATGGGTTGTTTCGTTCTTTGTATTTTGATGAATCTTAGTTTTTCTATTACATTACATTATCCAAAGCGACCATACATTTACATTCACACTCCATGGTGTGTGCAGCCATAAGCCTCCCCAGGGAGCATCTAGGGGTGGGGTGTCTTGCTCAAGGACACCGCCAACCATGCAGTCCTCGGCACACCCTCTTTACTCCATGCACCACCGTCGCTAGTGAAGCACCGTGCTGACGGACCTACTTTCTATTTGAACAGACATGTTTTGCTTTAATTGTGACGGTACGTCATTATGCAGTATTTACTGGTCAAAGATGCTTCACTGCACAGTTAACCACGGCCTGTTGCTTTAAACCTGAAAAACATTTCAAGTTCATTGTATGAGTAGATCCTATTCCCTGTGGTGTACAAATGCACTGCAGCTAGTGTTCTTCGGAGATAAGGAAACGGTCTATTATGCACTACGAGGTAATGAAAGCAGCAGAATGGATGCACTGTTTCTCTACCCCAAAACTTCAGATCAATATTTGAAATTGTCAATTTGTGATTACAGTACACTATTACCCGTGCTATGCTGAAAAATGAAAACTCTCACTCATCAGGCATTCACTGCACTTGCTCTCATTATTGGCCTGCCCAAGGGGGGGGGACGGGGTGGGGGCTGGTGGTGGAGAGAAACAAAGAAGAGAGTGCTTTTAATGAGAAGCTGTCAGGGTAGATTTTAGGAAAAGAGAGTTTTCCTGTCGAAGTGTCCTTGAGCAACACAGTAATGCGCGTTACTGGTTCACTCCCGGATAGTCTGTCCTCTCAGGACTCAGTCTGAATCCAGACGTGGAGGGTGAAGATGTTGATGGGAATGGAGGGATAATAACTACATGCAGAAAAGGTTCCATTGCCGTGTCTTTGCTGTGTCAGGGAGGTTAGTGTTAGCTTGGACGTAGCCATGTTGAGAACTGTTCAAGAGGCAATAGAATCACTGTTCATTGTTCAGGATTTTGCAAATGGCCCTTTTATAATGGTTGGTTTTGCAAGGTACACAAACAATGGTCTCCTTCGCGACCACCGCTCGTAATTCTCAGTGTGGTTGTCTCCTTTTTATACCAAGAATATACCATGTGACTATATGATGACAGTCTTATGAACCTGCTAATTGGTGTACACCATTGTAACCCACGTCAGTAGGGACCAGTTGGCTACTCAGTATTTCTCAGGTAGAACTTGACAAACAGTGATTCCTCAGTGTATGTATTTACTCTTTGGCTCTAAAAGGTGTTAAAAGATATTGTTTCACCACTTTGAGATCTCGGAGGAAGACTCCTTGTCTCTCTAGGACTGTTGGTGGTGTGATCATTCTGATTTCACGCAAATGGTAATTTCTGCTTCTGATGTTCAATCTGAAATCGATAATCATAGGTATTTATTTATTTCACTTTGTTAATACATGTTTTTTGTTATTTTGATCGTATGCCCACTTAAACTACAGAGGGCTAGAAAGCTGCTCTGTTTTTCCTTCCTAACACTTCTTTTACAATGGCAGGGGCTCTATCGGCACTGCAACCTCCTGAAACCTCCGTGAAACCCCGTACCTGATCCTAATTATCAAAGAGTGCCACAACGACGTGGTCACGTCGCCATGAAACCGAGTTAAAGCTTCCATCCATCATTTACTTTACTTCCTAGACCTCCATCATTCAGGAGGCAAAGATGGAGATGAAAGGTGGGCGTGATGGTTCCAGTTTGTACTCCTATTTACTAGTAAATACATTGTTGCTATCTGAAGCTACATGCTAACACTAACACGGCTGTTGCGTTTTGTAATCTTGTGCTGTCTCCAGTTACAGTGGATCAGCGAGGGGGGGCCGTCTACCAGCCAGCGCCCAGTCAGTGTGATTGTTTCTGGTTTCTTGTTCTTCCCCTGTCTGTCTACATGGCACCACTTTGCTGTCAGCCTCCTCCTGCCTCCCCACCCCCAAAGCGCAGAGCAGCAAACCAATTACAAAACACAGAGAGGGGGGGGGGGGCAGTCGGAGCATCGGTGCTAGCCGGCTGCTAAAGGTTTCTGGATGACGACGTTATGTCTGCCTCTATCGTTTAGCATCAAGAGGATAGAGCGGCGCATGGAGACGGGCAGCATATGGGAGCAAGACGAGGAATAGCCTGTGCGGACAGGCAGAGATTCAGTGGGGGGGTTAGAGACAAAGGGGGAGGCGGACCGGGTAAGGGAGAAGTCTGCTGGGAGCTTCGGCCTCTCACCTCTCACCTAAAATCTCTGTGCTCTCCCTCCCCACAGGATTCTGTGGATGGTGGTTCTATCTGATGGTGGTTGCCCCTGCAGTGGTCCTGCTGTGCGCCTGGCTTACTACTCACAATTACTTGAATCATTTCTGTCATAGGAATTGCATGTATTATACATTGTTCATTCTGTACACATGGCATCCATTGTAGTCTGTCCATCCCGGGAGTGGGATCCCTCCTCTGACGTTCTCCCTAAGGTTTCTTCCCTTTTTTTCCCTCTTGTAAGGGTTTTTTCATTTTTTGGGGAGTTTTTCCTGTGCCGATGGTGGGTTTCGGGGCAGAGGATGTCGTATGTGTACAGACTGTAAAGCCCTCTGAGGCAAATTTGTAATTTGCGATTCTGGGCTATACAAAATAAAATGACTTGACTTGACTTGACCTCCAGGGACACTGGGAGGTGTTAAAGGTGAAGTAATTATCAGCCATAATTTAGCAACACACTTATTAAATGATTTGCTGTGGATTTACACACTTGCCCGTCCCCTGGCGTTTGAACCCACGTGTATTCTTGGACTGCGACGTTGGACGGAACCAATTTAAGTTTCTGGAACCTTAGAGAAGTATTTCCAGCTCGTCCCAGACAAAGATTTTTTAACAGATGGATACACCTCTGTTCATTCCTATAACTCATATATTTGAACCCGAATAAAGGATTACTAATCAAAAGTTTGAAACATTCCCAATTTTTTCTTAAACCTTTAAAATGAACTAAAACGCGTCACAATGCACGTGAGGAGCTGTAACTCTAGAAGTAGAGTGCTATAGTTTCAGGCATAGTAGGCAACTGACCAACTGTCCTTTTCTGAGTCTTGCACGTTGTGATTCAGACAGAAAGACAGAACTGTCAGTTTAAAATGTGTTTTTTTTTATTTTAGATGTAGAACATTTCACTATAAGCAACGCTGTTGTCAACAATTAGTGAAGTATACGTGTCATCAGAAATTCTGTATTTAGAGTAATGCGAAGCTTCAGTTGTCTTGAGAAACAATTTGTCCTTTTTTATAATATATATATTTTTTTCATTCTTCACTTGTATTTAGTTTTTGATATTCAATGTATTATATTTTTCGGTTGCAGATTTTATATTTTCAGATGCAAAACTTTTTCACTTTTCACTCAAATATTTTCACTTTCGGATCTTTTCTTTGAGTTGGGATCTTTTTTTTTCACATTCAGACTTTTGACCCTGATGTTGTGTAGGGGGCGGGACATCAACTGGGAGGGGCGTGTCATCATGAGTGACAGCTTCCTCAACCGCATTGCCTTGAGGAGAGAGAGGCACGTGAGACTTACGATTCAACCCTTTTTTTGCACTATATTTAAGATTGGATGTAAAACCATTGACGCCAGAGACAAAGTTCTGTTTAGCGAACTGTTTTGGATCCTACTTGGCATGAATCACAGAATAAAACCAGTTAACTGTCTCAGAATGAACCATTCATCAACCACACGTGAGTTTCCCACTTCCACAAATAACTGAATTCGGCGCAGCATCTGTGCGATGGAGTTTGGTAGAGTTGTAAAGATATTCACAGATTCGGACTTCCTGGTTTAATAGCTGGTCAGCGAAACATTATTGAAACACAACAACACCTCAGTGATGTCACTTTGCCGACAGCCCCGGCTGCACATTAAGATCAATGTGGTTCGTCCAGCTCGCAGACCCGTCCATCCATCCATCATCAAACCGCTTATCCTGCACACAGGATCACAGGGGGGCTGGAGTCCATCCCAGCCAACAGACAGGGTACACCCTGTACTGGTCACCAGCCAGCAGGGCCAACCACAGACAAACACACACCTACGGGCAATTTAGAGTCCCCAATCACCCTGATCCCCAGAGCATGTCTGTGGACTCTGGGAGGAAGCCGGAGAACCCGGAGAGAACCACACAGGCACGGGGAGTACATTCAGACTCCACACAGAAAGGCCTCTGGGCCGAGTGGAACCCAGGACCTTCTTGCTGTGAGGCAACAGTGCTAACCACCAGGCCACCGTGCCGCCCTCCTCACACAAACCCCTCTGTCAGATTTTGGAACCCATTGTGGCCCGCGAGTCCCCTGGTGTAGGCACTGAATGTGAACTACAAGTAGTGACATGAACAGTTTTGACAGTATATTAGAATGACAGCTACCAGTTCAAAGTCCTGGTTCCTCAGTGAGTCCTCCCATCGGTCCTCTAACATCATTCATGCTCTGACCTTTGTGCTCCATGTAAACTGTCTACCACCTGTTCCTACCATTCTCTATGCGCCGTGTGTTTTTCCTCCACTCCCTCCGTGTCCTCTCTTATCCATTATCCATCACGTCAGACGGATGTGTCACATGTCAGCCTGTCTGACACGTGGCCCTAAATATTAACATAGGTTGTGCAGTAACTGTCAAAGGTCAGAGTGTCTTCCTCCGCAGCAGCCAACACATCCATCAATACTCACAAGGTCTCTTTAGAAGTGTCCTTCAACATGAGTCCAAACGCCGAGCTCCCTGGGAGACGCTGTGGATTTAAGAGCTGCTACAAATCTGAGCCCGAATTAATGTACAAATCATATTTGCAAGAATATCAGCATACTGTATGTGATTTCTGACATACATTCATTGGTAATGATACACACTGGTACAGCTAAAACATTTAGCCAAAATGGAGTTCCTTTTAATTGTACTCTGGTAGTTTGAGCAGTTGTGATCACAGGAAATGGAACAGAAATACCTGAGATTAGCTCATCCATAACTTTTTAACATTTGAATGTGCCTCCAGTAACAAAAGGTAATGAGGTACCTTATACAGATGTGAATATGTGATAATGGGCTCTCTTGGGTGCCATTCCAGTGGAACAACTAAAATAAACTATTTTTCTCCTGGTTATCCATTGCAAGCAGCGAGTAACCTTCTCAGATTTTTTTCATAAAAGTAGTCGTACTTGAAGTTAAAAATTTAAATTCAAAAGGGGGAATCTGTTTGCGTATTATTGTTGTTCTAAAGTCAGTAATTTCATCAGTGCCCATTAACCGGAGAGGCGCTCTGGGAAAAAATGAGTTAGGTCTCTACAACAGAACTACTTTGATAGGTTTAGGAGGAGGTCAAGGGTTTTTGGTTGGTATCACCACTAAAGTGACGTTTATGGACAAAAGTCATTCGATAAATGTGTCACCATTTTGGTTAAAATAACTCTGGAAATGGTGTAACCTCTAAGTTTGAAAGTTACATTAAAAAAAACCACTGACTTATTTCTGAGACTTTGACGATAAGGTTGTAAACAAAAACAACCCACAAGATTTATGAAAAGTGATTTTTGAACACGGAAACTTGACAATGGTGTTATTGAAATCAATATGTGTATCAAGATGAGTTTGGAATGTGTCTAAATAGCAGATCGTGCCATTGAATGGCTGTGAAATGCTACTTCATTCTTTTTCTCTCATCTTCACCATCAAGCATCTCAAACCGCTAATGTTCCGCCGACCCCCCCACTTCTAAGCTTCCATCACTCTATTTAAAGGAAAGTTCCGATATTCACTGTTTTTTGCCGTCCTTCCTGTCGATACGAAAAGACTTAACACGCATGGCTTCATTGCTAATGATTATTGGGACGATGGCCAAAGCTACAAATGTAATATTTCCTTTCCTTTTTACTCCCTAAGCCTCCTCTACCTCTAACCTCTGTTGTCTGAACCATTTACTCTATGGAGGAACTTTACACGAGGTTTCCCGTTGGTTTGCGGACTACAGAGAAGAGAAGATTTCAGAACCAAACATTGCCGCCTGGTATAAGACCTTTTTCTGCCTTACTGCGTAAAACTTTCTGTAATCCCTCTCTGCCAAACCAACATAACTGAACAAAGATTTGGCCCCTGTGATCAGTAGTGTAAAGTTCAGCCCTGTTAAAAAGTATAAGCAGTACACAGCTCTCACTGGAGCCCACTCACGTCAAAATGTGATACAATGACTCATCCAGATTTTTATTTTGGTGTCAAAATATGGTGTTTTTAAGAATATCCATTATACAAAAACTACTTTTCTTCATCTTTACATCATTGAGTTGATCTGCTTTTTGGGTTTAATATATTTATAGTCTCAGTGTTTTAAAACCTCTCAGGCCCCAGAGACCCCAGATTGGTGCTCTGCTCTCTCTGGGTCATTTCTGGAACCATCAATCGAAATCGGATTCCACTCGGCCATAACGATACCATTTCTCTCAGACAAACCTTATGGAAAAAACACCAGACACACAAATCCCATCATTGCTTTTCAATCCTAAATCCTCCGTACCGTGTCGTTTTCAACAGAAAAATGCATTTATTGTGCGCGTTTTGGAGCGTTAAATGTTCATCACCCAACCTCTGAAACATTCCTTGTAAGTTCTTTTTTTTCAGGCAAATTTCCAGCAGGGGCCTAAAAGGGCCTTGTTTTTTAGTGTGAATGACTAGATAGTAATGATTGCAGAGAGTAGAACTTTTCTTAAGAAATCACTGCAATCTTAGAGAAAGACACATTAAGGAAACATAATAATATAATGTATGTAGAGGCAATACAACCAAGTGGTTGGGTGTAAGAAGATTACGGTTTGGGTTGAAATTGTGTGTACTACGTCATTTTGGATGAGTAAAATGTTAAATAATGTTGACTTTATGTTTTACACCAGACATAAACATCGGTCTCCTGTTTGTGACCAATTCCTCTGCTTACACCACAACCTGCATATTGTCACTTTGATGAATTTGTATGTGCAACGCAACCAAGCTTGACATTTCATTGGCATTGTTTCTGTGCCACGACTGTGAAATACGCTTTTGAGAGGTTGCAGATTTCAATAGTTTTTTTAGTTTTTTGTTAAGGCTCCAAAAATTCTTCAAGAATTAGAAATATTGAGCTAGATTTCATTTAGCCTTTTGTTGCACATGCAGGTGTTGAGTTTGTGGCTCTATTTTTTCAGGACCGGTAGCAGTAATAAGCGGTGAGGAAGACTCCGCCAGCCCCCTTCATCATGTGAACCATGGAATTATCAGCCCCTGTACGCTGGATCCCGGGTCGGACGCTGTGGTGATTGGAATGACCAGGATCCCCGTCATCGAGAACCCACAGTACTTCAGACATGGACACAACTGTAACAAACCAGCCACCTGTAAGTAAACGCACCCACACACTGTGCATGTGTTGGAATGTGGTGGGGGATTATTTTCAGTTTTCAATTATTTCATGGCTCTTTATCGCCAATAGCTGTGGCTCTGTATTTCTAGTCCATTCTCATGGATGTGATATCTCGAGAACAAATGTTCCCTTGGACTGGTTTGAATTTGACTGTGACCTCACAAAGCACTTCTTTTTAAACATCAATCAAGTATTGACATGTTAGAAATATGGTTGGACAGACTTGCATGTAAACTGCAGCATAAATGTTTCAGAGAGTCACAGCCAAACTGCAGTCTGCCTGTCTGCCAGTTTCTTTTTCCTTCCAATCAAGCTAAAAACTCAACAAAGTCAACAATTGCATTTTCACAACTCCTTGGATCGGATCAAATATTAGTGTTGGTTTCTTGCATTTCAATCAGAAGAGACCTCTGAACTTCTAACAATAACGTATTAAAACAAGCATGAGTATTAAAAGTGCAAAGTTTGTTGGGGATTGGACTCCATCCAGCCGTAGGACAGATCAGAGGCCGGGATGCCGAGATCAGATGAGGCACATCCCCCCTTTGGGAGTCCAGACATTAGTGATGGTGGTAGAACAGCTTTTAACGTTGACAGCCCTGACGCGATAGGTTTACCAAAACGGTACCTCCGCCCCCAATCAGCTTATGGCATAACATAGACAGCAGAGGCCCCTGGGGCAGGCACTCATTTCTTCAGTCTTCCTGACTGAATTCACGCCTAAGCTTCATTGAAAGTGATGGTGACCTAGTTCACCAGTTGGCCCTTTGCTTGGAGTACAGTTGCTGGACTGTTCTGATGCAGTGAGGATTTTCTGTATTCGTATTGAGTGCCTATTATTTACACATATACATATATGCTATATATTAGGGCTGTCAATAGATTTAACAAAAGAGTCTAATTAATCGCACATTTTGAAATTCATTTATCTTGATTAATGGCGATTAATGAATGTTGTTAATTTGTTTTTCCTCCAAAGACTAAATCTTAAAAGTAATGAGTAATCACATGTGTTCATGTGTTTTTAGACACTGTTGTTTAATTGTTAGTGTTATTTTAAACACAAAACTACACACAGTTGATCATCTTGGAGGCAGAGTTCCAAGAGTGACGCCATGGGTGAAAAGTGGTCGGAAGCGGGTTCCTTTTTAAAAACGGCAGGTTATGGTGGTCAGTGGCAGGTTCCTTTTTCAGAACGGCAGTTCCCGGTGGTCAGTGGCAGGTTCCTTTTTCAGAACGGCAGGTTATGGTGGTCAGTGGCAGGTTCCTTTTTCAGAACGGCAGGTTCCGGTGGTCGGTGGCAGGTTCCTCCGGTGGTTGGTGGTAGTTCAGTGTTTCCCCACCATTATAACAGCGGTGCGCCCCCACTCCCCAGAAAAATTCTGGACCAGCACCAGCGGACTGACTACTACCCCACCGCCCTCCCTGACCGGCCAAACCATTTGCCATATATACACAGAAACAGCTCGTTCAACAAGTTATGTGATTATATAGTTAAAAAAGCACATGTTTATCGTTATATTACATTTCTACCAATTTCCCCCCTAAATGGTGCACAATGTAGGAAGTGAGGTTTTGGCTTTGATTAAAAGGAGCCGAAGATTTAAGTCATGGATGGCGAGGGGGACGGCGGGAGCGGACGCACCTCGCAGCATCGATCGGACCCTGAAAGCACCGTCTCCACCTCCCCACACCCCCCATCCACCCGCCCCGACGCCAAACGTTTGACTGCAGTATCTTATGCGCTTTATCATCCGAAGCGCCCGATATATGAAACATTTTCCAAAGGTGCGCCTTATTGTGCGGAAAACACGGCACATGAGCTCCGGAGAAAACGGTATACAAAACACACATTGTCGGTTAATACATTTTAATCGGTTAAATTCTTAAGGTCATTTAATCATCCCTAGTTTGGGTGGGCAGATTTCAAAGTGGGCCGCGGCATTCTTGAGTTTGGGAACCGCTGCCCTAGAGACGAAACACACACACAAAACATGACTGATGCCGATGGCGATCTGATCCATCATTAGAGTCACGCTGTGGGATTATTACCAGCTGGATTTTGCCACTGGAGATGGTGTGTGTGTGTGTGTCTCAACGCTTAACGCTGTGTATCATCATCTTAAAAAGCTCCTTTTTTTTTGCACTAAAGTGCCCATTAGATGTTTTGGAGGAAGCCATCTTTACTCAGAATGACTGAAAAGCTGAAGCAGCGTGTGTGGACGCCGTCCCTTCAGTAGCACATGCAGACGAGACGCTCTGTTACTGTTAATGTCGCCTCTCGCTCCTCTGTAGCAGCTGTACGTACGCGAGTCCCTGAGCTCGTTACAGTCTCGCTAATTGCAACCCAGTGGCGGATCGGTCAAGTCATTCAGCAAACCTTCAACGCATGCATGTGGATGTTTGCAGTGAGTGTTGGGTGAAAGACGTGTGTTCTCTTGTGTGTGTTTGCTGCTTGCACATGTTTTTTAGTGTAACCTGTGTGTGGCAAAATGGCAATTAATAATATGAACCTATTCATTTGTTAATAGCTCAGCACAAACAAACCAACAAAACAGACATGAAGAATTTAAAGTTATAATAATACTTTTTAGTTTATTATAGTGCTTTTCAAGAGACGCTCAAGAAACAAACAAATTAGAAAAGATTTGTCTCGTTAATTTGTTGCAAAAATATGCAGAATAATCCTATGATTATACCCATATCAGTGGTGTATTTGCACCCCAAAGTTTAATCAAATGGTGTCAAGCATTTTTCTGAGATTAAAAACTACATTTAAAGAGGGACGCAGTGCTGAAGGGTTAACAGAGGCTCCATCCCTCCATAATAAAGGTGAGCAGGAGGCCGGTGAGCCAGTGACAAGCAAAAGACCAGCATGATGCTTGGTCATTCCTCACACTCTCTGACCAAAGCAACTTGCAGTTTGAGCCCCACTGCTGATGGTCCAGTAAACTACATCCTGGTGTTTCAGGGTGTAGTTTACTGGAGCTTGACGTCATGAGCCTGATTATGTCCACAGGTTCGATGCTGAATTCTGCTTGAACGCCCCGAGAAGCCCCTGAACTGTTAAACCGAGCCAACCGGCTGTCCTGCCTGGGCCTTCTTACTAACTTACTACAACTGATCACCTCATTGTGACGCCACGGTTACAGACCAGTATTTGTTCACATAACTCTGTGACCTTTAAAATGGAGCGGAAGCTGACCATGAAAAGCAGGCTGGAGCTCCCCAATATCAACTCAGTTTGCTCTTTATATTGCTTCTAATTGGGATGAAGTAAACATCTGTTGGGTAATTTAACAAAAAGATTGGTTGTTTGTCGAATTAAAAAGCTCAAAACACAGCGAGTCCAACCGACCCACAACATCATCTGTGTAACAAACAAATGAACACCGTACAAGTGTAAGAGTTTTCATCGCTTTAAGATAGACAACGAAAAAGCTTCTGAATTGTTTGCTTCCTTCTTTAGACTCTTTCCCTCGGAAAGAAATCAACGTTTTATGGAATATTCGCCTCCGTTAACGCTTGTTCCATTGTACACTGCTCAAAAGAATAAAGGGAACACTCAAAGAACACAATGTCCCAACTCCATGTCCATCACACTTCTGTGAAATCAAACCGCCCGCAGGAAGCAGCAATCGATTCCACATGCTGTCGTCCAAATGGAATAGACAACCGATGGAAATTACAGGGAGTTAGCAAGACAGACACCCCCAATAAAGGAGTGGTTCTGCAGGTGGTGACCACAGACCACTTCTCACTTCATATGCTCTCCGGCTGAAGTTTTGGTCACTTTTGAATGCTGGTGATGCTTTCACTCTGGTAGCATGAGGCGGAGTCTACAACCCACACAGGTGGCTCAGGTAGTGCAGCTCATCCAGGAGGGCACAGCACTGCGAGCTGTGGACAGAAGGTTTGCGGTGTCTGTCAGCATAGTGTCCAGAGCATGGAGGCGCTACCAGGAGACAGGCCAGTACATCAGGAGACGTAGAGGAGGCCGTAGGAAGGCAACAACCCAGCTTCAGAACTGCTACCTTCACCTTTAGGGAAGGAATAAGAGCAGGAGCACTGCCAGAGTCTGCAAAATAACCTCCAGCAGGCCACAATTGTGAATGCGTCGGCACAAACGGTCAGAAACAGACTCCATGAGGGTGGTATGAGGGCCCGACGTCCACAGGTGGGGGTTGTGCTTACAGCCCAACACCGGGCAGGACGTTTGGCATTTGCCACAGAACACCAAGATTGGCAAATTCACCACTGGCGCCCTGTGCCACAATGTTCACAATGAGCACATGTGACAGACGTGACAGAGTCTGGAGGACGTTCTGCTGCCTGCAACATCCTCCAGCATGACCGGTTTGGCAGTGGCTCAGTAATGGTGTGGGGTGGCACAGCCCTCCATGTGCTCGCCAGAGGTAGCCTTGTTTTAAGGACATTGCATCAAAGTTGGATCAGCCTGTAATGTGTTATTCCACTTCAATTTTGAGTGTGACTCTAAATCCAGAGGGTTAATACATTTCATTGATCATTTTAGTGTGATTTTGTTGTCAGCACATTCAAGTATGTAAAGAACAAAGTATTTAGTAAGACAATTTTATTCATTCAATGAATGTTCAAGTTCATTGGACAACACGCGCCTCTCTGGGGATTATCAACTAACGGCCAACTCTCTGAACAGCAACACTCTCCATCCTCCAGTGAAAATTTGAGCCGTAAGACATGAACCAAAGGAACACAAAGGATAAATATGACCACCCTGTAGCATGACGGTCACACTTTTTCATTAGCAATTATTCTCATGGAGCTTTGAGGGCTGTGAAGCCTGAATGCCAGAGGCGACAGCACCTCCCAGGGCAATTATTCCATTACACAAGCCAAGTTGTTAAGTTCAGTAATTAACCCTCTCCCATGTCCTTTCCCCCGTCCTCCATCCATCCTACGGACTCATTATCTCAGCAGAATATTATGTATTCCGTTGCGTGTGTGTCTCTGTGTCTTGCTCCTGGACCGAGCCGGCTCATATGTTCCATATATGACTTGAGGACGTCTTGTAGTCAGTTCACACTTTATGAAGCCATATTCTATTGACTTTTTTTTTGCTTTATTGACTGCTGACTCCTCACTTGCCTTAACTGCTTGGGGGGGGGGGGGGGGGGGGGGCAAGTTGTTGGACAGCTGCTTGAGTTTGGACTCTCCTTGACAGTTTCACGGATCAAACATTGTTCATATATAACTGAGGGCGGCTGATACCAGTGGAGCGCTGACAACAATCAAGCTCTTTAAATCGCTGACAACCACCAACCGGCTCCACATCCCACCAGTGTGTCCAACAGAAGTAACTGAGCTGCTGTCTGAACTTTACACACAACCGGACTGACACTTTCTGTTCATCAAACATCAACGCCAAGCGCCACGCAGTCAAGCACAGGTCAGGCTGCCAGAGCTGGTGCGCTCATAGATGTGCTATACCTTGGCTCGTATAAATGATTTATATATAAGGACAACAAAGCTGCCTTACAATTCAAGGGTAATGTATTTTGTCATGATTTGTTGCTTCACAAAGTCATTTTGTGGGAAAGAAAGCTGATCCATCAGATCTATAACATCACAAAAATCTGAGATGCTAACATTGTAGATGGGGGGCAGATGGGGGTACTGTTCGTCTATTCAAACATTACAGCATGTGTCATTGCAGACAGACCTTGCGGATATCCGCACTCTGCTGAGGGCACTTTTTTAGTTAGGATGTCTAAATGTCTGAGGGTCTTACTCCAAATGCAATAAAGACGTTCGTGCCTTAATAAAAAAAGAAATATGCCCCAATTGAACTTTCCCTCAAGGCCTCAGACTCAAAAAATAGTCTCTTGCTGTTGTCCTGCAGGGACCTGAGCTGAATACTGCTTGTTGTTCATCTTGAGACCTGTACTAATTAGTGCATCATTTCTTATGCTATCAAGTCGAGGCGTAGTAGAAATATGTGTCACCCAAAGCACAGTCTTAACCTCATTAAGACATATTAACACTGTTTTGGCTTTGGGGCTCTGGGACTTGTTTTCTGACTTCATGCGGGCAGCAAAAACATAAAGAGCAGGATTTCGAAGAATTCTGATTTCGAAAACTGGACTCAAATTATTGTTTCTCAATAGAACTTTCTCAATTGTGACACACCATGATGCGTCCTTGTCTCCTGTGGAGAGACCACCAGTTTGCACCCGGAGACACCCAGAGAATGTGTGTGTGATTGGGGAGTCGGTCGTGAGGGGCAGGTGCCATCGTGCATGTCAGCCTCTGGCTGTGCATCAATGGGTGTGAGTGGAGTCCATTTAGCATTATTCTGACTTCAAAAAACTAGTTTTTGTTAAAAAAAGTATGACTATGTCTCTTGTGTGTAGCATCTCATCAACATCATAATCAACACTACAGAGTCAAGTATATTTTTATTCATATAACCCAATAAGTGTATCACAGATGTCTGTTTGGTCAAAAAGCCAAAAGGAGTCAGAAAATATTGTGAACAGACATAATTAAGTCATCGATTTGTAACTTAAGCATTACAAATTAGTTATCCAGACTTTTTTCACTGAACCTACCTTAGTTGTTTTAATTGATTCTAACTGACATCAGATTATCACTGTGAAGAATTATTTAAATTATTTTACACAAAGAGACCTTTTATTTTATTCATTTGTATTTGATAGACATCCTTATTAATTTATGTTAAGTCACTTTTGTTCGCACTTCTTAGTAAGACAAATCCCTAAATTTGCTTTAAGGGGATTGGTTACATGCTGAGGTGCACTGTTGAATCAGGTAGATGATCAGTTGTGGGTGTTGGGGAGTAGATGTTAAGTGTGCTTCCCTCTTTTGATTTGAATGTTCATAATACACATTAAAGTACTTCACAAAACCCACATCAGGCCCCAAAAAATGGCAACAAAGACTTTTTACCGGAAGCTTCCGATCAGATTTACTGCGGAGATCTCCACCCTGACACCTGGCACCTTCAGGTGACAGCGAGGCAGTGCGCCAGAGAGTAGAAGTCTTTTTTTGGCAACAAGGCCACATTTACCCAGAGAGCATCAGCCAATGCTGCAGAGCAGGTTTTAAGTCTTCTTAAGGCACACCGACTTAATACGTGGTCACCCGTGACCCTGAACACAGGGGACAGTAGAGAAGGTCATGACAGGAATGCCCTCAAACCAGCAGGCCGTTGGCTTAATGCGGTGACGAGGATGTAGGAACCTTCCTGTGGCAAATCCATGGAACCTCACTTCTCTGGTGAAAAGACCAATTTTGAATATGAATACTTCATTCAGAGTATTGTTATTGGATTTAATCCAATAAACAAACTCATGAAATGTACCGAGGTCATTCAGCCACCATTAGGGGCACAAATGCATTGGTATTCTTGACAGACTCAAGATGTGTGTTGGTCATCGACTTAGTCAAAAATGGTGGATTATTTTTTCGGAAACTGCCTGATAGAGAGAAGTAACCGTGTGCACTTTGAGAAAAGTCCATTTGAGTGCACTCGTACCTCGAGGGGTTGTGATCTGGTTCATTGCGAGTTGCCGTCTGTTATACAGGCTAATTAATGCAGTTACAATTACAGATCAACACAGTGACAAGGGCAAGACACCTGGCAGCACTAAGACACACTCTCTCACACACACACACACACACACACACACACACACACCATGAGTATAAACTTCATAGCAGATTTATTCGGTTTTGCTTAACAGCTCATTTTCATCCAGTGATGTACAGACACTTTTGATGACGACTCCTTCACATTAAGCCAAACATCTGTCAGGGTTCTTCATACATCTATATTTCTATCCATAAATGTTATGGATAACAGTGAGGACATTTCTGCTTATTGCCAGAGGGAAACATTTGATTCTTAAAAGAAAAGTCAAAGGGCCTCGGTTGCAAAAAGAAGTCTGAATATGAATGTGTGTCTATGAGTGAATTCTCACTTATTTATTACCTCAGTAATTATGTTGGATGGAAAGGCCTCTTCCAGGGCCGCTGCCTGGGAGCTGTCAGTGGTTTTGTCTTACTACTTTAACCCTTTCGCAGTGTTTTTTCAGTTCATGAAAGTCAGTTGTAACATTTCGGACGCCTATAAATCTCTTACTCGGCTTTCGGTCGAGTCCAAGGTGACTGTGTCCACTTATTGATTACGGCCTATGATTGATTTGTATTGAAAAGATAAAGGTGGACTGTATCCGGCAGTTTATCCTGTCGCCTTCCCTCATTTACTGCTTCCTCTTGATATTTTTGAAATGAATGCAATGGTGCTCAGAACATTGAGAAAATGCACTTTTGAAATTAAACTGCAACTTCTTTTCTATCCAGAAACAATGTCCTGACTAATGCAGATAATTCCCAGACACTTTTCACTTTCTTTGGTTGAAAGTAGTTGAAATTGAAAAGTAAGTATTATAATGTTGTAGGATTCATTGGAATAAGGTCCACCAAACGATACGGTAACATTGTGAAGTAAGAATACTGATTGGAATGAATTTGAACCCAATCCCTTTTTCTCTTTCCCTCACAGATGTTCAGCATATTAAACGGAGGGACATTATTTTGAAGAGGGAGCTCGGAGAAGGAGCTTTTGGCAAGGTCTTCCTAGCTGAATGTTACAATCTGAGCCCCACGAAGGACAAGATGCTGGTAGCTGTGAAGGTAAGACGTGGGAAGCAGTGTGTGTGTGTGTGTGTGTGTGTTCAAACACCTGTAGTGTGTGTAAATGCATCGAGCTGATGGAACAAGTGCGTTCCATCAAGCAGTAACTGACACACACGTGATTGCACAGCAGCTGTGTGTTCACTGGGAAGTTTACAGACTGACGCCTCACCTTCTTTTGTAATTGCTAGTTTACAGCTTCCGTGGAGTGAATCAGTTCTGTGATGTTTTAAGTGTTGCCTTGACGGTGCGGTTTGGCTTGTATTAAAGCAAAGGCAATTTATTTAAGGGACACTCTCTTCAACCCATAGCACCAATGAGCCAGTTCTATTCACAAGTCAATCGTAGGTTTACAGTGCAAAGCTGCTCTTGGAGCTGAACATGATGTTGAGTTAGGATGAGTTAGACCTCCCTTCTTACAAATTCCAGTCATTTCACAAGACTAAACTCTTATACTACAGTTCTAATGGTATATCTCCACTATAGTTCCACCCGACTGGGTGATGGGGTCACTTCAATTGTAAAAACTATAGATGTCAATGCAAAGCATGAGGCTCTTTACCCGGATACTGGGGGACATAAACACTGGTCACCACCAATCAGTTCGGCGTCATGGAGCAGTTATGAAGAGGTTCAATTGTCTGATACCTTTAATTAAAAAGAATAAACTAATTTATTTCACAGTTTTTTGCTCATTACATGCATATAATATCTTATCTAAAAGTACTAAGTTTGCAGATCATAGCATTTGTTACAAACATCTCCAGCTTAAGAACTTTATGCTACATTTTTGTAGCCATTTGTAGTGCTACAACACACATGTCGGTTTGAAAGCTGCCACATGAACTGAGTTATTGACATGACATATGTCGAAGACTGAGGATCTGTTTTTAGCATCGCAGCAGTTATTAATGGCGACATGATGGCCGCCACGCTGACTGCTTTTGCCACCCGTACAACCAGTCAGCCCAATCTGAGATAGACACACACACCCACATACGCACACATTCCCTCCAGGGGAACCTGCTCAACGTGATCTCCAAAACCTGTTCGTAAAAATGTATACGAAAATCTTGAACATACAAATTCGAAACAATACATAGGAACTGGCGGTGGTCAACCACGCCCCTTGAGTGAACAACATGGCTGATTCTTGAGTGAACGTCTCTCCGCCATGTTGGATTTTTTGAGGGGGTTAGAGTTAGTATTCTATTCTTACAAGTTAACATTGATTTCTCGTTAAAAATGCAATCATAACACGTTTATTTTACATGGTTAGACTTCACAAAGTGTGTTTACGGGGTGCAGGTCCCCGTTCACTTTGAACAGGGTGACGTCATCAGTTGCAGTCCGTATTTATTTAGTATGTATCACTACGAATTTGTATGTTCAAGATTTTCGTATACATTTTCACGAACAGGTTTTGGAGATCAGGCTGCACAGTTTGAAGCACAGGGCCACTGACCAAGCCTGTACCAAGTGAATTACCACCACTATGATGGCCTCCTGTTTACTTCTGCTTTTAACCTCAGTTTGTCTAAAAATACTTTTTCTTATTGTAAGATCCAATCTGAAATGTTTCTCCTTCTACCTCTTTGACAAGAAGGTTCAGGAAGCCACCTTTTCATCGATTCCGTTCTTAGAGCTCGTGGATATGAACATGTGTACGCATTGAAAAGTATGCAATAATGTGCTGAGTATGTTAATGCATGAGAGGTTAATAAATATTTCTGATAATGGTGTCACAGGTCATTGCCTTTTTAAGGACTAATGAAGGGAATGCCAATCCGCTCTAGTTCAATCAGTAATTACCACCAAGCTCGGCGTGTCCTCCTCTGCAGTTATCATGATGGGAAGACTGACAAATTTAATGTATTGCACCTTAGGAATGATCATAATTGACTCCCTGTCTGACTAGAAGCAGATTAAGTCTTTCCAGGTAGCTTTTGCCGAGGTTTAGGTTATTGTTTCTCGTCATTTTACAGTAGATCTTGCCTCACAATCTTTATTTTCGGACATAGTTTTCTGTATCGGAGCAATGCAGTTATACAGTATATGATAATGATTATGATGTATGTCTGTATCCATGGTTACAGTTTATCGCTCCCAAAACAAAACAAAATGTGTTCTTCTAATGTAAAATCCATTCACTGTTATTTGTAGTGATTTCAAATTTTGAGACGTTTGCTTCTTTCTCTTTGTCCAAAGATACCTTGAATATAAAGGCTCTTTTATAATCATCTATTTTCATCAGCCTACTTAAATTTGTCCATTACATTTGAGGCAGAGATTTGTTCTATACATTAGTACTTTGTCCGCATTAGCAAAATATAAGTACATTATTGCGCTCAGTGAATGAATATGATATGAACAGAAGCGCTGCAAGGAGAAAAAGAAGATAGGTGAAGGAGATGAATAACAAATGTTACCATGGCAGCCGTACTGCTACTAAAACTACTAATCTGAACAAATCAGACAAACGGATGGAAGGTGATCATGAATATGTTTGTTTGGAGTGAACACATGTGTACTGTACTGCTCCGTTAATAGGAATATGCTTTTATTTGGAGCAAACTGGGCGGCTATTTGATCAATTCAAAAGTGAAATACCATTCATGTATGATGATGTGATGTCATGGCGTCTTTCATCCGGTCCAGAAAGCAGCTAAAACAGGATTTTTCAACTGCCGTTTTGGAACCGTTTCTACAAATTGTGAACCAAATCTTGCCCTTTGTTTGTCATTGGTGGCAAACATTATTTTTATCATACAAAAGTTTTATATTTCTATCATGTTTGTCCAAAATCCAAACTTTAAAAAGGGAGAAAATGAAGGAACAAGCAACCAGTGACTGTATTTATTTCTGATCTCTGCAGAACATCAACCAGAACCGGCAACTGCTAAACAACTGCTACATTGAATACTAACACTTAAAATCCAAATTCTGTTCTGATTCTGATAAAACATATACCCCAAAGAATTTAGATCTGTTACTGTAATCTTCAACCAAAATTGTATTACTAACATGCCGTATAAATGCAGAGTAATCACAGGAGAATAAAAATTACACAACACAGTTGGGGTAACACAAGCAGTTAACTACTCACATGTTTGTTCATCAAGAATACAAGAAGATAGTAATCGTGATGCACCTAAAGGGGAAGGTCAGGCGACGTACTGTAGGAGTGAGTGACATCAACCATCCCTGGACTTTCAGCTGCAAAACTGACGTTTATTTCCTCGGTGAAACCAAAAGTCGACCTATTATACGTACTTTTGATGCATAGCATACGTACTCAGCTAGTGTCAAAGTTGTTTAACTCAATTGACCCCAAACCCTGATCCTTTGCTAAGCCTAATTGATTAGTTCAATTAACTTTAGGTTGTTTTGTCTGCAGCTTAGCCGATCTAAATAACCAGAATGCCAGTGATAGTCGATTGCAAATTTAAAGGGGCTGTAAAAGCAACTACTCATATTAGGACACTGCAGGACCAGACAATGGACATTGTGTCTAGTTGTAGTCACTGTTTATTGATGTATTTTACTGGTTTGATTGTCTGAAAGGCTGCTATACTTACACCATTCTAGCATCTGGATATTTTAATCCAACCTGAATGCAATTTGAAGACTTTTACAGCTTTTTAAAATAGCTGGTTGTTCTTTGAGTAAGTGGGGTCATTGACTGTACCTATAACCGACCTTCAAACCAGACACACTAGTTCGGAGTACGGATCTATCTGTGGTATGAACACGGAGTCTTGTCTTCGTCAACTTTTCTCTGAAAACTCAAAAAGTCTCGCTGCTTTTTTTCCAATTGTGTTTGCATGTGAGTGACTGAAGCGTTGTCACGGTAACTGCATTGTTGTTGTAATGGACCAGAGTGATCGACACACGGACCTTTGGCGTCGGGCAATCAGCCACATTGGGCAGTGGGCTGCGTCCCCTGTGTGCACCAATGAGGAACAAGATCCCTTCTTCATCTTACAGTCTGTTTCAAGGGCCACATTTGTCTGTCTGGTATGCAAGTTAGGTCCAAGTCTGAAGGAAGGTATCATCGATCGCAGCTCAAAGGATAAACAACAGAGATATTTTAAAGGTCCGCTCAAATTGAAGATATTGATCAATGAATGAATTAAAAGAGATGATTTTTGCGTCATTCATTGGGAATTCCTGCCATTACTCTTGACAAGATGAACCAGCGTCCCTCTTTAATATGGATTTAGTTTGATGCAGCAAACTGCAAGTAAGAAAAGGGGAATGTGGCTTCCACAGGGCAACCCGTTATGTGGTCATGATTTGGTCGCATATACCACTATAATGTCCTCTCTCTCTCTCTATAGACGCTGAAGGACCCCACGCTTGCAGCCAGGAAGGATTTCCAGCGTGAGGCTGAGTTGCTGACCAACCTGCAGCACGAGCACATAGTGAAGTTCTACGGTGTGTGTGTGGACGGCGACCCTCTCATCATGGTCTTTGAGTACATGAAGCACGGGGACCTCAATAAGTTCCTCAGGTGAGCTCAGCAGACCCCTGGTGGTGCGAGTGACGACAGCGGCAGCTTGTCATCGCCAAAGGTTTATTTGCAGGACCGATCCCATGATAGATAGTTTTACAAACCTAACGCTTCTAAAAAATAATCCGAAATTGCATTCAGCATGAAGGTTTTTGTTCTCAGACCTTTTACAGCCAACTAAATTACAATTGTCCAACATATTGTAGATCACTTAATTATACATCTGTGTAATTAACATCATTCTACGGGGCCACATGAGCTACTTTATCACGACGAGACCCACCGCTGATTTTGATTAAACATGCCCAAAATAATGAATAGGTTCAGACACACAGAGATTCTTGCCTCTATCTGTTCTTTTCTTTTTCTCTCCTGCTCCTCACTGCTGCTGCTTCTACCAAATGTTGCAGCTGTTCACCATGTTCACCTGTTTAAAGAGAACTTTGGCGCTCTTTAAACAGTCTGCTGGTACATCTAAGAATCCACATCGAGCATTTACAAAAACAAGTAATCTGCTCTTAAAATGTGTTATTGAGCTTTGAATTATTTTATTGTTCATTTTTTCAGTGACACAAATTGTCGTGAACATTTCAAGCAGTTACCAGACAAATGTCCAGAATAATCTCGCTTGTTTCATATCATTTTGTAAGTCATTTTTTCACCATTCTGCTGGTCAAAGAAGTCAAATCCTTCAAAGATTTATTTTTTGTACATTATGCTCAACAGAGCAGCTGAAAAAAGATCAAATCGCTGAATCAGAAGGTTCAACAAAAAGGTTTTGTTCCATCGCCCAATGAAGAATTGACTATTTTCAGCCCAATAGTCTTTGGAAGATGATGACTTGCATTTTCGATCGTGTGGACCTAGTACTGGAGAGGAAATGCTGACACTATTTATTAGTTATTAGAGCACAAAGTTGCGTCTTTTACGATGGAAGTCTTGGTTATATTTTTATTTTTTTTAATAGTTAGCTAAACCAAAAACGTTTCAGTTCTCTTAAATAAGTATTTGTAAGCCATACGATGCAGAACCGAGTCTCTGCTGCCAAATTCCTGTTCACACACAATAGACCACACACATCCTTCCGTGATCGGTGTGAGGTATTGAAATTCTTGAATGTGATATGAATTGAATTTCCCCATGTAATTAATTGCCCAAAGAGTGAATCCACTCGATTGAAATAATACTTTAGGAGCCACTACCAAATATTAAGAGTGAATGAATGGACCAACATGAGTTTTTTGTTTTTTTCTGGGGTCCTTACCTCACCTTATCTCCTGATGTGAAGCCTCAGTCCAATTCGGCAGCTCCTGCCTACCTGCAGCTCTGGATAAAGAGCAAAACAGAGCTAAATCCCCAAATTTTAAATTGCGGTTGGTAAGCTAATGGGCTGCATTATGTCTGCTGTAATTAGATGTTATTTGCTCCCAGGGCGCTTTGCCTCACAGAATAGAACATTGCTACTTAATCCGCCGCCAGGAAGCAAAGTCTACCAGTGTTCATGTGTGACTTTCACTGTGTGTGTGTGTGTGTGTGTGTGTGTGCATACTTGTATGGGACAGCGTTTCAGCGAGTGTCTTTGTGCCCCGAATGCTAATTTTGACTCAGTAAATGTGTTTCCATGAAGGTGCTGGCATCAATTATTCCAGGACATACTGCTAATTTAGCCGGCACCCATTGTAATCCAAACCACCGTCCTACTCAAACACACACACACACACACACAGGCACGCAACAAGCTGCCACTGCATTGGCATCGCTTCCTCCATAAGAGACCTAAAACTATGTAAGGCTATAAAGACACACACAGACAGATTGACAACTTACAGAGCACTTTGTATTTAACTACACGTGGCTCCTCCGTCAGTCTCCTAAACGCCACATAGTGTCTGTTACTGGTGACGTATAATAACAATAACAACCCACTTTCTTTTTTCCTGAATCATTATATAGTAGTAAAAACAGGAAAAGGTTCACGCCTTCACGCTGTAGATTTGTGGGATCTGATGAAGGCAGATGAAATGTTGACATTGGAAATTATTGAATTTGGATGAAATAAAACCAAAACGTTAGTTTTTTTGTGTTGGGGCCCTGAAGCGAGTCCTGTTACAGGTTAATATTGGACTGAAAAGCTTTTTTTCTAAATCAGCATCCCTAGTACGGAACCAGGAGGGTAGAAGTATGTACCAGCAGTTCAATTTCAAATTCAACGTAACTGGTTGATGTGCCATTCTAACCAACAAGTTTCCACTTTATTGGCATCCCCTGTTTAAACGGCCCAACTGGAGATTCTGCATGTTTTTAGCTATTGGACTGAATTTCATTTACAAAAATATACGTATGTTGATTATTGAGTCTTTTGAGTGTGACATTTTTGGGGTTGAAAAACTATAACCGGCAATAGCTAATGTGCAAGGACAATACAACATAATTCTTGTGATATGAATTCACATGACTACACAAATACTATGTATATATACTATAGTATCTACTTAAGCCAATGTGGGTGATCTTAGACAGAAGCTGGAGGTCACGCTCTGATGAGCGTAAAAATTCAAAATTTGCCAAATGAATTCAGTAGGCTGCACTTTTCCCTCCTAGCACATTAATTGTATAGATTACGTTAATGAGACATTTGGAATGTTAACACAGCAAAATATCAACACGAAGAACAATATCTCATTATTACAATAGTCTTCCAACATAAGACGTTTGCAGGTGTCGGGATCTCCGATCCCCCCGAGTTGGTTGATAAGAAGGATCGCGACGCGTTGATCAATTAGAGTTAAAACTTAACATTTATTCAGAAGAGAAAAAGATTACATGAGAAATTCTCCGCAGATATATGTGGCTCTAACTATTGCTTGCAAGCAGGAGGTTGAATACACGAGCACGTATTACAGTGCTCGGTGTAAATGGCGTCTCTGAGCAGTAAAAACGCTGAGTTTTTATACACATGTGAAGGTCATCCTCAGTGGCAGGTGCAAATTATAATTAATAGACAAAAAGTAGAAACGCGGATTTGAGAAACTTTCATACCAAATAAGAAATGAACCAAGGCCATAAACAGAAGTCCTTTGTATTGAAGCGTCTATCAGATGGAGTCGACCGGCCTCCCTTCTCAGGACACAGCTGCAAACTAACATTATGTATCATGCTGCTCTTTGCACGTCAGGGTCAAATACAGACACTTGGGACACGGGTTTAACACAAGACAATGTTACAACATATTTTTACCATTACATGCATCTCACACAGGGTATATGAAGGAAAGAAGAAAATCAAATTGTATCTAGGCCAGCAGTCATTCATGCAATTTGGAGTTAATGGGCTACAACATGCAAACACAGCAAAATGGTCCCTCGCAACAAAAAATGTTAAGCTACATTACACCGACGGATGTCAGGGTTGTCTCGCATATATCAGGTATGATTGTGAGATATTTGCTTACTCACTCTGCAACTTCCTCCTCAGAGCCCACGGGCCAGACGCCCTGATCCTGGTGGATGGGCAGCCTCTGCAGACCAACGGGGAACTCGGTCTGTCCCAGATGCTCCACATAGCCAGTCAGATCGCAGCTGGGATGATCTACTTGGCGTCGCAACACTTTGTGCACCGCGATCTGGCAACGAGGAACTGCTTGGTGGGGAACGGACTTCTGGTGAAAATAGGAGACTTTGGCATGTCAAGAGACATTTACAGCACAGATTACTACAGGGTAAGACCTTTTCTTTCATGCAAACGTTTGTTCTAGTGTGCATTTCCCCAATTGGTTTAAATTAGATGGTTTACATATGTATGAAGTATGTTTCATTTACACAAGCCTGTCCCACAACGGTGAAATTAGACACACGCATACACATCTGATTAACTGAACATGCGAATACAACACACTACACATTTTGGCTCCTACAATCCCTTTTCTTAGTCCTTGTTAATACAGATGCTGCAGCATTCTGAATCAACTGAAGATAAATATGAGAGCAGTAATACGGAAAATTACGGGTGGCACGGTGGCGTGGTGGTTAGCACTGTTGCCTCACAGCAAGAAGGTCCTGGGTTCGATTCCGCCCAGTGGCCTTTCTGTGTGGAGTCTGCATGTTCTCCCCGTGTCTGCGTGGGTTCTCTCCGGGTTCTCCGGCTTCCTCCCACAGTCCAAAGACATGCTCTGCGGATCAGGTTAATTGAGGACTTTAAATTGCCTGTAGATGTGTGAATGTTAGTGTGAATGGTTGTGTGCAAGGATAAGCGGTTTGACAATGGATGGATGGATAATACGGAATTGCGTTAATCTATTCTAGAAGTGTGTGCATTGCTTTGTCACGGAATGTAACTGATTTTTTAAATGCTTCCTAAGTGAATGAAAGCATTCCTTTGTTTTATGAGTTAAAGGGTACCTTCTGGTCAAAGGTCATTCCGCTTCAAATGTGAAACTTTAGTCTGCAGCTGTATTTCTAATGATTTCTAATGTTCCAATGAGCCGTGAGCGAGACGCTGAAAATGATCATGTGGGTCCCAGATTGACAAACTGACGGGTCTTGCCTGTGGAGAAGAGGTTTGTCTTAATACTCGCTTGCAACAGCAGCTCATAGGGATTTTCAGGGTCCTCTCTCAGCACTGTAATTGCCATGGTGGGAAATAATTTGTATTTGGCAGCAAATGTCAACGTCTCCATCGAGTCCCATCGTCCTAAAGTAGCTTCTGCGGACTGCTTTCTTTTTAATGGCTGCTCAAACGTCTCAGCGGGGCTCACTAGCAAAAATAATTAATTTCAACCCTTATCAGCATCGAACTGGTTCCGTTTTACGCCAATATTTTTTACTCATTGTTACTCATCTATACTCCTCGAACAGATAGGCGCAAATATATACACATTTTTCAACTGCTTTGTTAAAGGTGCCATGTGTTTTTCAACTGGAAGGATAATGCTTTTTATGAACCGATGATATGTCATGATTACATTACATTACATGTATGTTTGACATGTCTTCATCAAGTTGATGGATCTGATGAAGATTGGGTGAAGATGGAGTGGTGAAGGTGTGTGTAACATTGTAGCATGTAGCGAGATCATCAAATTTAATAGAAAGGGCAGCAAGATGATTTTAACCATTTAATTGGCTCCTTGTGCTGTCAGATAAATGAAACCAGATGTTTGAAACAGCTGATATCATGATTGACACTGATGATAGTAAATGATCAAGTTTCTTTTGAGTTGTGTTGAATTGACTACTTTGTTAACGTCGGAGGACCTTTTGTTGTCTTGGTTACGGTCACAGTTAACACAGAGAAACCAACATCGACTGTCAGTTTGACTTTGTCAATCTTTGAGAAATGTTGCTATGACAACTTTTAAATTGCTTTTATTGGTATTCATTTCATTTAGGTAATCTCTCGGCAACTGAGACACAGTGCCACATGTCATCCCAGCTGCACTCCATCTCAAAGGACAGAATGATTAACATGCATCAGCTGTCTACAATTCAGACTCAGACCAACAAAGTGACAGAGGAGATCACTTTCCTACAGTAATCCTCCTCCTTGCGCAGATTGTTTGCCTGCAGTCAAACAGAACTTCTGGGAAGTCTGCGTGGCGCTCAGATGGAGCAGATTGCACGAAGCCTTCGGGACCTCAGAGTCACACAAAGTGCACAAACCTCTGCTGTGTGCTCACGTCTGTACCAAGCTTCCCAGACTTTACAATGCAACAAAACCAAAGCTGCAGTGCATTTTCACCATCTACCTCCACCCTTCTGGCAGCACATCCATCCATCCATTGTCAAACCGCTTATCCTGCACACAGGGTCGCGGGGGGGCTGGAGTCCATCCCAGCCAACTTCGGGCGATAGACAGGGTACATCCTGGATTGGTCGCCAGCCAATCGCAGGGCAACACAGAGACACACAACCATATTCACACAACTACGGGCAATTTAAAGTCCCCAATTAACCTGATCCCCAGAGCATGTCTTTGGACTGTGGGAGGAAGCCGGAGAACCCGGAGAGAACCCACGCAGACACGGGGAGAACATGCAGACTCCCCACAGAAAGGCCACTGGGCGGAATCGAACCCAGGACCTTCTTCTGGCAGCACAGTTTTTATTAAAATGTTGTGCTGAATATTGATGCATTACTACGACTCGCCCGGTGCGGAAATTGAAAAGAACGACCATTTCAATGAGACCACGGTGATTTTGTGTTTCTTGTTTTCGACGACTCACTGTCCAGAAAACACAGAGCTATTGAGTTTACATCACATAACCACCAAACCATTTTTAATTAATGCACTGCACTGTGGAAGGTGTTAGATGAGCTACAGGCCGGTCCGAGGCACACGGTAACCCTGAGCAAGTCTGAGAACATGAAAGCTGAGAGGGAATGTGATGGATGCAGAGCTTTTAGAATCTATAGAAGAGTGCTGTCCCAGGACGACCCTTTAGAACGATGGGTACCATTGCCACCATGGCCACCTCCTCTCCCAGAACCCTCAGCGGTAGCGGAGCCGTCGTCTTCCTCCCGATGTCGACCACCATCTCTCTGGTCTTGGCCACGTTCAGGAGCAGGTCATTTCTGCCCGCCCACAACACAAAGTCCTCCACTACTGCCCTGTACTCCTCCTTCCGTCCATCCCTTATACACACTACCACTGCAGAGTCATCAGAGAATTTAGTAAGGAGGGAGGAGAGGATGGGTGCAGGAAGGTTGATTAGTCAACGGCAAACTGGAGGTCATCGATTATGGGAACCATGATTAGGAGATGCTTTATGATTTCACAGCAGTTGGAGAGCAGGCGGGAGCAGATGAATAATGATCCAGTCTGTCTGTTGTACACGCTGTCAGATAATGGAGAAGACATTCTGGGCCGCGCGTCTTTTCATATCCTCACCATTACTCATGTTTGATTGAAGGGGAATATTCAGCCAGAGCCAAGACCGAATCAGCCTGGTGTATGTTTCAACTGTTTTTATCTTATTGGATCTTCATCATCATCATTTTGGATTCAATTTGGTATTTACAGCCCGCCCAACGTCCTTGGACCTCCTTCGTCACCCATTGTACAGCATTTCTGAAGCTTAAGATTCACTACTTTATATTGTCATCGTGTATTTTGGCCATCGTCATCTTTTTTACAAGTAAATGGAAGTGATCATGTTTACACAGAAATGGAGGGTCACTGTGGTCGAGGGCAATTGTCACTCAGAGGTTTGGCGCTTGGTTCCCTTTTACTGCTCCTCCACATCGATGCGTCACACAGACACTTAACTCCAAGTTCATGCGGGAAATGAGTGAATGGACCCCATCAGTGTAGAAGAGGGTGTGAATGTGTGAATTAAGGGATTTATATGGTCGGAGGAAATTGCACTGCAACCTGGAGGAGGGTTCTACTTTTAGTTTTCTTTCTTTTTTGTCTCCCTGTTAAGGTTTTTCTTTGGGGCAAAGTGTTCCCTGTGCAGATGGGGGGGTTCCGGGACAGAGGGTGTTGCATGTGTACCTATGGGTGGCGCTCTCCTGCCCTGCCACTCCCAAATAAGCAACAGTGCTGCTTACAAATAGGCGTCAGGGTCAGCGTTGCCCAAAACAACAAACAACAAACAATCTTTACCAAAATCTTACCTCCCTAACCGTCCCCTCCCCCAACAAAAGAAAAGTACAAGAATCTTACCTAACTCCCTAACTGTAAAACAGGAGAGAAGTAGGTGAACAAGAAGGGCTTCTCCCCCCTACTGTTACATGGTCGACAACATAGACATTTCCATAGAAAAAGCACGGCCTGGTTGGGAGCTGGCGAGACCAAGATAGCGACCGGCCTTTAGATTTACCATCTAAAGACATGTATGGCACTGGTAGCAACATGTCAATTCTAAATGTACCCAACGCACCCCCCCGTATGGTCTATTTGACTCTAAGTAGTTCAGTTTAATTACTGAAAATCATGCTGTATTCAAGTGACCTTGAACTAGCGCCTTAGACCTATGCTTCACCCACGTTCACAATATTTATTGAGATAATAAACCAATGGAGAAGTAGAGTCATTTCTCATAAACTGCCTGAAACCAGAAGAGTTTCAGGCTTGTTCTTTACCAAATTTGGAAAAGAATGTCCATAATTTGTAGAAGAAGCGAGGAAAAGAAGAAACTGATTTGAACACTATGTAAAATGGTGTATGTATTTATAACAGATTTTTCAGAAGAAAGGGTCTCCCTAAGAACCCGTTTTGGGACAATTTAACAATACACACCGTTTTTCTAGCTGAGATTTCAGCCCAAAAGGTCAAGTCACTTACTGTTTTGTAAATATAATGAAATGTAATTTTTTTATATAAATCCCAATATCGATTCCAAATTGTAAACCAGGGATTGTCAATATATAATATTTGCCTGTTACTTGCAAAATATTGGCATTGTATGAGCCAACATATAAGTTTGACTAATTTGTGTGTGTCCCTTATTAACTGTGGCGTTTCAATGATGGCGATATCATCCCCCAAAGGCATCATGGGTAAGATATTCATCACACACTTTAACATACATATTTCATGCTCATCTCTAAAGCCTCTTTCTTCTATGTGTGTGTTAAGGTGGGAGGTCACACCATGCTGCCTATCCGCTGGATGCCTCCTGAGAGCATCATGTACAGGAAGTTCACCACGGAGAGTGACGTTTGGAGCTTCGGAGTCATCCTCTGGGAGATCTTCACTTACGGCAAACAGCCGTGGTTCCAGCTCGCCAATAATGAGGTACGCTGTGTGGTAGAAGTCTGTTTTAAGAAGTTGGTATGGAAGTTATATGACTTCCATTAACCAAAAATAACAACGGGATCTTATTTGTGGGGTTGGCCATATTTTATGTTAACTACAATAAAAATGTACCTGGGACCTTCTTGCCCCGTCAGTGGGTCACTGGGGACACTGAGATCATGTTCTGTCTAATATTTCTCTTGGACAATTTAGTGGCGTGAATGGGAGTTTACGTTGTACACTTTTTTAACCTCTTACCATCCCTGTAACATTTGGCTAAGACACCTATTCAGTAAGTAATTTGGAAGTTGTTCTTCAACCATTTTGAGTAAATGTATTTTTTTTGTTCTCTTTTGAAAAGCTGCACCTCTGAAATGTTTCCTCCAACAGTCAGAATCACTTTAAGAACTACTGGCATTGAGTGAAAGATGCAAACTGAAACTGAAGGTTTTCATTCCCGCCTGAATATTGTTTTACAAACAGATAACTGGAGCCGACTACATCTGGGACTAATTAGCTAAAAAGCAAGTGGAACACAGCATAAAACGTTCCCTGATTGAAATTAAACGTATTAAACAGATGACTTCCTCCTTCTAGCCTTAAATATACCCACGGAAGCAGTGAGATTCCGTTTAAGGGTTACCAATAACATTTTTTTAAGAAAAACATCGGAAATAATAAACCCTGAAATGAATAGTTAGAACTTGTCACATTCACTGTGGCAGAGCTACCATTCAGTTCTCTGTAAGTGAGAAAAGGAGATATGTAGAAGTTTAGGCAGTTGTGCAGAAAGATCTCTTCCTGGTACTAGTTCCTTTATCCTCTAGAGCACAATCAGATTCATTGATTTCTATCAGCATTGATAAGGGACAAGTCTTTTTTCCGCTGGGAAGGGGAAATATGCTCCAAAACTGGTAGTTAAATTGCCCTCTATTACATGGGATTACTATAAGTGGGCACATTTTTTTCAGAAAAAAAAAGCTAGACCAAATCTGCAACAAGCTGAAGAACTAGTGGTAGAAATTAAGTCAGTACGCGTTCATCAACACGCCTAAATCGAAGCAGACTTTTGTTGCGTTTTCTGGGGAAATCTCACTGATATCAGCACAACAAACAGGAAAGTTACACAGTATGAAACACACAGATCTGAATCACAGAAGTACAATCACAACTTTATCAGGTTTCTACCCTTTGCAAACATCATTGGTCCTGTTTTGATATTCCTGCACACACCGGCTGCTTCTGCCAGGCGCAAGCAGGGAGATCATGTGTCGTGTGTGCATCCATACATATGTGTCCATATGTCGGTCTGTCTACAGCCCATCTCAAATACTAATAGTCCTGCAAAATCTATTTTATTGACTTTATTATAAGGTCATTGAATGACTTTTTCCCGTGGCTCATAAAACTGACATCCATTTTTAAAAGTCATGTCATTTTGAACTGTAGGATCTGCGGAACAACTTATGACGCAAAACCTGACTAGATTAAGCCATTCCTGTTAAAAATGTAAATGGAATCTTAGTGGATCAAGTGATGTGAAGCCTGCACATTAAATCCGAACAGTGCACTCAGGAAGAAAGTATTTCAGATGTATTCTTATTGCGGCCCCAACAACCCCTTTTCCCTCCGTCTGCTAAGGCTCTAAATCCCTTTTTTTGTCAGTTGTATTGATTTCTCATGGGAAATCAGAAAGATGGATTCACCCCAGTGATCTCAGCAAATCTCTATGTCTTGTGTATTCGGTTTAACTGGAAAGGTGTGATATTGTGGCAGTTGTCATACCCTATGAAAAGGACAAATTGCTTTTATAAGATACAACATGTATGAGCTGTTTAAAAGAGAATAGAGAGCAATTCCTCTTTATTAATTGCATGACCAGAACCATACAAAATGGATTATTTAAATTGAATCCAGGGCGGTGGGCAAAATGTTCAACAAAATTGGTCATTGATGAGGGGCGTAAGATAAGATGAGATGAGATAAGAAAATCCTTTATTATTTTTGCACTTGGAAAGTTCACAGGATTACAGCGTTAAAGTTAAAGTGCAAACATGCTTAGTAGAAGATTATAAATAACTGGTTATTTAACACCTTCATAACTTAACTTCATTTAAATATGTACTGTATACAGAAAGATATTATATATATATATATACACACAGAACTTATATAACTGTTATTGCAGTGTACATGACAGTATAATAGTTAGTAAAAGTAAAAGTCTAACAGTGCGTCTTTCTGTCCTCCCAGGTGATAGAGTGCATCACCCAGGGCCGGGTACTGGAGCGTCCCAGGCTCTGTCCCAAGGAAGTCTATGACATGATGCTGGGCTGTTGGCAGAGGGAGCCACAGCAGCGCCTCAACGTCAAAGACATTCAGAAGATACTGTTCACTCTGATGAAAGCCACACCGGTCTATCTTGACATACTGGGATAGGAATCAACACAAGGGGAAGGAATTGTATGCATTTTGGGTTGGACTAGATCTTCACTAGAATAGAACAGAGTAAACTTAGTCAGAAGGAAATGGATTGCCTTGAAGTAGAAGTCTGGCTCGTAGTCTGAGATAGAACCATGTGGATCGAGGACCTTACCTAAATGGTCTCGCTCCTTTGTGAATGAACTCATGACTAAAACACTATGAAGATTTGACTAAACTGAATAACCCTGATTGTACACGTCTGGTGTGGTTAGTTTTCTTCTCCTAATTGTTTAGACACCATCATGTCATCGTTTCACTCACCCAATCACACCAGCTTTGGTTATCTTGAATCAGAAAGCCATCAAAGCCTGCTGTAGCCTGGTAGGACCTGGCTTGACTTGGCTATGTTGTATCGATCTCCCCCTAACAACCATGTGTCCATTGGTACGTCAGGCAATGGTGCAACCTAGCTAGATTCAACAAACCCTAAATTGGAGCCATCTTAATTTCTGGGCCTCATTTGGATTATACTATTGCTTGGTCCTCTCACCAAAAACCATACTTGAGTGCCACTGTGGAATGGAGAAGGTTAACAAATATTAACAAATGTAATTACAGTCTATTTACTTTAAATAGTCATGTCTTTTCTACAGATGATCTACATCAAAATTATTTCTGTTGATTATTATTTTTGTCCAGGCTCGTCTATTTGTCTAAAACTTTACATCAATGCTTGGTCGGGTTGAACTCAATTTGAGTGTTAATGGCAAATGTTCTTCAGATCGTCATGACGTAAACCTGTGAGGGTGAAAATTGGGGTATGAGACAATTGTCTCCTGGTAATCTTTGATGGATTATTCCTATTATAACTCCAGATAGAGGAATTTAAGTGCTGCATTATGTCATATTTGCAACCTCTGTTAGCATGCCCACTCCTGAAACCGGCTGCATCCTTCAGGCTGAAACCGGAATGGTCCAGATACGAAATCCAAAGAAAATAGCTATAATGCTGACCAATCAAAATTCTCAAGCATTCTCATCATAAATAAGTGATAGAAGGACTATTTACTCGACCATGTGTACGACAAATTTCATTTTTTCAACACTGGTCAAGAAATTGATGACATCGGTCAAACATGTCCTGTGCAGCAGCCGTTGTGTGTTTAGTACAATTCCAATGCTTCTGTGTTTTCATTTGTCAAGCCTTCACTGATAAACCTTCTGGACCTGAAGTCACTGAGCTGTGATTTCTGCAGGAGCCCGACCAGACCTTCCAATCCTGAGCCTGGAAGTGTGGCTTCAGTGACTGTCTGTTGCCATAGAGATGGACCTAAGTGCCTCCTTCTTCTTTCTAAAGAGACTGAAAAAAAAGTATTTCGAAATAAGAGCACTTTTACATTTTGTTTACTTGCTTAAAGAAATGTACACTAGCTGTAAACTTTCCTTGTTTTTCTTACAAACTTTCACCACAGCAAATGTAATGCAAGAAAAAAAAAATCAAAAGAATAAAATGTTGAAAATGAAAGAAAAATAATTTACCGCTGGGAGGAAAAGCAACAAAGAAGGCTTTTTTATAGCCTTTGCAGTTTGACAAGAATGTTGGAACTACCCAAGGTGAAGGTATTCTATATATTTTTCATTTATTTTTATTTCAAATCGATGAGTGGACCTCTGCCATGCTCCAAAGCCATTGGAATAGTCTGCCACTTGGTAGGACAGAACTGATCACTACTAAAACAAGCGATTGGCTGGGAGGAAGCCTTCAAGGATTACTCAGAAGAAGCCTTTTTGTGTAGTGTTACACACTTGGATCCACTCTGACGTCAACGAGCCACAATTTCTGCATGGCAACAGAACATCTGAACAAGCAGAAAGATGGACCTGTCCATCAAAGAAAACAATCTTTCTAAAAATGTATATACTGTAAATCTCTACGTCTTGAGATATGTTAACTTATTTCCTTTTCTTGAGTTTTATTATTTTTAGCTTATTGATATGTTGTCAGTGGAAGCCAATAGATATTTTGGTAATCTTTCTTTCCAAATGTAATTACTGTATATTAATTTATATAGTTAACTTTTCTGCCGATAATCCACATCACAATCGTTTCTGTTCATTGTTATTTTAGTTGCTAATTTGCTGGTAATGTGTCAGGACACAGAAGAAATATGTGAAGTTATTGGACTTGATTTGTTAGTCTGCTTCTAGTTCAAGTGCTTTTCTAGAATCAGGGACAGTGTTTGATTTTAAACATTTTACTTTTTTTGCCACTGACCACTCAGTCTGGAAAAGCTATTGCATTCAATTTGCTGTATTTAACCTATTTAGGATAAAGCGGGGGACCTGGGGAAAATGGTAGCCTAACCCCCACTAAGTGGTTCTTCACCAAGTAAGCAAAAATTGTATCTTTTATTTGGGCGTTTTAGGGTCTTTAAAACGTTTTGTTTTATTACATTCTTGTTAAATATCTATTTTCATTCTAACAGTTTTCCCCTCTGGTTTGTAAATTATCACGATTCGAAAGAAAGCACTATTACTTTATTATTATGTTTGTAACAGCAAAATGAAAAGCCATTGCTCCACTTTCGTCCCAAATTATAGCCATAACTGTGTTAATGTGTCATCTGTGTGATGGAAAAGAATGGGTCAGAAAAGAGACTAAGGGTAAGCAGGGTCTGAAAAATGTCATAATATTCAGTGCTGTTTGATTGTTGTGTACCTTTATGTCTCAAAAACTTTTAAGTTCATGCAAGAAAAGTTGGATTTTGAAAAAATCACTAACGATCCAACTAAATCACAGGACCCTTTGGGACACCAACACCACTTTCTGGTTGAAACTCCCGTGTTTGCTTGTTCCGCTTAACCCAGGTGGGCTTTTTCAGTCTTATTCTCAGATTGTCAACTAATCACGCAGTTGTGTTCCCAGAACCTGGTCCCTCTCATACAGACACTGAAGGGGAGCTTATGCGCAGATATCAGACATTGTAGGTAAATCAGATTCCAATGCTTTTGTGCGCTGCATTGAATCATATAGCTTCCTCGGGCCTCTTTGTCTTATCCCCTTTAAGAAGTACTGTATGATACCTTAACTAGTTTAATCATGATTGGCTGTTTCCTGGTTTAACTGTAACCATATTTAATAAGCTGTATTTCATGAATGAGGAGTACTAATGCAAATGGAGTGTAGAAACACACATGCGATGGAACAGTATGGTATATTGCATATACATTCATCACTGTGAAAGTTGTGGTTTCATTGTATTCCAGGTATGCACATTTTAGTCTGTGGCAAGCTGCACTTGCAATATTTGCAAGCTAATGGGGTCCATGCGGACACGGGGACTTGGAAAGTAGAACATGCCCTAAAGGCTACATTGCAAATTGCAAATGAGGCAGCAACAGAGAGGAGTTTCTAATCATCAATAAGTTAGAAAAAATGGAGCATAGTACTTCTTTGCTTTGTCAAATTAAATTGTACTGTCCATACTGCTGGTGCAAGAATGCCTTCTGTTCTGTGAACTTCCACTTTTAGGACTCAAGGCTGGTGCATGCTTCTGCGTCTGCGTCGTTGCGTCGATGCACTCGTTGAAGACGACCTAGAGAGTCACGTCTATGTGTGTGGAAGTCGTTGGTTTGTTTATTTATTTATCATAGACTTTATTGCCCCGTGCATCCACACTGCTGATTGAGAGTCTTTTTTTATGCTTCACCTGGTTGGCTCATGACATCACATTCATTTTTCTTTTTTTCTTTAGCTTTACTGTTTTTTTCCCATGGTATTTAATCAAAATGACTTGCTCAAGACCCTCGGATTTTTCTTGTCATGCATCACGTTTCTCATACAAAGTATTTAAGCTGACATTAATAAAGCTGTCATTACTCTGAAGACACTGAATTACATAATAATTCATTCATAATAAGTCTTTCTCCTGCTCCCGCTCTCTCTCCCCGGGTAAAGTGTTGTATATCTGTCTCCATATTATCATTTATAACTATGTATTAAAATAATTTGACGACTTGTATAATGTATTTTTCAAAAGATGAGATGCGGTGAACTTTTAAGGTGATTCTGACTCATTAAAAGTTACTTCATCTTTGAATAGTTGTTTCCTCTTGTAATGTCTTTTGTGGTCTTTCTATTGAACCATTTGACGCCAGCATCAAACATGCTCTCCTATCTGATTTGTCCATAGATTAATAATTATCACTCGCGCTATTTTCTGGTAGTTTTAAGCCACAAACTAAACTAATGGTCAGTTCTGTAAATTCCAATTTCAATGATTAAAATTGCTTCCACAAAGTCTGCCCTTTCTGTCATTACTACCAATAGGTGTTTTTAGCGATTTAAGTAGAAGTGCACACCTAGTGATATAAATTGTAGTTTGTGTGTTCTTAGATATTAGTTATTACATTAACAAGTTTAGATAAAGTGAATGCAAGATGAATCAAACACAATGTAAAGTCATGTAAATCATATAATTCAATTCAATTAATTTTATTTTGTATAGCCCAAAATCGCAAATTACAAATTTGCCTCAGAGGGCTTTACAGTCTTTACACATACAAAATCCTCTGTCCCGCAACCCACCATCGGCACAGGAAAAACTCCCAAAAAAATGAAAAAACCCTTTCAAGAGGGAAAAAAAGGGAAGAAACCTTAGGGAAAACATCAGAGGAGAGATCCCACTCCCAGGATGGACGGACTACAATGGATGCCATGTGTACAGAATGAACAATGTATAATACATGCAATTATATGACAGGAATGATTCAAGTAATTGTGAGTAGTAAACCAGGCGCACAGCAAGACCACTGCAGGGGCAACCACATTACATGTCATTTAGCTGACGCTTTTATCCAAAGCGACTTACAATAAGTGCGTTCAACCATAGGGTACAAAATCAGAAGAACAAGAAACAAGAAAGTGCAATTTCCTCAAATAAGCCAATTTACAATTTGCTATAGATGAGTGGCGTTATAAGTACAATTTAAGTGCTACAATTTGTTAGTCTTTTAGTCAAGGTATCGTCTGAAGAGGCGTGTCTTTAGTTTGTGGCGGAAGACGTGAAGGCTCTCTGTGGTCCTGATGTCTTCAGAGAGCTCGTTCCATCATTTAGGAGCAGGACAGCAAAGAGTGGTGATCTAGTCGAGTGTTTTGCTCTCAGTGAGGGAGGGACGAGCAGTTTTGCAGAGAGTGCGGGTTGGGATGTAGGGTTTCACCATGTCCTGGATGTAAGCTGGACCTGATCCATTCACACTATGGTATGTGAGCACCAATTTTTTCAACTGTATGCGGGCAGCCACTGGTAGCCAGTGAAGAGAGCAGAGGAGGAGTGTGGGAGAATTTTGGAAGGTCAAAGACCAATGGAGCTGCTGCATTCGGGATGAGCTGGAGAGGTCGAATGGCGGTAGCAGGGAGACCTGCCAGGAGGGAGTTACAGTAGTCCAGGCGGGAGATGAAAAGAGCCTGAATCAGTACCTGCGCTGCCTTCTGAGTGAGAAGAGGACGCATTCTCCTGATGTTGTGGAGCGAGTATCTACAGGATCGTGTTGTTGCAGTGATGTTGGGAGTCAGGGAGAGTTGGCTGTCGATTGTGACGCCGAGGTTCCTAGCGGTTAAAGTGGGCGTTAGCACGGAGTTGCCAAAGTTGATCGTCAGGTCCTTGTAACACCCAGACTGGGGAATTAGGTCACATGTTGTTTTCTGTTGTGTTTGTGTCACTCACCTTTCCCTCTCGTTTCAGACACCTCCTCCCTGTGTGCCACCGCCCTCTGTGATTGCAAGCCCCCCCCTATTATTTCCACCTGTGTCTCGTTCTCCTGTGTATTTACTTTGTGGCAACAGCTTGTTCTCTGCCAATTTGTCTCTTTGTTCCGAATGAGCGTACCCACGATTCTGTGTGCCTTTCCGTGTTTTGACCCTTTTCCGTCCCTTCGTCAACCTTTGCCTGCCGATTTGGATTGATCCACCTTCTCTCTCTCACTACCCGTGTACCGAAACCCTGCCAGAAGTAAACACTATTTTTGCCTCTGACTACTACGCCTTGAGTCTGCTTTTGAGTCTAAACCCTTGTGGCCCTAGCGCCGTAACAGTCCTGGGTCGGAGAGTCTTTCCCGGAAAGAGAAGTAGTTCAGTCTTGTCGGGGTTAATTTTCAGATGGTGAGCAGACATCCACTGAGAGATGTCAGTCAGACAGGCAGAGATCCGTGCCGCCACCTGAGTGTCCGTAGGAGGGAAGGTGAGAATTAGTTCGGTGTCATCGGCATAGCTGTGGTAGGAGAAGCCATGCGAGCAAATGACAGCGCCGAGAGAGTTGGTGTAGAGCGAGAAGAGAAGGGGACCCAGGACGGAACCCTGAGGAACTCCCGTAGTAGCAGTAACTCCGCTGGAGTTGTTCCACGGATGTTCAAGAGCTCATCTCTGGTGAAATCTCTGGTGAAAGAGCTCCGGGAAATGAGTGAACAATCACCATGTGGCATTTTGACAAACTGAGAGTTTAAGGATTCAAGTCTTATTTGATTAAGAAGAGAAGGCAAAACAGACTTAGATCATGTCCAACCTAGCAGAGTTAGGAGGGCACACTGGCAGTTAACTTAATAGTACAGTCTAGATCACCAACTGGCAGTAAAAAAGTGAAAGAGTTTAAACAAACTAGCAACCAAGATAACCTCAAACAGAGAGAACTGGCAGTAAAACGGCAAGAACTAAAGCAAATCAGCAATCAAATTAACTTAAGGCACAACAAATTTAGCAGACTAGCTTGGTTTAAAGAAAAAGATACTTAGTCCGATTTCAGGTCGCCTGATGTCTGATGGCCTTGTAGAAGAGATGCACGCTGGCAAGATTAGGTCTGGGAGAGGAATTTAATTTCTACTCGGCTGCGCAGACCACTCCCCCGTCATTTAGGAGACAAAAGGATGATTGGCCTCGACAGAAACTCCTCAAAATGCAAAACACCAATTGCCTGACACCCTAATCAGACCATCCGATAGAACCACCTGTGGGGAGGGAGATTTGCCTCCATATCAGAGCTATTTACAATAGTAGGAACAGGTGTTTTTACATTAGTTTCCCCCTCAGAAGATGTCACATTCATTGGTTCAATACTCTCTGTAGGCTCCGTCTCCAGTCTGTCCTGATCAGCAGAGACAACATCCTTTTCCCTTTCTTGACAAAGGTTTGTAGAAGGAACTTCCTTCAACACTACATACTCAGATTCTTCATAGTCTGGGACAGGCTCAGAAGAAGGGTAGGGGCACCTACTTTCACTCTCCTAGGAGCAGGAACAGGCCCCACACAGGGTCTGAGATTTGTCCTATGGACCCTTTTAACTGGACCCCCCTCTACAGGCTCTACAGTATGAGTGGTGCCTATGAGTGGTACATCCACTACTTTATGAACAATGGGGCCCCAAGCGTCTTGGATCTTATTCCTGACTTGGGGTCTGTGGCGAAGGTACACTAACTAAACCACATTAATCGGGGGACAGTAAACCTTGTGTTTGTCCAATTCAACCCTTTCTGCTGCTTTCTGCTCAGCATATTCTTGAGCTTTCGCATGGGCTTCCTTGAGGCGCTGCTGATGTACCATTAGCCAATCACATTTCTGAGTGACCAGTAGTAGCATGTGGTGTCACGTTGTATGCATGGGCTAACTCAGCTAGGTGTTCCAGCCAACGCCTCTTCTTCTCTGGGGGAAAAGTATGCAAGAGATCATGGAGTGTTCTATTGTATCTTTCACATTGTGCATTTCCCCGTGAATGATGAGGTGTGGTGCGAGTTTTCTTTACACCATACAGTTTACATAGTTCTGTAACTACTTCACTCTCAAAGTTTCGACCCTGGTCCGAATGTAGTCTCTCGGGAACGCCGTACTTCAAAAACCACTCCTGAAGGAGGATCTTGGCAGTAGTGTTTGCTTTCTGATGACAAGTAGGGAAAGCTTGGGTGAACTTGGTGAACACATCTGTCACAACCAAAACGCTCTCTCTGCCATCTGAAGAAGGCTCTGAGACAGTGAACTCCACAGCAACCACTTCTAGAGGTCGTGTAGCCAAAAATGACTTCATAGGGGCATGTATCTTGGGTTGTGGCATTTTGGTGAGGACACATTTCTGACATTTTTGACCCATTGTTCGACATGATCATACATTCCCACCCAGAAACACCTATGTCTCAGAGGATTTTGTGTTTGTTCTATTCCTTGATGCCCCATCTGATCATGTACACTCTCTAGGACTGGTCCTCTCAAACTGTTGGGTAACAGGAGCTGGTGACATTCACCCACATGGACATCATCAATCACACGGTAGAGTAACCCATCCCTCTCCTTGATCTGGTGCCACTGCCTCAATAAGGACACGACAGCCTTGGTTAACCTTGTCCTCTCCTTACAGGTGGGTTTCCACTTCTTTTCCCAGAGTGGGATCTGTTCTTTGAAATTGACAAAGCTCTTCCTTAGAGTACCCAGGCAAAGTCGGGGTGTTACCCTGCCAGTCATTCCCACCATCCACAGCCTCTGAGGCACGTACCTGTCCCACCCTACAGCACTTGGTCCCTGTAGTCCCCAGTTCTTGCCCTAAAGCTGTGTCCCTCCTTACATTACAGATGGCTACGCATCCATCAAAATCAAAGTCATCAGGGTGCGGTTGGGGCTCCCTTGCTAACGGCTGCCTAGAGAGGGCATCTGCAGCTGTATTACAGCACCCTGGCCGGTGCTCAAAGTCAAACACTGCTAGCTGAGCTACCCAATGCTGTTCGATGGCGCCTAATCTGGCGGTATTTAGATGACACAAGGGGTTGTTATCTGTGATAACAGTGAATCGAGAATACTCGTACAACCCAAAGCGTGTTGCAAAGGCCGTTTTATGCTTATCATCATGCACTGCAACCTGATGGTACCTGCTAGCAAGGTCAATAGTCAAAAAGAATTTTGCACAAAACATTCGTCAATGCGAGGCAAAGGTAAAGCGTCACGCTGGGTCTTTGAGTTTAATTTCAACACATAGCCATAGACTACCGTCAGATTTTCTACAACTCGACTGTGGGTGAGTGGGGAGCACGGTCGTCCTCCAATCAGAGGGTTGTCGGTTCAATCCCAGGCTCTGCTAACCCGCATGTCGATGTGTCCTTGAGCAAGACACTTAACCCAACATTGCTCCTGTAGCTGTGACTACAGTGTGTGAATGGTAGTCACTGATGGCAGGTGTCACTGTGTATGGTTCTCCTGTCATCAGTGTATGAATGGGTGAATGATGTCATGTAGTGTTAAAGCGCTTTGGTCGGAAGACTAGAAAAGCGCTATACAAGTACAGTCCATTTACCATTTACAAGAACCACCAGTGAAGTATATGCACTCGTGCTTTCATGAATAACACCCTTCTTTAGAAGCTTAGTGATAAGTTCTCTGACCTCGCCATACTGTGTAGGGGGTATGGCTGTGCTACAGAAATGTCATCAACCAGATGGATCTGATGTTTAACCCGGTCGGTGTAACCTAGGTCCTCATCTTGGAAAGCAAACACATGTGCATATCGAGCTAGAAGCCCAGCTAGCTTAGCCTCCTCTTCCTCTGTACCACCTACGAGCAGCCGGTCCAGGATTGACTGAACGTCATTTCCCGCTTCTAAGTTGTCTTTCTGGTCAACCGTCACTTATTCTTGGTCTGCTGAGATTCGCTGGAAGCGCACTTCTGTCTGGTCATTTTCAACACACTCCACGAGAGACATGATGCCTAGTCTTGTCCTAGGTTTTAACCATACATCCTCCAGAGAGAAGCGCACACGTGCCTAGTAGCCTTTATTAAACTGGGCACTATCCCAAGACGACCCGGCAAAGGAGTCTTAGCTGGCTCCAACACCAAATAGGTACCCTCATCAGATACTGGTTTGATTACTTTTGCATAGACAGTGGCAACAGAGCCCACCGGTACGTGTACTGTATCTCGGCCCGCTATCCTCGCTGCAGATATTTTATCTGATACCTCACACGTCTGTACACGCTGAAATACTTCCCTCTAGTCTGGATCGAGCTCTCCCTTTAAGGTGGTGTCAAACTCTGCCGTAACCAACTGCTTGCATCTCTTTATTATGTTCATACCAATGAGACACTCAATCATGAAAACTCTTTGACTCTCGTTGTTTCAACTCCTCCTTTTTGTCAGCTGACACTGGGAATGGATCTTTGATGACCAAAAAGCCACACTATATGGAGGCTATGTTTAACCCCATAGCCTCCATATCCAGTTCAACATAACCCATGTAGGGAATCGGCAAAGAGTTCGCTGCAGTCAACTTGAGCCACTTAGCGGCAGGGAACACATCCTCCTCTTTCCCTAGTAGGTGTTGTCTGAAGAAAGATTCAGAAATAGTGCTAACCTGACTTCCTGTATCCAACAGGCACTTAACTGGAACGCCACTAATCTGAACCGCAACTTCCCGACACTCACCCACCGCGCGCTCAAGAAACCGCTCGCGGTTCATAGTTTTAGAGCCTGTAGTCTCACTTCGGATTGCATGGCTCTTGGCATCCGAGGTGGCTAGTTTTCCTGAGTAGATGCATTGGTAGTGGTGGAATGGCTTTCTGATTTATGGCGTATACACTCTCTCGCAATGTGTCCCTCCCCTTTAAATTTGAAGCAAATGGGCTTCCCATCTTCTGTAAACTGGGGCCTTAGTCTGGGCTTCCCACCCTGGTCGTGTTTGTACTTCCCCTTGAGAGCGAGGCCATCTTTCAATGCAATAGTCAGCTCGCCTATAGCTCTTCCCTGTTCTGAGACGACCTTAACGATGTCTTCTAGAGTATTCTTCTCTGGTTAATTACCAGAGCGCTGGCCCTCCCCCCTGATACTGTCACACACTACCGACCTGCTCTTAGCAACCTTGGTGTTGCAGGGCTTGTCTTCAAGGGACCAGGCAATGGCCTCTTCACGTACCTCTAACAGAGATGACTGGGGCTTCTCTATGACCATTTTACGTAACTCTCTCTAAGAGAGGAATCTTGCACGCTCTCAATGAATTTATCTCTGACTTCCTCTAATGCAGACCCTCTTAGAAGAGATAGAATGAAACCCCGTCTTCAGGACTCTGGCCTCTTGTCTTAATTACGCGGTCTACCTCCTCAATAAACTCATCAACAGAGCGACCATCTTTGGCGGCATCGCCACTAAAGGGCTGGATCTTCCGCTCTCTTGGCACATAAATATATGACCTACTTGAACCCTTATTTAAGGTGTCAATGGCTTCCATGGCTTTTTCATGTTTCACACTCAATTCAGATAACTGTGCCTGTAATTGTCTTAAAGCATCAGTCTCTTCTTTGAAGCACTGCTCGTCCTCACTGTCTCTTTCCGCCATGGTGAACGGTCTGTTTGCAACTTAGCTCTACTTGAGTCACTTGAAATCCTGCCAGCTGGTGTAGGGTTGTCCGATGCGTTTTCCTCTCCCGGACCAACCTTCTCCCTCCACGTCCTCGGTGAACTCTGGATCTCAGCCGTCCAGTCACTGGTTCTCCACAGCAACTCCCGTCACGTTGTCACCCGTCTTGGTTCCGATTTTCACCAGGGCCGCACGTTACTGCTACAGTTATTTCTGCACTTCCAAATCTAGTCTAATCTAAATCAAATCTCCAAATTATAGAGACCCCACTCCTGGTACCAAAATGTGTAGGCGGGTGAAATTGAGTGACACTAGACACCACACTATATTTAGCATGGTGAAAAGTAAAGCAAAGCAAAAGAACAAACTTCACATCCTGTTTCCTTCGTCACATTTCACTAGCTGTCTCAGGAGTACAGCGCCATCTAGTGGCCTTAGTGGTCAACCTAGTTTTCCCACTGGGCTACATATACAAAACAATATTCAGTATATACACGTACCACATATCATAACTATTATAAATATCATATAATAAATATATTAAAGGATAAATGTATTACAATATGAATATATTTACATCATGTATATGTATATATTGAGATGCAGTTTGTTGGGGAAACACCCAATGAGTGTATTGAGGACCAACTCAAAAGCCCCACAAAACTTCACACAATAAATTATTTTGGATAAAATGTCCCTGTTTTCATCCTCGTCCTCGTTGTTTGTCCTTTTTGCAGTCCTGTGTGTGTAGCAGCTGGGTAGCGATATTAACTTTAACACGGCGACGTGACGGAGTTATCGCTGTGGTTAAGCCAGCTATGAAGGCAAATCACTGCATCTCAACAGAAGCTTCATCCAGTTGTTTTACCTTTAGTTTCTCGTTAAAAATGCAATCATAACAGGTTTATTTTACATTGTTAGTCCTCACAAAGTGTGTTTACGGGGTGCAGGTCCCTATTCACTTTGAATAGGGTGACGTCATCAGTTGCAGTCTGTATTTATTTAGTACGTATCACTCCGAATTTGTATGTTCAAGATTTTCGTATACATTCTTACGAACAGGTTTTGTAGATCAGGCTGGATATTTATATGAAATAATTTTTAGTGGCTCACATTTCAATTAAATGCGTTTGAAGTGTTGCATGCATAACATTTTCTCTTCCATAAGCAAAGGTTCTCCGTGACTTCATGAAGTTCTGGGTTTGTCGGGAGCTGCTGGAGAGAAACCTCATGGTTGAGGTTGTAACCTCAATTTACCCAATTCACCTTCTTCAAATTGAAGCTCCCCAGCCACTTCCAGAGCAGAAGATGTTCCACCAGGACGTCATGATGGCAGTCCCACCAGTTCTTGTTTTGGACTTGTGGAGATGAAAATATCAGGTGTTGTACTTGAATTGCTATTGACATGTGCCCTAGTATACTTTCTGAAGGTCTTTGATCTTCAATACCATATAAATGTCCACTTCCTTGAACCACAGTAGAGGTATATTTGTATGTGTATATATATATACATACATACATACTATCAAAATTATTCAACCCCCCATAAAATATACAATTTCTCAGCTGTTTGCAATAAACAAATTACACAAGAATAGTTTAAGTAGTTTAATGAAACACAAAATGCTACATTTATTGACTTTAATGAATTTACTTCAGTCTCAAAATGATTCAGTACTTAGTAGAGCACCCTTTTGCTGTTATGACCTGCTGCAAACGTGATGCATAGCCAGATACCAGCTTCTGACAGCGTTCCTGAGGAATCTTAGCCCATTCCTCATGGGCAATGACCTCCAGTTCAGTAATATTCGTTGGTGTGCGTTTTGCAACTACCTTCTTCAAATCCCACCAGAGATTTTCGATGGGGCTCAAGTCAGGCGACTGTGACGGCCACTCTAGAATCTTCCATTTCTTCTTTGAGGTGTGCTTGGGATCATAGTCCTGTTGTAAGGTCCAATGACGCCCAAGTTTCAGCTTCATCACAGACGGCATGCCGTTTTTTCCTAAGATTTCCTGATATTTGACTGAATCCATCATGCCCTCCACACGCTGCAAGATTCCAGTGCCAGAGGCAGCAAAGCAGCCCCAGAGCATCACTGAGCCACCGCCATGCTTCACTGTAGGCAGGGTGTTCTTTTCAGCATATGTTTCATTCTTCTTCCTCCAGACATAGCGCTGACCCATAGGTCCGAATAGTTCTAGTTTTGTCTGCTGCTGGTGTTTTGCAGTCCCGCGAGGGTTTTTGACCACTTGCCTCCTCAGGAATCTGGTAGCAGCCGCTGATAGCTTCCTCTTTCTGCCACGTCCAGGTCGCGTAGCCACTGGTCCTTCAACGTGGAACTATGCTTCCAACTGTATTTCTAGGGACATTCAGTGCTTTTGCTTTCTTTTTGTATCCTTTTCCTTGTTTGTGCAAGGCAATGATCTCTTCTCTGAACTTTTTGGACAAGTCTTTTGACTTTTGATTTCTGACATGCAATCAAACATCACTTCGAACAAACCCGGAGCCAGACCAGGTGTTTATGTGTTCCATCTCAAGCACACCTGAACTAATGAAGCCCTTGATTGGTTGCACCAGGTGTGCTTGATACAGGGAGTTGAATCATTTCAAAGGTGCTCTACTAAGTACTGAAGATGCTCGTCACGAAGGGGTGGAATCATTTTGAGACTGCAGTAAATTCATTAAAGTCATTAAAAGTAGCATTTTGTGTTGAATTTGGATAAAACCTTTGTAATCTTAGTTTCATTAAACTACTTTAACAATTATTGTGTAATTTGTTTATTGCAAACAGCTGAGAAATTGTATATTTTGCCAACAAACCTAAAATGCAATGGGGGGTTGAAGAATTTTGATTGCAACTGTGTATATATATATATATATATATATATATATATATATATATATATATATATATATATATATATATATATATATATATATACATACACACACACACACGTATACATTTTTTTTAATTAAAATAAAAACTTGAACACAGTAAGCGTTGAGTAAACAAATACAGACAATAAATACTCTCCCACATTCAGTATGTCATGTAATGAGCACTGAATCCTGACGGCATGCAAACTGTAGCCCTTCAATGTCAAGAGGTTGCCTCCAAGATGTTCCAGTCTATTGTGCATCTGAAGGATGTCAGTGATTCCTAGAGGATGGATACATAATAAACATCATAAACATGTGTGTTAACTGCTCCCAAAATGACAACGACAATGTTTTTAGGCTAATTTATTCACGCCAACGTTAATGATAACTTCATGTTAACCATTTCTACTGGATAAAGTCTGCTAACGTTGAATGAAAGTTTTTTTTTACTTGTTACGGTTTAATATTAAATTCATGTTTTAATGATGTTTTCACAAATTACCGGCGATGCTATATTGTGTGAAGTTAATAAAAACTAGAAAATTCCGCAGTATTTTTAAGAGTGTCACGTAGACTGCCCGCAGATGCCTGTGCATGAAACCATAGACATAATATACATAGACGCCACATTGGCCGCTACCGCCTATTGGCACTGACGAGAAATGCAGCCGCCATCTTGGAACGGTCCTCCGCTCTGCTCAGTGTAATCCGTTTTCAGGTGCAATCAGCTGTGAGCGCATTCAATTAATCACACCTCACTGAATACCCAACTGATTTTCACGTGGGTTCTTTTGCTGCAAAGGTCATACATGCAGCTATGACACAGGGCACATAGTTCAGCGTATTTTAATATTCATTGTGGACTTAACAGTAATGTAGACTATGATAGGTATTTTGCAAATCACACATTATAATTTTGATAGAGAAGCAGAAACAGATAGTAGTAGTAAATTCAGACATTTAATACGTTAAAAAACAATATAGAATTAGAAATAAAATGAATTGAATATTTGCAAGCACACACACACGCACACAAATAACTTCAACAGAGCGCCGGGTGTTTGCACCAAAGAGGGTCTAACTATCTAACTATGACACACACACACACACACACACAAACCCCTGGAATAGGACTGTCTTGCAGAGCTTCTTTCTCGTGCTCCCTTTTTGCAGTTCCAGAGTGGTGAGTTTGGCAATGTGGTGCAGCCTTAGCTTGAGAAACACAGACACAACCAATGACAACAAGTCTGAATGATGGTTGTCGATGCCAAACTGTGTCTCTTCAATATGTGAAAAAATAATACATATTTATATGCACTTTACACAGTGCTCAAAGACCCTTTACATAACAGACAAAACAAAGCAACCGTAATATACAGAGATTGAAATATTTTAGATAAATCAAACCTTTACTGTGCCTTGTGATGGAATTACTAGGCCGCCGTGGTTTTTCAGGGCTAGAAGGTGGTAGCTCTTGATACGAGAGGTATCTTACTTTTGTTGAATTACATGTGAATAATACACTGTGTTGGCAAGTTGCTTTCACATTGAACTCAGCTAAGCTATCAGTTACTCTGCTATGAATAAAGCTTCACTACACAAAAGATACTACACAGTGAAATGCAGCGAGTATCACAAACACAGCAGCTAGTTTGCTACACAGCGAGCTGCTTTAAGATGCGTTAATTCCTCATGACAAGAAAGTTGTGTGGCCAATGTTATACCAGTGATAGGTTATATTTTTACAATAACATTATTGTGTCCGTTTGAATCTAAGTGTTATGGAATATGACTCATCAAGTCTCAGTTCACAATCAGGTGAAAAACAGCCGGGGAAGTAAACATAGCCTAGCTAGCTGACTGCGATTCCACTACAGTGAGATACTTGCTCCTTCTCTACTCTCTGGTAATATTCTTTTCACAAAACACAACCAATAGGACGGTAATATTAAATCTTACTTGTGAAAGGTTATCCCCCCGAGCCCTTCTGGCGATGCTCTGCCAATTAGCGCAGAAATAAGCAGCACAGTGCTGCGGCGTCCTGTATCTTCTGCTGCTACGCAACTACGAGTACCACCGCTCCAAGATGGCGGCCGTATTTCTCGCGACCAGAAGCCAACGCGGCGTCTATGTATATTCTGTCTATGCATGAAACGGTCAAGCAGGCAAGCGAAGACCAGCCAAAAAGGATAGCTAGCAAACTAAAGACATGACCCAGTTTTCTCTGTCTGTTTTAGCCACGTGTCATCAGTTGGGCCCTTTTATTACTAGTGCAATGCTAGCTAGCGCCATGTTAGCATCATGCTATCGCCCCCCCCCCGTCGTGGGCAGTATCGTAGCCCTGCCCCCCACCAAAACGTCCGCACCTTGCCCCCCCACGCCGTTTGAGACAATTCCGATCAACGGTGCGGGAGATGCAAGCCAAACTTTTGGAATGATTGTGTAGTGATCAGTTCTGTCCTACCAAGTGTCGTTTTTTACTACATTATTATTAATAATCATTTCATTGTTAATACAAAATAATTCAAACTGGTGTTGGTTGATTCATTTTAAGGATGGTCTGTGGCAATTAACTCTACGTCCATACACATTGATTGGGTGTGCAATAAATGATGGAGATGAGGTAACTGTGTCAGCAGGTGGCAGGGACTGTTCTACAGTACAGATCTCCCCGGGGTACGAAAACAAACCCACTTAGTCTGGTTAAGAACAATATCTTATTTCAAAAATTCTGCCGTGTGCCAGCGGTGCCGCAGTCATCACGAACAGATGTCACTTTGCGTGACGCAGCAGAGGGAAATACGTCTCATTCCTCTTGAAACACATGTTCCGGTTTCCTTTAGTGCTTTTCTTGAGTCCCTCCCACATCCGCGGTACGAAGGATTAAGATGCAAGGAAAACATGTGGGGGGGGGGGGGGGGGGGGGGGGGGGATATAATTAAGAGAGTTGGGAGAATTTTTCAGACACAAGCCAGTTAGCAATTACTAATAACTCATTGCATGGTTTGTGCCTGCTTCCTCCTCTATGCGTTTAGACATCAGTGTGGATGTGATAGTTTTCATCCTCTCACCCTAACCTGCAACATCGTACTTCAGCCTACGGTCAAGCCAACGTTGTCCAGGCAGCCATTCAGTTCCTCCAAACCAATTCACAAAAGCTTAATGGCTCCATATATTCAGAAATTATAGCAAACAGGATTTCCGATGCATAGGATTTTGTAGGATTCTCCATCTAGTGTGAGTGTACAAATGTGTGTTGTTGACTTGCTTTTCAGCCTGATGAAGAAAACAAATAACACTTACTGTTGGAGTAAGTATGTACATGTGTGTTTCCAAGATGTTATGAATGATTTCCCTCGATTCCAATAACGGTTCATCCAGTTAACCATCAACTTTTCTGTCTTGGATTTCATTTTTCTGAGAGGAGTATATTTTAGCGCTGGCATGTTAACGCATTATTATCGCTATAACATATTCATTAATTAACAACTATTTTATTGGGCTTTGACTCTTATTATTTTGAAAGTCCGTTGCTCGCTGGCTCTAAATACACGTACAGAAACGCCACGGGGAACAGCAGGGGCGTCAGCACGCGTTTCAAACTCTTACGTGGCCCTTTCCATTATAAATGTCTTCCAGACGGAGGAATCGAATCCTGAGGTCCATTGCTAACAGCCACACACAGTTACAGGAGAATCACGGCTGTCATGTTTTCTCTCTTGTCGTCCTGTTCTCTTCATCTATCTGTGTTTCTCCTCCTCTCCAACGTCCCATTTTCTTTCCTTCTCCCGTCTCTCGCCCGACCTAAAGAGAAAGCTTTAGTTGTTTGAACAAGTGCATGAGAGGATTGAGCCTCAGATAATGAGAATTGTAGGGCAACGCCAGCTTTTTGATGTGTGTGTGTGTGTGTGTGTGTGTGTGTGTGTGTGTGTGTGTGTGTGTGTGTGTGTGTGCGGGTTGTGACCTAGACAACAGAAAGAGGAGAGTTGACCTTTGGGAAATAATCTTCTGTCGGGGCACGTTGGCCAATTTGCTCAGGAAAGGACTGTGTGTGTCTGTATGTGTACGTGGGGGGGGCACGTATGTACCTGTCCGTGTACAAGAGGAAGAAAGCACAATGTACAATAAAGACAATTGTTGAGGTGGAAATGGAAGAGGGCGGTTGGGAAAGAAAGGAGAGGTGTCACATGTGGGTTTAGGCGAGACGCAACGAGAAGATGAGGACAAGGACGGGAGCCACGTACAGCTTCATAGCGTTATTAGGTAATCAAATACATTATGGATGCCCTTGTTCCTACAGGGCATCCATAATGAAAACAGTTAACCTGCACTGAATGCTGAGTATTCTTTGTCTTATTCGACCTCCATTAAAATATACATACGCTATTTCCAGGGTCTCATGTCCGAGCTTCTCAGTTGTATTAATACTCTGCTACACAACACATTTGTTTTGTGAATGACCAAAAATGTTTTGCATACTTGTCTTTAAGAGTCACATGACTGAATAAAACCTAAAAATGTACAATTCAGTTGTTTCTGTAATCATTTTGGAAACTTCATTATTCAATAATATATATCTTTTTTCCTCCAATTAGAGTTCCGCTCCCTCTCCTTTCTCATTTTTTATTGGAGCTGAGGCTTACAGTACGTACAGACACACATTATACAAATGGCTGTGAATGACACCTCTAGACTACACTACGGATGCACTTGCTTCCATTCACGTTCTCAAACACACACAAGTGTGTGGAGAGGCACAGAGTCAGTGAAATGGATCCACATAATCAGAATTCAGATCTCTATCCCTAACTGTCTGGTCAGTAATTAAGAAGCAAGTGATGTCCAGAGGGAAGGGGTCTTATCCTGATATCCCCTCTCCCCCGAGGTTACATTAATGACGTGACGCTGTTGAGAGTGCTCGTCACATCGACACAAAGTATAGCTGCTCGGTGTCTTTGTGATCCCTTAGAAGAGCGAGGACCAAGATGGCAGTTTCCTTTTGTATAACAGCGAAAGGGAGACAGCGGTGAAATGATGTGAAACAAGGAGTGAAATGCAGAAAAAGGACATGGGGTGCCGAGTACGGGGGCCTGCCGGCTGCAGGAACCCCCCTCAAGGGCCGGATTCCAGACGGCTCTCAAAACCCTAAAGGGTGGGAGGGAGAGGACCAGGGGACGGGTGGGATGGGACCTGAGTCGTGGAACCGGAACCGGGGACCTGAGTCGTGGAGCCGGGACTGGCAGAGGAAGTTCACAGTCAGCGAGCGAGCAAATATCTTGCGCGAGACGAACTTTTGCTCGCGCGACACAGAGATTTGCTCGCTGATGTTTGATTTACGCGCGCGCATCAACCTTGGTTTACACTCTCAAATTTTCACAGTGATTTGCCGCCATAAACTTGTATACTGGATTTGTGTATGTAGACAAGGTTTCAAGCCTCGTTGGCCAGTAGGCAGCGCGTCAGTCTCATAATTCGAAGGCCGTGAGTTTGACCCTCACACGGGGCACGGTTTTTAACCCTCTTGTCCTCAATTTCTTGATGTCCCGACACACAAATACTACGTAATATTCTGTCACCAATAAAACACTCTCTTTTGTGTTGGAGATATTTCAGACCAGGCGAGTTGGACCGTTCTTGTCTCCATCTGTGGTTCCATGGTGTAATGGTCAGCACTCTGGACTTTGAATCCAGTAATCCGAGTTAAAGTCTCGGTGGAATCTTCCAGTCAAAAGTTTTAAAGTCCTTGGTCGGAATTCATACCTGCAAGTCCACTTTGCTGCGTGAAAAAGTCAAAGACTTGGAGCCATGGAGAAAGCAGAAGTGTCGTCCTTAAGGATGCGGCCTAGTGACTTTGAGATAGAGTTTTGGTCATCTGAAAAGGCTAGCATCTGGAGCAGGTACCCGCTACGTATTTTTAACCCTTACCCAGTGGCTTCAACCTTCGTCAGCGTCTCGTTGATGATCAGAATCAGATCAAACAGTGGGGGGGGGGGGGGGGGGGGTGCTCGACTTTCAGTCAATTTTTAATATTTTTTTACATTGTTTCTCTTTATCATGTTCTTTATCTGGTACCAATAATGAGCAGAAGTCGAGAGTTGAGAAACTGAATCTGGACCAAATGTTTAGTTGCATTCTTTGGGTGAGAGTTCAAGTGCTAACGCCGACATTTGACCTTTTACACAAATCTAGCCGAGGTCCAATCTAACAAAGTTACACTTGGCTTTCCTGTATCCAAATGGGATTAATTGATTAGATTAGATTATATTCAACTTTATTGTCATTGCACAGGGTACAAGTACTGAGGCAACAAAATGCAGTTTAACATCCAACCAGAAGTGCAAAGTAGCAAAAGTGCAGAGTATGTGCATATGTAAAGTGTGGTAAGTGAATAAATTGATATGTACAGTAATAAATAGTTGTGCAATATGAACAGCAAGAAATGGATATACAATAACAGTGCAAATGTTCAGTGGCTGGAGGAAGGTGTGTGGCAGTCAAGCCAGGGTGGAGGGGGGAGTACAGTCACTGAGGGAGATGTGTGTGTATGTGGGGGTGGGGTTCAGAGTTCAGGGGGGAGTTCAATAGAATGACAGCCGCAGGGATGAAGCTGTTCCTGAACCTGCTGGTCCGGGAACGGAGCACCCTGTAGCGCCTCCTAGAGGGGAGGAGGGCAAACAGTGTGTGGCTGGGTGAGAGCTGTGCCCTCCGCAGACATCTCTTGCTCTGGACAGCCTCAATGGTGGGGAGGAGCCGGCGATGCGTTGGGCAATTTTCACCACCCTCTGCAGTGACTTACAGTCTGCGACAGAGAAGCTGCCGTACCATACGGAGATGCAGTTTGTAAGGATGCTCTCTATGGTCCAGCGGTAGAAATTCTCTAGAATCTGAGGAGACAGAAGGGCCTTCTTCAGTCTCCTCAGGAAGAAGAGACGCTGGTGTGCTTTCTTTACCAGGGATGAGGTGTTGAGGGTCCAAGAGAGGTCCTCAGAGATGTGGACACCCAGGAACTTGAAGCTGGCGACACGCTCAACCTCTGTCCCGTTGATATGGATGGGGATGTGTGTGCCAGTTTTCTTCCAGAAGTCCACAATTAGCTCTTTGGTCTTCTTGGTGTTGAGAGCCAGGTTGTTGTTGGCGCACCACACCGCCAGGGGCTGGATCTCCTCTCTGTAGGCCGACTCATCGTTGTCACTGATGAGGCCAATCACCGTTGTGTCGTCTGCAAACTTGACAATGGTATTAGAACCGTGTACAGGTGTGCAGTCGTAGGTGAAGAGGGAGTAGAGGAGAGGACTTAGCACACAGCCCTGTGGCACGCCAGTGTTCAGGATGAGGGTTGAGGAGGTGTGGTTCTCTACCCTAACAGACTGGGGTCTGTTGGATAGGAAGTCCAGTATCCAGTTACAGAGGGAAGTGTTGATACCCAGGTGACTGAGTTTAGTGATTAGTTTGGAGGGGATGACAGTGTTGAAAGCTTAACTGAAGTCTATGAACAGAATCCTCACATAGCTGTGGTTATTGCCCAGGTGAGAAAGGGCGGAGTGTAATGCCGTGGAGATGGCATCCTCCGTACTCCTGTTCTTGCGGTAGGCGAATTGGAAGGGGTCCAGTGTGGGTGGTAAGCAGGTTTTGAGGTGAGCCAGGACCAGCCTCTCGAAGCACTTCATGATGGTTGGAGTGAGTGCAACTGGGCGGAAGTCATTTAGGCTCACTGCGGTGGAGTTCTTTGGCACTGGCACGATGGAGGTGGTTTTAAAGCACGTGGGGACAGTAGCTTGGGCTAGTGACAGGTTGAATATATCAGTCAGGACCTCAGCTAGCTGCCCAGCACAGGCCCTGAGCACGCGTCCGGGGACGCCATCAGGGCCAGCAGCCTTATGTGCATTAATCCTGCTCAGTGCAGCACACACGTCGGTGGAGGAGAGTGTGAGGGGCTGGTGGTCTGAAATGAGCACAGTCTTGATGGCGGCCTCCTGGTTGTCCCTGTCGAAGCGTGCATAAAAGCTGTTGAGCTCGTCAGGGAAGGAGGCATCATTGTTTTGGGGGGTGGTGTTGGTGGGTTTGTAGTCTGTTATGGCCTGGATGCCTTGCCACATGCGACGGGGGTCGGAGTTGTTTTTGAAGTGCTACTCAATCCTTAGCTTGTGGCAGTGCTTGGCCTGCTTGATGCCCCTCTTCAGGTCAGCCCTGGATGAACTGTAGGCTTGATTGTGGGATAGACAATTTAAATCCTCAGATAACATGGTTCATGGCTTCAAAGCAGGCATCAAGACACATCGTGTTACTGGTCCTTCACAACATCACTAAGTGGCAGCATTATGACCACTCTATCACTCATTGGCTATTACATTACATTACATTACAGGTCATTTAGCAGACGCTTTTATCCAAAGCGACTTACATTACACTTTAAACTTTAACTTTAAAAAAGTTCATCTAGTGTTTTTTTTAATGAAGGTTATTCCTTTTTTTCATTCATTCTTCCAGAAGCCCTATTTGTAAGCCATACATTCTTTGTCTGTGGCTGACATTTGCATAGTCCCATGCATCAGTGGATGGGGAGGGGGGATTCATTTACCATCAGCTCCTTGGGTGGTTTGAAAGCCTTTAAAAAACGAGACTCCATACAAAATAACTTTCTATACAATTTACGCAATCATTAACAGGGCCATACAAACACCACATTAAGCACACATATTTCAGCCAGGAGACCCCTGGATGTGCCAAACCAGAACCACAACTGATATTTGTTACGTAACTTGCTTAATACAATAGTTATTATTTTTAACACAAACAATGTCTTTTGCCTAAACCTAATTTGTGACATTTTACAAAACCTAAATAACGGTTGTATGAGAATGCGTTGGTTGGATGCATTTAAGTTTTTTTGTGATATGTGATAAAATCCACCCAAATGGTATAAAGAATAGAAGCGATGATTTTTTAGTTGTTAAAGCTTAGTCTATTCAATATTTATTTTCAATACTTTTCATGTGATCTATTGCATCTCCCACAACTGTGGTTTGGATTCCTCCTTTTTTTGTCTTTGTGATATGTGTTTTTATAATGATTTTCAATTTTTAATTTATAATGATGTAGTTGTTTAATAGTGAGAAAATTAACCCCTTCCTATTTCATGGAGACTTGATTCCTGTCCCAAGTATATGGCATAATATCTCTACTTAATATTTAGTAATTTATTCTTTGCTGTAAAGTCCTGGTCCCAAAATGTCACACGCACCAAATCCATACTGGGTGTTACAATCCTAAACGTGTCGGATTACTGAGTAAAGATCCATCGTTCCAAAACACAAAGCCTGCTCTTTGTGACCCTTTAGTTTAGAGTTGCAGGATAAAGGCCTACCTATCGATGGAACAAGTGCTCTTGGGGTGGATTTATCAGCAGCAATGAAAGAGGAGTCATCAGGTTTCATTAATATTTAAAGGGAGACAGCAGACAATTGACTAACCACAAAGAACGGAGGACAGTCTAGTCCAGCATATTACTTCTGGGGCAAATTTACTACTGACCTATTGAAGACGAGTGCTGGTGCATCTGTAGTTACATAGAGCTCTTATTCTCCCTTGACTGGTGTGTATGTGTGTATTATTAAAAGGAGGAGATTCCTCCGTCTAGATATCATTCTCCCACCACCAGCACCCTCTGTGAGGACATGATCTGAATGTCTCAGCCTTGATTCTAGATCCCTTTCAATCTTCCGGTCATTTGGAAGTTTCATTGTGTGTTCAGCTGTTTTGTTTTTCATTGTAAGACACAAAGAGCACTCCCTTTAGTGCGAGCACACACACACACACACACACACACACACACCTACACTTACTGGTACAAGTGGCTGAATGGAACATTTGCATCATTTGTGTTTTCTGTGTACAATATTGTGTAGATCTAGTTAGAGAATATTTGATATTCATTGATAAATAACAGACATTTTTTAAAAGACAATCAGGCTACTGTACCCTTGACAGCACTAAAACAGCTATGGTTAAGGTCATAAATGACCGAGTACATGCATCCGACACAGGCCTGTACTTCGTTTACTAAAAAGTTATATTTGGTGTCAGTAGTGTAGCATTGGACTGGCTAATTTCATATCTGCCACACAGGCTTGGAGATGCCTCCTCCTCATTTGCTTCTATGTTCTGTGGTGTCCCTCAGGGGTCTGTATTGGGTCCCCTTCTATTTACCATATACAGGCTACCTCTAGGCCACATCACTTGACCACATGTTTCATTGTTACGCAGATGATACACAACTTTTCCTCCCTATTAAACATGGTACCTCGACCATTTCCTGCAACATGTCGTTCCATGCCGATATTGGGAATTGGATGTCCAAGAATTGTCTGGAGTCAAATTACTCCATATCCAAGGTAGTTATTATTACACGTGCCTGCCAAAGTCATGTTGGTTATGTGTGCTCAGGGATGGGCACGCTATTGATAATTGTTCGGCATGAAGCACGCAACCCAGGGCATTCCTTTTGACTCTGTGTTGTCTTTTAATGCTCAGGTTACCAAAATTGCACAGATCTGCTTCGCCCAACTGAGACAATTAAGGAAAATCAGGTCTTTCCTCTCACCTGCAGACCTGGAAAGAGATAGTCCCAGGTTCTCGACTGGTCACCCGGCCTTTGCGGTCCAGGCACCTAAACTGTGGAACTCCCTTCGCTGCAATTTGAGAGCAACTTCAGTGTCCTCTTGAATCTCTTCTAAAGACTCACTTTTACCAGCTGGCTTATTCATATGTCTGATGGATTTTATATTATTTATTATAAACTGTTGGATTTTATTTTGTATTACTCTTGCGCAAATTCAATCCCATGGCAGGTTGGGGCACCTCTTACACATCCTGTCTTTGTATTTCTCTCTCGTCTTGGTCCCTCTCGCTCTTTCCACAAGCAGCCCCGGTGATTGGGTTTGAACAAGAGAGATGCAGATCTGTTTGAATGAATGTTCAAATTAATGTATGTGTTGCAAGTTGTTGTTGTAAAGGTTTGTGGTGGGAGGTTGAGGCTCAGGGGAGTCTGCAGTACCCTACATATTGCGACTCTCACGTAGTCCATTACTGTCTAGAAACACTAGGTTATTGGTTAATGCCTCCTCTTTATATTTAAATTGAATTCAATTCATTTTATTTTGTATAGCCCAAAATCGCAAATTACAAATTAGCCTCCGTGGGCTTTACAGTCTGAACAATCCTCTGTCCCGAAACCCTCACATGGAAAACTCCACAAAAAATGAGAAACCCTTCCATGGGGAAAAAAGGGAAGAAGCCTTAGTGAGAACGTCAGAGGAGGATTCGTCTCCTGATGGACAGACTACAATGGATATATAACTGGTGTTAGCTAGGTCTGTACCAATAGGTGAAGGTGAAAATCGGTTAAAGTTCATTTTTTGGTTTCACATGAAAGAGCAGTAGTCTTCAGGGAGAAAATAGCTGGGTAATATAAATACAATTTCAGGGTTTTTTTTCTTAATTTATTTCATTTTAAAAAACTACAGTGCTATTGGTCAAAACTGACGCTCCAAAAGAGGATTTCCCGTGAGACAACTATTCATATAACGGTGGTAATGAGGAAATTTACATTTCATTTTTGATCCTCCCCAACTGTATAGGATGGTGAACAAAAGAATCACTTTCGACATAGATTATAACGTGCATCTTCATTTAACTGACAGTCTTTGCATACTCAGAATTATGTGTGAATAAAATTGACTGGCATTCGGACAAGCATCATAATTTCTTGAAACAAACAGTATATGAAACATACAAATGCTCTCCTCAACCACAAGACTCCACTTAGACATTTTTCTCATCATGTTTATTATTTTTCCCTCTTTATAAATCAATTATTTATTTGTTTCCCCATTGTCTCTATATCAATCTTCAATCATTAACTGCATTTACCACATTTATCTTCTCATCTGACACCCTCCCGCCTCTCTCTACTCAACCTCTGTTCAATGACGGTGTGTGTGTGTGTGTGTGTGTGTGTGTGTGTGTTTGTGTATGTGCTTCTTGTCAGTGTTTTTAATCTAATCTAGTCTACTTTTCTCTCTTTCATCACATGGGAGTCTCCTTGCATCAATGACACACAATCTGCAGTCAATATGGACCACTTTTTTGACACACACACACATGCACACAGGCCTGTTCTTTGCCATTGTGTACATGTGATGCAAATTTGACTCCTAATGGCTAAAGGTTTAGTAAACATGCTCCAAAACACAGAAAAAGTAAAAACAGGGATGTTTATCTAGTACTGAAAAATGCACCGAAGAACCTGAAATACACATAAATAAGTTTTTTATTTATTTTCATAAATGCTGCTTTCAATGACAAGCTTCTATTTGTATTCTGTGTTGCCTCCTCCTGGAATGTTGTTTCATCTCTTGACTCATGCAGGGTTCCCTCTGGAACGCTGTTCAACATCTATTACAATTACTGTCTTTCACAATCGGAGCAGCACTGTGTTGTCAATTACAACTAATTTAGATGTCATCAGAGCGTCCTGACCCTACAGACAGAGGCCTTCACAAAACACAAAAATCAAACAAAGAAAGAACACAATCAAACACAAAAATCCCACAACTAGACAAATTGAGAATCTCTGAGTAAAAAAATGACAATCAAACAAGAATAGGATCAGTCACAAAGGACTGACACATAGAGATCCCCTTGGAACACAAGCAAGACAGTGGTGTTTTGGAGAGACAATACTCTTCAAAAGTTCGGGACCCCTCAGACTGAGATCCATGTGTGGCTGGTGCCCTCATTAACCAACATTGCCTTTTGTAATATGTAAAAGAACAAACTTTGGTCTGAAGTCCATGTTGTCTGCGATTTTCTGTGAAAGAATTTGGTTCTTCTACTACTACCCTCAATTTGTTACAGCTTTTGCTAAGAGTGGTCAGGTATTTAGCTTAAAGCCAGTTGACTTTGCGCTCATCTTGCAGCAAACTGGTTCTAAGTTCACTTTTAAATGCATCCAATGTTAAACATTGATTGTTAAAGATTGGCCCCTATCTCTGCTCATTTTAGTTTTGCTTCCAGCGCACCTTATAGGGATGATCTTATCAATCAGGACGGAGCTTATTTCAGATCCATTTGGAGTGTTTACACCTGAAATATATGGATCTGACCACAAATGTGACACACATACAATTTAAACAAATCCCGTTCCAATCTAAACAGAAAAACTTGACTTGACATCTCGATGTCTCCCGAAGCTGTGGGACTGGGCTTGATAACCACGGGCATTGTAGTTTGGCAGTGTTACATTTACATGACTCACCATCCCCCTTGGCAATAGGCCTTACCGTAGGTACAAAGGCTTTCAGACTACTAAATAATTCACTTATTACAAATCATAGTGCCGATTTCATACCACATGTCTCAGTTTCATGTTTTCTAAAAAACTTGATATAGATGATATGAAGCCTCAGAGGAGGAGCTTCCCGCCCTGACTGTCTACCCCGTGTGCCTCTCTCTCTGCTGTCCATCTTTTCTGTCCTGCATTTACTTTTCCCCTGTCGACCCATTGGCCACGGTAAGGTGATGCCCTGACTACTACGGCAGACTGTGTGTCACTCTCCCTTGACAAACTCGTATTACCACAAGAATTAAACAGAATACAGGAAGCTTCGCATAATATTGAGCGTGAAGACGATCAACGTAAAAAGACCAAATATGTATCTAATGGCGCGTTTCCACCGAGCGGTATGGTACGGTACGGGTCGGGTCGGTACGGGTCTGTTAACCATGATTTGGCGAGCGTTTCCACCGCCAACAGTACCCTTACTTGATAGGCGCGGTGTATTCCAGAAAGTAGTGATACGGTCACTTGATAGGCGTGGTATATGAAGGAAAGTAGATTGACGTCATTCAATCGTGCGAAAACTGAAAGCTAACCGCAAACAACAATGGAGGACATACAGCCGATCCTGTTCTTGCTTCTCAATATGTGGCTGTTTGTCCCAAGGAGATGACAATCTTTGTTTGAGCAAAGGCTACATGCTGCAAGTGTGTTATGTGCGTTGTCTTTCCCCTTGCGGCACGCGCAAATGACGACACTCTTTCAACCAATCAACGCTCTGCTGTAAGTCTAGCGCCGCCATTTAGTACCAAACAACTGTGCCAGGTGCCCCAACGGAAGGGTATCCAAAAAGTGGTACGGTACGGTTCGGATTTTTGGTACCATTCTCAACTTTTGGCAGTGGAGACACACATAAAAGGGTACCGTCCCGACCCGTACCGTACCGCTCGGTGGAAACGCGCCATAAGCCGCCAACTGAATCTAAGATTCCAACTGAACCGACTTTAGTACATTGATAATTTCAGTACACCGCTTTTCTTTACTCTGCCATCCTCCGACAGTAGACATACCAGGTACTTACCAGGATTGATGAAATGAAAAGCATCTGTAGTGCAGTTTTGGTCAGCATTGATGTTAAATCTTTACTGCGAGTCATGAGGACGGTCCTGAAGCTGTGAACCACATTTTACCAGCCCAGCTGGAGCCAAAGACATGGGGTCTCAAACTCCGGCCTGCGGGTCAAGTCCGGCCCACCGGGGGGGTACCGACTTTGGCGCAACCACACCTTCGATTGCTTGTTTGTTTGTTTTACGTTTGCTTGTATTGTTTTATTGATGCTGATTGTTTTTATCCTGTAAAGCCCTTTGCTGGCCACTGGCCTTTAAAAGTGCTGTATAAATAAAATTGACATAAAATTGACAAAGTGGGCTGCATCTGGTCCGCAACTGATTTGAGTTTGAGACCCCTGCTTTAGAAAAACAGATGTAAGTGGAAAATGGAAAAAAAATGTAAATGCAGGGAGAAATGATTTCCTACTTTATGCTTTGGGGTATTTTCTTTACCCACTCGTAAGTTAGAGCTACAAAAGGTACTGATCAAATGTACATTTATTATTATTACCAGTCCTCAGTTTCAATTTAAAAAATGTAGTGAGATGAGAAAACAAATGTTATCCTAAAAACTGCAGTGGGTTTTCATAGGTTTCCTTTTCGGTTGTTGCTGACCACTGCCACCTGACATTTTCCATCTTCTCAGACAAGTTTTAATGATGTTGTAAAAAACGTTTGATTTCCCACTGGCCACAGTTGTGAGAATAATAAAAAAAGCTTGTAGGTCTCAGACTGTGCATCCAGTGCATGTGGGCCTTGCGGTTGCTGTGCACGCCCTTATTCTCTCGCTTATTTGCCAACACACACAACCTGAAACAGCAGCTATGTCGGTGAACGGGCCTTTGGGATCGGACAGTTAAACGACCAATTAACTGAGCTAATCAATAAAACTCCCTTCTGACCAACCTAATTAACTGCTACTGTAACGGGAGAGCTGCATGTTTACTGTGCAGTTAAGTGGACAGCTGGGATCTGTTTGGAGAGAAGACACAAAGGTTGTGTAGTTCTCAATACACAGCAGAGATATCTGGGTCTACATTTCACGGGCAACAAGCTTGTCTGCTTTTAGCTGTGTCCTTGATCCACAGTCTGTTGCTTACAAAAGATGTATTCTAAGTGTCAGGTAAACTGTTCTCCCACAATGCAATGCTGCAGAAGGATTCCCACCTAAGCAAAACATTTAAGCTTCTTGTTGTGAATATGTATTTTTAGATATGTATTTGTCTTGACTTAAATCTTGACATACTACCTTGCAATAATCTTTGGGACAGATATTGGTGTTGACCAGACATAACACTGCATACTTATGAATAATGTTCTGTTTAATGTCATTTTCGTATGAAAACCCAGGGTTATAATTATAATTATTCATAAATACATCTCTGAACAGGGTGTGAATTTCAACATGAAGCATTTGGTGATGTATATTTATAAAGGGAAATCTTGTAATTGTTTTTAGAACATAACAATAATAATTATTCATTGTATGTATGCAGTGTCATCTACATCTACAACTACATCTACATCTACAACTACATCTCTGACGTTGATAACAAACCAAAACGTTTAAAAGTATCACTACAAACACAATGTGATGGGTGAATCAAGGTTGCATTATATTACCTTGTCATAGCTATTCCAATGAGGCATTGTGTGTGCAATGTACAATACCAGGAGCCTGGCCAAGCTGAATGGAACAGGGCCATGATTAATGTTACTAATTGAACATGTGATTGGCTGGTTTTGACATTAGCCTTTTGGCACAGTCTGTCATGTTCAGTCTGTCCTTCTCAAGAGAACATCAGCCCATCTTCCCAATGAAACAGTGAGAAAGGAGCTACAGGAGGGACCAGCCATTCTGTCCTATCGGTGATCGCTTTCATCAGGATTTTCTTTGCCATAACTGGAAATATATCAAGGTCAGCACTGCAGCTGATTGGTCTCCTTAGAATTGATTGAACCAATCAGGAAACAGATTGGCAGGGTCAGAGTGTTTACTGCCGTATCAGATGATGGGTTTTTTCCTGCCGCCTGAGGGTCTGTCTTTTGGGGTTTTCTCTCAGTGTTTTTCACACTGTCATTTATTTTGTCTATATTTGGCAATGTCACTGGGAAAATTTCTCAGCCGTCGTTACCAGCATCTTCCTACAGTTTCCACAGTCTGGTGACCTGTGTCAAAGGATTTAGTCTTTCATCAACAGACCCACAGCATCTAATCTTCAGTATCCTCGCTCTATTGGTTTTATGATTACAGGGTTCATGGCTGCAGCCGTACCACTAGACAGACAATGCTGGATCACTGTGGTCATTCAGGGATTTATTGGGGATTAACTGAATTGTTTTACGGGCACATTGTCTGTCTCCATCTTTGACTGAATGGCGTCAGAGTCTAGGTGGTGATCTGATGTCGGCTGCTGGTTTTTTTCCCTTTCTGTCTCTGTCCAAACACATAGACCGAATGCTGTGAAATTTGATGCGTCCTGAGAGGAATCCTAATGGTTTAACGGACTCAATTACTTACACAATTACGTAGTGCCACTAAAATATATAATGTATACTGACACTCATGAATCCCTTCACGTGCTAAATTACACTGGTCTCGCCCATAAAAATACCCTTGAAATAATGAATCCATTTTCAAAACTTATTGGTATTGTGGGTGTAAAAATCCCTGTTGGTTTCCTCAATGGTTCTTTAAAGCGACAATTGTCAGGGTTTGTTTTAAAAATGAACAAAACTCATTCAAGATCCTGCTGCCACAATTTATTAACACAAATGCTTTTCGACTCCACTGGGGACGATTGAAAGTATTACAAAAAAAAAATAATTTTGCAAAAAACAAAGCAAAGGATAGTTTTACACTTTTTACGCCTTTTTCTATTGAATGTGACTTGTTATTGGGTAAAGAATGCTGTAGCTAAAAGGCCACAAAGACAGGAATGCCAGCGGAGAACTGGAGGTTGGTAGTTACGCTCCCGCATGTTATTGATGGTAACTAATTGTGCAGAGTAGGATTGTTTGTCTTCACCTCTATTTCACTGGGTAGTCGATTGGTGAGCAGGCTGCAAGCCTGCATCTCGGCCTAAAGCCTCCCGCAGCACACCAGGCTGTGATTGGTCTGCTAACTACGTCCTTTACGGAGTCTCACATCTCCGTTTTCACAGCCCGATACGGCCGTTATTAAAAGGAAGAATGTTTACGAGAGAACGGATCAGATTGAAGAGCTTTTAAATATGAGCGCTTGTACAAGCCGTCATTGGCGGTCTATGAGGACGCCGGATGGCCTCTGATTCATGGAGGGAGATCTCCACCAACGAGGGGACAAAGTCGTGGAGGAAAATACGGGACAAATGTGTCCTTGATGAAAAGCAGCAGTGTGGACGCACGGGGCAATAAAGTCTATGATCAATAAATAAAGCAACCAGCGACTTCCACACACAAAGACGTGACTCTCTAGGTCGTCTTCAACAAAACACGTGACTCCACCTGTTGTTCTGGAGGTGAATCGCTCTGCAACACACGCAGGACTTTACAACCAGGAAGTGAAACCAGTGCGTCGGCGTAAAGACGCAGAAACGCGCGGCGGCCTTACTGTTGAGCTGTGACAATCTTAAGGCTTCATGGGAAACTGTTTAAGGCCACTAAAATCAGAAATAAGCGATAAACAACAATAATAAGCTGTTTATTTAAGGCATACCAAGTGAGAAATTAAATATATATATATTTTTATCACTTTATTTTTGCATTTTCAACACAGACAGGGTAAACACAATAAAACGTACATACTGTATATACACATACATACCTGTAGGCAAAAAATAAAAATAAATAAATAAATAAAAAGGAGAAATTAAGGGGGGTGAAAAAGGGGTCAGGATGGCTCTATACTTTCTATAATGAAGTTAATCGTGAGGCAACCTTCGTGTGCTCTTCTCCTATACTGTCGTTCATGTGTTGAACTTTTTCTCCCAATTTCTCCCATTTGTCACGACATTGTTCCTCTTTGGTTCTGATTTTGTGGGTTAACAGTTCCATATCGTATAGTTCAGTCACTATCTTCATCTATTGTTGGTGGCCCCGTCCTCCTTGTACTGACTTTTTTGCTAGCTGTTAGCAGGATTTCCAATAGATACTTGTCTTCTCTTAGCACATCGTCTCCTGTAATATTACCAGATAAAGAAACATACATGACTTAGGTACGTCATAGCCCAGGATTCTGACAATGGTGGTGTGAACCTTTTCCCCGAATTCAGTCATTTCTGGACAAAGCCAAAATACATGGGAGTGGTTTACATTTACTGCCCCACAATTCCTCCAACATGGTTGGGCATTAGACAGACACTTGCTTGTGATTTGGGGGGTAATAAAGAATCTGATGACATTTTTCCAACAGTGCTCCCTCCACATTCACGAGGATGTTGAGGATTGTTGTGTCCTTCAGATATTTAACCATTCATCAAGTTCTTTTTCCCATTTTACTTTTACGTAACGTGTTGTTTTTTCTAGATTTTCCATCAGTTGTTGATATAGGGTTGATATGATTCTATATTTTTTTGAGTTGTAAACTCCCATTATGGTTGTAATTATTCCTTTGTTTCCCTGTTTAATTATGTGCTTCATTTTGTTAAAAAAGTCACTTAATTGTAAATAGTCCTGGTTATTTAGCGTGTATTTGTCTTTCAGCTCCTGCAAGCTTGCCTTATTTAAGGCATACCAAGTGAGAAATTAAATATTTTTTGTTTGATTATTATAACCCTGAAGGTATTATAAGCAATACACTAAAATAAAGTCTATGAAGACCATTTTATTCAATATAAAATAAACAGAAATTCATGACCATAACAGACATCAGCAAACAAACAGTGTCCTATTAATAAAAGCTAAAAGCCAGGTCGCAGCGGTTGACCCAGAGATGGAGAGATAGAAAGATTTAGGGTTTGCAGCTGTGTTTGGGAAAGGGGGTCATCTCGCTCTCATGGACCTTCGATCAGAGGAGCATGGTCTGTTACCCTCAGCTTCACCTGAGTTCTTATCTCAACTTGATTAGTGGCTTCTCGAGACTGGCGCTAAGAACTGTCTTCAAGTGTATAAAAACTCAGCGTTTTCACTGCTCGGAGACGCCACTACACAGAGCGCTGGAATACGTGCTGGTGTGTTGGACCTCCTGCTTGCAAGCAACAGTTAGAGCCAGATATCTGCGGAGAATTGCTCATGTAATCTTTTTCTCTTCTAAATAAATGTTAACTTTTTGACTTTAGCTGATCAACGTGCTGGATCCTTCTCATCAACCGACTCGGGGGGATCGGAGATCCTGACAAGGTACACTAAAGCTTCTCTCCACAAGGACCAAGAAAATCAGCTTTAAATTAAAGTTCATTGTGGTAGCTTTAATTAAATGGACGAGATAAACAAGTGTGAAAACAAGATAAGAGCTTTTGCTAAATGTGCTACTTTCTGCAGAGATACAGGGTCTTGTCGTTGTAAAGCATGCACACTGCACGCACAAGTACACACACGCACACAGAAAACCAATCAAGCTCAGTGTTCTTTATACAGCTTGCTACATCATCACTCATGTATATGCACATAATTCACTGCACATGTTCAGCGACGCCGTGCACAAATACTCAAAATCACACAATAGTGTGATCTATAATTCAAAGCATTAATAATTAAACGTTACAGCTTTTCTCATAAACAGAAAATTTTTTGTTGTCACAGTATTTTTCTCTTCTCTCCCTCCGTGTTTTTTCTGTGTGTGTGTGTGTAAGTGGGCGCGGCCTTCATCACTACACCTGGCGCACCTCCACACCTGCTGGCAATCACCACAGCTTAAGCCCTGGTTCCTCTCCACTCATCGCCAGATTCTTCCTCCATCACAGTGAGTTGCTGTTGTATTTTCTGGTCTTTGGTACTTTCTAACTCCTCTGCCCAGGACTCCCTACAACAGACCAGCTTCAAGCTTCAACCCACCCGAACCGCTGTCCCAGAAACAGACTTTTAAACGTGTTCCCTTTATTATGCACCGCATGGAGTATCACTGGACTTGTCTTCACACATGAGAAGACAGAGAGAGTAATAGAGCTTCTTTCTGTCTATGGCGAGGTAACGGTTCATCCCTCTCTAGGGATGAGTCGTATTCTACCTGTATACAACCCTATTAAACAGTATTCTGCTCCGTGCAAACTGACCACTTTCACGGCTGATTTAACGCCAATCCAACTGTGGAGCGAACTCAGGAAAAAGCCCTTTGTAGGGAGCTTTTAGTGTTTGACACTGAAGAAAACATCTCTGGGAGCCTATGACATCAAGCTTTGCCTTCCAATCGATGGATGTAATGTGGATAAGAAAATAAATTAATAGCCTTTCAACCTGAATTGAAGTGAAAAAAATCAGTCTGTGGGAACATTATCACAATCTGCATTAAGTACCCTGTTGCACTATCCTACTGGTTCTGATCATGTATTGATAATATCAAGATATTAGTTATAAAGCTTTTTTTGTTATTTTCATGTTTTAATGATTCGTTTCATAATTTACTGTCATGAATGAACTGTCAACTTTCCTTTGCTGTATTTAACACCGTTTGCACAAAGCTTTTTTCCCCAAACGGGCGGTAAAATGTCGATTCATTCATAGTGAGAGAGACTTGAAACAGCTGGATGCCACAGCTTATTTCCAAGTGTCTGTCCGCTAAGCCAATGTAACATTATCTCCCCTATAAGTTACAAAGTCAACGGAGCTGAGAGGGTCTTTGGGACGGTGGACAGAGAGAAGAGGAGGAAAGAGAAATAGAGAATTACAGCTGATGTCTTCTCTCTAACTTTGTTGGAGGGAAACTATATCTGTATGTGGCGTGTAGTAGTGATCAGAGTAAAGCGTCATGTGGACACAAAATCATGGACAACTTGAAACAACCTTTTTACCAGTGAAGCAGATCAGAAAGAGACACTGTGAGGTTACTGTGTAGCAGGAAAACCCAAGATGTGTGGCCATGGAAAACTCGCTTCACTGCTACACATCTGATCAAATTAGTTGCTTAAAAACACAAAAGCAAAATCATTTCCTTTCTGTCTACCTGTAGTAAGTTTATTTTTATTTGCATTTATTATACTATGTATTTATATATTATTTGTCTAGTTTTCACATGACCCTGTGGTCCATTAGTTTCATGGTCTTGTGCAATGAAACAAATTGTTCAGTTGTTTTTGCCCTTGAACAAAATGAAAGTAGAGGTTCATTCACTTTGGATACATTTTTTAAAAATACAATCAGAAAGAATGGTGACGACAAAAGGAATTCTAGCCGACAACATTACAAATTCGACAGCAAGAAAATACTGTCTTGACGCCACAATAAAGCATGGCGTCATCCCGCTGACCGGTTAGCCTGAATTATCTCTGCAATCGGACCTCAGCGGGAAAAAATGTGCTCCAGTATCAGGAAGAGACGCTTGAATACGTTGAGATGCGCTCAATTAAGGTGCTAATGGTATATTTGTCATTTTTGTATCACAGAATAATGTTTTGATAATGATGAGATTGTTTCTTTCATGAATGTGTTTTCATGTGTTCATGAAACGTAGTCTTTGTGGCAAACAAAGGCATAAAACCGGGTACGAGCCGGTCCACTGCAGTATGTTGAAGTCCCTTCTTTGACCAAAGTGTCCTGGCGGGTGTGAACGTAGAGAAACTCCATCTGAACTCAGATGAAGCTCATGGAAAGGAGCTTCGGCAGTGTGTCTGCTACGTCTAAGGGATGATGAAATAAAGTCAGATCCACACATCATACATATCCCACCGGTTTTTCCCTGCATCGGTCTCCAGTTTCCCATCACACACCTCACTACCCCAGATGTACCCCCACTCATTGCCAGATTGTCAATCCAAGTCAAAGCACTAAGGCTACAGCCCACAAACTCACCCAAATGAATTGTTTCACCTGTGATTTACCTGAGTCCCCAGACCCACTCTCTCCCCAGGATCTCCAGGTACCAGCCTGACTTCTTTCATCCTTTGTACTTCTTTGAGACCCCCACCAGACCGTTGCCCGGCACCCCTCTAACACCACACAAACCCCCATCCAACCTTGATGGTAAATACTCAAAGAAAATGTCATGTGTGTCACTAGTGGACTCAAGAACAGAATTAAAAAGTTCCATTTTTATGGAAATCTCATCATGGAGGCACAGGTGTGCCATGGAAGAAGTGGAAAGAACACGAAAGTCAGACATTCCCACTGAGAGAGCCCGAATAAACCAAACAAAAAGAGAAAAAGATTTTCTAAAATTAAAAGTACATTTCCGAAAAAACATGTGTCTTTTCTTTGTTCTTTTACTGTTTTTCTGATAAACCTCAAGCTGTCATTAAAAACGCTGGATCCCAGCTTTTTAATTATACGGCTTAGTGATTAGGCTGCAGCAATTTCATCTTGCTTATTTAACTGATAAAGGAATTGGAAGGAACACTTCACCCTCCCATGTGCATTCCACATAAACACAGGCATTTCACCGTTTGGACAAGCATCATCTAAACCACCTCCTCCTCTCAAAAGTTCTCTTTTTTTCTAAATATCATTAGTCATCCTCAGTTGCATTAACTGTATTATGCTTTTACAATACATTAAAAACTGTTGGACCTGGTCCCCCTTTAGGACGCAGAGCCGAGGTCCAACCCGATGATTCCTCCACAAAAGAGATACTCGATACAAAATATATATATATATATATATATATATATATATATATAACCTCACTGCTAACCTGCTAACCTCATATATAACCTCAATAAGCTGTGATATGAATTAGCTTCCCAGGCGCCAGACACATTTTATTTGGTGGAAAATAGGACAACAGACAATAGTCCTTTATAAACCAACAGCAGGATTTTAAAGTCACTTCCTTGGACAGGAAGCTGGTGTAAAGACCTGAGAACCGGAGTGATGTGTCCATGTAAATCCCACACTTGCTTTTTTAATGCAAGTCTAGCTGACATTACGGCTACGGCGGGGGAGGGGGGACAATACCGCCGATACAGCCAACGGCGGGGGGGCACTAGCATGACGCTGACATGGTGCTAGCTAGCATTGCACTAATAACAACAGAACCCAACTGCTGACAAGTGGCTAAAACGGCGAGTAAAATGGGTCATGTCTTTAGTTTGCTAGCTAGCCTTTGTGGCTAGTCTTCACTTGCCTGCTTGACCGTTTCATGCACAAACATCTGCGGGCAGTCTACGCCCCACTCTTAAAAATACTGCGGAATTTTCTAGTTATGTCACGGTTTGGGTTTATTTTCTGTCTTATTTTGTAGTTTTCTGCCTCTTGTCTGGGTAACTTCACTTCCTGACTTGTCCTGTCATCCCCTGTGATTGTCTGATTGTTTCCACCTGTGTCCACCTGCACCTCCCTACTGTATTTAAGCCGTGTGTGTCTCTTATCACTTGTCGCGTCATTGTTGATTGTTCTGGATGTTCCTGCCTGCATTTTTGAGTCTTGCCTTCCACGCACCTCCTGATAGAATGACGCGACCACAAAGGGACTCCGCAGACCCGCTGCCAGATTACGGACCTGAATATTTGGACATAAGAAGTCCCTTCTGGCAGCGAAGGACTAACTTTATTTTCGGTCCCAGGAGCTATCAGAGAGCTTTTCTCGAGCTCCAGGACCTCCTAAATCCCAGGAGGATGAGTCCAGGCAAGCGGAAGCAGCGATCTTCCGTTCCCGCTGGGCTGCAGCGATCTCCTGATCCGGTTCCCCGCCACGAACAGTTCCGGCTCGATCGTTTCGTCTATTTAAAAGGATTTCCCTGATCTGGTTCTACTCTGTGCTTAAATACAGCTGCAGGTGAAGGGACATCTAGGATCACACCTGGGACCACACCTGGGACCACACCTGGGATCACACCTGGGACCACACCTGGGACCACACCTGGCACAGCAGCTAGTCAGTGTGTTTACATGATGGTATAATTTGAATCTTTGATTAGTCGGACTATGCTATCTTTCGGGTGCTATTATCCCAATATACATGACAGTGAATAAATCGAATCATTGGCCGAAAGCACGTCATATCCGATACGATAGGTGGCGCTGTTTTTATTACAACTGGTTGTGATACAGCCATTTCCGCTTGACCGCTTCACCACTACCAACAACAACAACATAAACATTACGAGAAAGATGGCGAACGGAGACCAAGGTGAAGCTACATCCCTCTACTATGTGTGCATGATGCTAACAGGAGCACAGCGAATGCGAATGCCGCTATTGGCTGATTTGATAACGGAGAGAAGACGCCGTCGGGATCTCAAGCATGCGCAAAGACGCAAAGTCCAGTTCCTCATCCGATTCACCGTTACATGCAGCAATAGTCGAACTATCAACTGGATCGGATGGAGTCATCCAGGGGTGTTAGTCGGATCGTAGTCGGACCGCACGTAGTCGGACAGAGGTGTTTACATGAAACGGATCATTCGATTTCAGTCCGACTAAGCCAGTTATTGGAATCCATGTAACCACACTGAGTGAAACACAGACCCAAGACACAAACATGCAGCAGGTAAGTCTAATCTTTTATTTCACTTTACACTTAAAAGCTTACAAAACAATGATTTATTTACACCCAATGCCGATTTCAAATGTTTGAATAATTATTTACTCCATTAAACACCACTGTTATTGTTAAAAGAAAAAAAAATGATTTAGATGTATTTACTGCCTGTCGTATTATGACTCAAAATCGGTGATTAATCTCAACATATGAACAAGAGAAAGAAATCAGTCATTGTATCGCCATAATGTATCTGTATTAAAAGATGAACATCAATTGTATGTATTTGCCTTCAGGTGAAGGAGCAACAGACACAACCTGCCCCGATTGACACTTTATCCCCCACAAGGTCTGATATCCATGAGTCCATCAGGGGAGAACCGGTTGATCCTGCTGACTGGCCAACCCTGTCTGACAGTGAGGACTGAATAAGTCAGTAGAGGACCATATCATACCGCAGATTTCACCTTTCCCAACCAACCGTATTTTTACCGACAGTGAAAAGAGAATAAATTATGAGACGCTGGTTGTCAAAAAATACTCTTTACTGCTTCTCAATGAAAAGCTTTAACCTGATCAGCAGTGGACTTAATGGCTGGAAAAACTGCGGCAAAATCCTAAAAGGTCATGAGAATTGTCCAAAACATTTGCAGCAAGATTGTTTATATTTATTGTTTATTGCATTTTTGCACTCATAGCACATCGCTATAGGGCAGCCAATGGCCTAGACCAGGCCCTGCGTGCAGGCAAAGCAAAGATCTTTATTTTTACAAAAATTACCGAATATATAATCCACGTTTCAAAAACAAATATTTTTTCTGGCACTCATGATGGGCCACGCCCATTTCCCTCTATGGACCAGCTGCGACTGGTTCACACCAAACGCGTGTGAATGTTTGCGACAAAGTCCATGCAAATTCAGTCAAACTCGTGAAAAGGTGAAATATTTCAACTTTGGCGACAAAATTGCATGACGTTGCGGCGTGACAGCATATCCGCGTTAAGATGCTCAGCATTGTCACTGGCGTCCCGCAGACAGTCGCTGAATCAGAAAAAATGGAGAATAAATGAATAGTAACGTCAGCGGTGTGTGGGTACCCATAGCTGTATGATGCATCCTCGTACCGATACCGCGACCAGTCCACGAAAGATCTGGCACTTTTAACAAAAAGCGGACAGCCCTATGTGCCTTTTTTATTTTGTACCCAAACATGGCGAGGTTTAGTGGTCTGACGTAAGGACTTGTGAAGAGGTCCAGCTCATTATTATACACTATATGCCTGTTATTATAATCTGTGTACATTGGTATATTGCTATGCTAAGCCCTTAAGAGGGTTAGACAGGCACTCTGGTATTGACTGGGATTAAAGTGCTATTACACTAGTGAATCACTGTAATGAGAAGATGGGGTCAGCCAATTCTGCGGGAATTGTAATGTCTTGGGACATAAAATCCTTATCTGTCTGTTTACAAAGGTGCAGGCGAAAGCTACAAGTTAGCGTCATCAGCAGCAATCCTCGTCCCGGCAGATTGAGATAGCGTCCGTCGTACTGTGTGCTGGAGCCCAGTGACGTTTAGCTGCACGTCGGGCTATTTTGTGATAAGGCCACCGGTATCTGATGGAGCTTTACATGGTCTGCTCATTCGTAGCAATTCTAAAGACGCCTCATTATTCTTGCGTTGGTTGGTGGACAGTTGTCACGTACGCCGAAGTCTCGCTCCGCTGGTTGTCGTAGTATTTTAGGTTCGTAGTACTTTAGGCTGGCAGTACTTGAGGCGTGTAGTACCCTGGCGAAAAGATACTTCCGGTTTGCAGTGGTTACAAATAGCTTTGCATTTATCGACTACTCCGTGTGGTAGAGATTTCAAATGAAAACGTCCATTTCAAAGAACAGCAACTTTCTCCGTTTTCTCAGTGTTGAGACCCCCCCAATGCAAAAACAAAATAATAAACATAATATAAGCATAATAAAACCATTGTTGGTGTCAATGGATTGCTACATTAGGGTGCCCAAATAAAAACCATATATATTTAGTAGTTTTGGTTAAGAATAGAATTGTGTTCCGAACCTGTTAAAAGTTGGGATTGAATATAACAAAACAAACTTATTTTTACTCAGAGAATTTTAGTTCTATTCACATTTTTAATTTTCAACAAAACAAAGTCATTGTTTTTGAGAAGTGATGGAAAAATGAAGTATGACGTATTCTTTAGTTCCTCAAAGCACATTTCATATCTGACCCACAAAACAAACATAAGTATCCCAAGAGCTCCACATTTCAATTATGTTTCACTGCAAATTAAAAATATCTTTTAGAATCCAGACCACAACATATTCAGAGAGCTTTTAAGGGTACACTATACACGTTTCATGCACAAGTTCCTTTCACATACACCATTATAATGTTGCACATTTTGCCGCTGTAGGACACCACGTTGCTACTTCCTGCCTTAGTGACAAACCTCAACACGGCTCACAAGTAGCCAGAACTCATAACACATGATACTCCCAACGAGTGGAGTGAGACGTTCTTCACAGCACCACTTCCCACAGTGATCGCTATGATTGAATAAATGAAGTATGTGGCAAACTGGGTAGTTCATTTGTGAGCTACGGCAGAAGTCCGTTGGCTTATTGTGTGTTTGCTCTTTTCATAAATGGGTTAAATTTAGTCACGTCCGCCTCAGACCGATCCAGCCATTAAGACTATCGTGACATAACACTGCTGACAAAGAGTCATTTAGAGCGAGATCTCCAACCTCGGGACCCCCTGCTTTACTCTGGATGTTTTTTGAATAATAGACTTCAGTGCTTGGTATGAATATGTGAATTGTGATCACACCCAGACGTGTTGCAACACTCAATGCAGACGTTGGGTTCTTGCTTCTGATTGCTGCTATTTCAGGGGAAAATATTTGATACATTGTTCATTATTATTAACTTTTGCTAACATCAATATTCCTTTCGACCTCATCTACTGGCATTAAAACAGGAAGTTAGTGGAAAAGTAGTCGAATGCGCCACGTACTGGATTTAATTGGTTGACTTTGCCGACGGGTGCAGCTCTGCACCTGGCGCTGAGGAGCTGCCTGTAAGACGCATGAAGCGTTGGTTCCAGGTGCACTGGTCCGCACTTAGTATATTAAGTATATTAACTCTGGACGCAACTACTTCTTTTCAGCTTTGGTTTGTGTGCATCATTTACCAGCAAAGCTACAGTTTATTTTCATTCGAATCCACCTGCTGAGCTCTGAAGAAGAAAGCTGAGAAGCTTGTGATCTGTGCGCTGATGCTCAGGACGCAGGACGCCTGTCACATGGCGGGCGGGAACAGGCGGCCCCTCGCGCTCGACTGCAGCGCTCGGCCGACGCCGCCGCTGCGAACTTTTGCTTCCCCGTGTCCGTCGTTGTCCTCCTGTTCATCGGCGGCGGTCGCGTTGGCGTTGACGTCCGAATCCAGATCGGCGCCGTTAGGTGCGGGACAGTCTGCGGAATACTCGATCTGCTCGACGCACGGGGGCTCGTCGTCCTCGAAGCAGCTGCAGGGGGAGAGCAGAGCGATGTTGGCTTCAGTGACGCTCACCGAGCTCCAACAGGCATCCAAGAGGATGAATATTCATTTCATTCGTCTTTCTTTGGTGTCATTTCATTTAAAGTTGTCATACAACACTTACTCATAGACTCACTTCACACATCTTGTTACTCGTGTATTGTGCGTCATGGCGCCCTGTAACTGTCAGACGGGTATTTAGCGCCGAGTTGCTGCTGGTTACAGTGTTCTGACGTTGATGGGGATTTCCCCTCACACATCAATCATCAACACACAAACCTTTGAACTGCTGACTGAGAAATAATCAGTGACGGTCAAACACATCTTCAGTAGTTTATTTAATAAAAGGGGAGAATAAAAATAACCTCTTTTTGTTAGATTCTGAAGCGGTACGTCAATGTATGATTGACAGCTGAAGGCTGAAAACCGAACTACACCAAAAGTGCCTTTAGGGAACTCGGTGTTCATCCTTCACAAACCAAATCTGCCCAGTGGCAGAAGACGGCGTCACAGCAGTCGGACCCCCGAAGCATCGCTAGGGGACACCTGGACACCTGGGACACAGGGCGCTGAGGCTCCTCCCCCTCACAGCGGGCGACCTTGAGCTCGGATACAGTCGCTGGGATTGGCGGCTGACAGAAAGTCAGCTGTAACCCGATTACAGACACACACACACACACACACACACACACACACACTCATGAGAGGCTGAGTGTGGGCGGGACATGTAGAGAGACACTGGGACTGTTTGGACAGAGAGGATGTGACACGCATACTTATCTCCCCCTTGTGTGGCAGAGAGAGAGAGAGAGACGGACGGGAAAGCGATTGTACATCCAGCATACTGATGTGTGTGTGTGTGTGTGTGTGTGTGTGTGTGTGTGTGTGTGTGTTGTGAATGGCAATGAAGCAGCTTGTCTCCAGTGTGAGTCAGTACAGCGAGTGTGTATCGCAGGCTTTGTTTACTCTGATTTATTGGATAGAACTGCTATTTTTCTCATCAGGAAATTCATCCTGTGAGCTGATATTAGACACAAGAGTGTGTTGAAGAGTCGCCGGGAGGACGGAGCGGTTCAATGGAGCAGTTCCCTCTTTGCCAATGAAGCCAGGGACAAATGTGTTTGAGGAACTCTTAGTTGTGAGGTCAGTTTGTCCTCAGTTGCGTGTCATGTTTGAACACTTCCTGCATACACTTTCTGTTTGAAATAAACTTCACAGGAAACGATTTGGTTTGTTATGTAGTAGATTTTTATAGTAAAATATTAAGCAAATATTGACCAAAACTTCAGAGTAATTCCACGGAATATAAGCAGTGAGTGGATGTAAGGGATCATACAGACTTGTGCAGAACACTGGTTGTGTGTAACTCTGGTAATTAATAAAATGTGAAATGTACTGCCAATCGCTTGCTAGCTGTCACACCATAAATATCCGTGTCGGGGAAAGGTCACTTCCTGTTATGGATCACAATCCCACTCGGCGGGGACAGCGAGGGCAACACGAATTGGTAATATCCATGTGATCATTGTGGATACGTCTTATTGTCTTAGAGGGTAATTATTATTGTGACCTTCTTCAGGTCCAAATGGACCAACCTTCCAGTACTGTGGAGACGTGGTAGGACAAGGACACTAAAAACATTTCCAAGGACCTCAAAATGCATTATATACTTTTTTCCATATTTTTCTTTCCTCGTGTGATGAACCGGATGAACTTAAGACTAACCAAATTGTTTTATTTATGGATACAGTCTATAAATGCACCACAGTGTCAGCTGGACTGACTCGTCGTTGTTTTTCTCCGCTCACATTTGGCTCCGTAGGCGAAGAACAAAGAAAACATCAAGTAATGGTTACATGTGCTACGTGAGAACCACAACTAAGTGCGTCAGGATTCCGATGTCCAGTGGAAACACTTCCGTCCCCTGACGTGACTCCGCCCCCTCCTGAGGAAACACTTCCGTCCCCTGACGTGACTCCGCCCCCTCCTGAGAGCAGCGCCACCTGAGAGACGTCAGGCAATCAGTGGGCTAGACAAAGGCTCCCTGAGCCAGTGCTCTCGGTTCTCTTCTAGCTGAGAACAAGCAGACCTTCTGTGTGTGGTGTCTGAGTATCTGTGGGAATAGTAGTCTGGGGTCTCAAACTCACTTCGGGTGCGGGCCAGATGCAGCCCACTTCGACCCAACGCGAGCCTGACCATTACGGTCGCGTGGTGGCGCAGACGGTCCAAACGATACGGCCGTTGGGGGGCGAACGGTACGGTCGACGCTGACTGTCCAAACGGTACGGGGGGGGGGCGCTGACTGTCCAAACGGAACGAGGGGGGCGCTGACTGTATGCCAAAGTCGGTACCCCCCCATGTGCACCCGTAGGCCTGACAGTTTTTCTAAACATACTGTATATACACAGCTAATAATAGATATTGAACAAATAGAATACAAAAGCATGGATGTGTCAGGGACGTCGTTTCAGTTTTTAAAATGAACTCTTTACTCTTATCTGAAGTAAACTTCAAACAAGAAGTTCCTTGATTAGCCTTTAGCAACCACACTACTCTGTTTGGAACAAACTACCATTATTTGGAGCAGGAAAAGGAACTAAAAGTGTGCTGCTTGGCCAGAGGCACTAAGGCGTGATGATGCAGTGGGACCTGCTCAGCGATCAACAGCCTCAGAGTCTCATTACAGCGGACAGCTTTAGCAACAGCATGTGGAATACAACAGAAACACACGTTGTTTCAAGTCCGGTTCAGCAATTGACTATTGGAGCGCTCTAATCGCAGCGCTAAGATCCAGTGGGTTCATTGGGAGAGACAATAGGGGAAGCAACACAGAGGGCCGCGAGAGACAAGAGAGGAAAAAATAAGATAAGAACAGAGACAGACGGACAAGAGGACCAGAAAGTCTGGGTGTTGTGTGCGAGAGAGCACAGGAGGGGAAGACACTGGGGCCTCCACGCCACGTCTCTGCTCAGGCTTACTAAATATCTTTTATATCTCTGGGTCCATTTCTACCAGAAAAAGAAACCGTTCCTCAGCTCGACTGCCAAGAGTTGGTCGGCTAAAAACAGCAGAGAAAGTTGTTGCAGAGGAGACGATGGTGATGTCGGTCCGGAGGTGACGGATAATGATCGAACCCTGTGTGACCTCCGTCAGGTTCTTGCACTTACGAATTTACAATCAAGGGATTGGTCTCAATTGGACGGCTCCCTGTACTGTAATACAGGATACAATTAGTTTACATTTAGAATCATTTTGACCATAAAGTAAAGTATGCTCATGGGTTGGCCATGAACGGCGTCCCTACCTCCACAGTCCAAATATGGTCACCGCCGGTTTCCAAACAAGATAGTGACGGCAAAAGTGTAAGATGTCGATGGCAAGAATGCCAAACTCAAGGCATCAAAACTATCGTCCAAAAACCAATGGTTAACGTCACAACGACTACTTATATGTTATACTTTAACACTTTTACAGTCTGCTGTAGGGCTGCAACTAACTATTATTTTGATAATCGATTAATTGGTCTATTATTTCTTGGATTAATCAATGAATCGGATAAAAAAACAGCATTAAAAAGCTTTGAGTTCCAACCCTTCAATCTAAAACAGAACTGCAAATTCACATTGCAAAAATACTTCAAAAAGTTCAGAGATTTAGAAAGAAAACACAAATCAGAAAGTTTAACAGGATTTGTTTTAACGTCACAACTTGTTCTCTATACTACATACATACATACATACTTCATACAACATACATACATACATTCATACATCAGGACCTGCGCGAAAACTATGAATTTCACCCTCCTGCTCTCCGCACATCCAAAGCAACTCTTCAGCGGACGGAGTGGTGAGTGAACAGAGCGTGAGGTGGATTGTTTAAAAGTGTTTTCTATCTGTTATTTCGTTTATTTTCGGTGTGTTTCTGGTGTGTGTTGTGGTGTGAATGCATGGTGGTGTGTAGGTGTGACTTTCTTTCTTTCTTTCTATGTGAGTTTGTGCGTGTTTGTAGCCGATCGGCGTGCTTCATGTCGGACCTCACGGGGCTGACGCGAAGCACGGCGTGAAGCTTGCGCTGTGCTGGCCGTGGGGAGGTTGGTGGGTCACGGAAGCGTTAAGTCCGCCGCGTGGATGAACCGTGCGGTGGTCATTTTTGTGGATAGCGTGGAGAAGGCGCGCAAGGTGGTGGCGAGCGGCGTGGTGGTCCGCGGGGCGCACGTGCCCGTTCTGCCGCTCGCAGTGCCGCTGTCAGGGTGACGGTAGCGAACGTTCCGCCGTTGAGTGCTGCTCGAGGAGCTGGTTGAACACGGGAAGGTGGTGTCCCTGTTTAAAAAACTATCCTCAGGGTGCAAGTCACCTTTATTGAGGCATGTGGTCTCTCATAGGAGGCAACTCCACATGGTCCTCACCAAACCCCAGGCCCTCAGCCTGGTGATTAAGGTGGGCATCGAGGGGTTTGATTACGCCATGTTCGCCACATCGGACGATGGGAGGTGTTTCCGTTGCGGTGGTAAGGGACACCTGGCGAGGGGTTGCCCGGAGAGGAACCCCTCGTCCGCTCCGCTGGATGTGAGGGCAAGTGTGGGATTGGGTGAGGGCCAGACGGGCAACCAGGTGTGGGATTGGGTGAGGGCCAGCCGGTCGGTCAGGTGGGTGAGGGGGTGACTATGAGGACGGGTGAGGGGGTGAGTGTGGGTTTGGGTGAGAGCCAACCGGTCGGTCAGGTGGGTGAGGGGGTGAGTGTGGGATTGGGTGAGAGCCAGCTGGTCGGTCAGGTGGGTGAGGGGTCTGAGGGGATGAATGTCGGAGTGGATGGGGGGTTGAATGCAGCCCAGCGGGCAGGTGTGTGTGACAGGGTGAAAGAGGGGATGGGGGCACTCGGTAGTGGGGGAGCTGTTCGAGGTGGAACCTTGGACAGTGAGGAAGATATGGAAGAGGGGGGGATGGGCTTTAAGGCCCCCCCTGCCGAAGACGAGGGCCAACAGGGGAGGCTCTTGGGCAAAGAGGGGGGGGCGCAGAGGGGAGGTGGGAGGTGGGGAGTCAGAGTCCTCTTCAGGGTGGGCCTCTAACAACAGCGTCTCCTCAGGGGGGACGGTCACCAGCAGGCACGGGGTGGGGCAGATGAAATCGTTCCTGCTGGCCACCAAGAACCAGAGAGGAGTGGAGCTGGAGGACTACTTCTCCGACTTGGAGAAGTTTGCTCGCTCCGTTCGACACGGCTGCACGAAGAAGGGTGCTGCAGGCTACACCCAGCGGGAGGTCCTCCGACTACGGAAGATCAACCTCAAGATCACCAGGGAAGGAGGAAATGGGGCTGAGTGAGGCGTCCGACCGGCGGAGGAGGATCCTGAGCGGGAAGACGGGCCAATGAAGGAGATGCTGGAGGCCAGATCGACCGATTTACTATAGTGCCTAATTACCGAAATAGTTTTTATGTAAAATAAAGGTTTTCTAAAAATAAAAATAAAAATCTCTCTCCCTCTCACTCGCTCGCACAAAATACAAGACAACATATTGAAAATGAATGGTTCCCAAGAGGCGAGTAAATAAAAACGTGTCTTAGTCCTGCTAACTGCTTTACTGCTGTTATTAGCGAGCTAACGCTAGCTTGATCAGCTGGATGACGAGTAAACAGGAGGCTCGACAACGTGATGCTCCCGTGCAAAGTTACGTTGACTTTGCATATTTTGCCATTGACACACAAAATCGGACTTCGGTTCCTCTCCAACCCCCCCGACGCTCGCACACATTGGCCGGCGTCATGTGCCTCACAACGCTGCTGGATGCTCTTTCCTCTACGTTAACTCGGCGGTGAGCCGGAGCTGTTTCCGCGCACAGCGCCGCAACAGCGCAGTGACGTGATGGTAATAATCGCACGACACGACGAATCGATAATAAAATTCGTTGCCAACGCTTTTAATAATGTCATTTTATGGATTTCATTGATTCGTTGTTGCAGCCCGTGTCCAAGAAACTGTTAGTCAGGTCGTCTCGGGGTCGTCGGGGTCACGGGGTCGTCGTGGCGCAGGGGTTAGAGAAGGTGTGCTGGGAAGCAAAAGGTTGGTGGTTCGATTCCAGGCTGCCCCATGATCCATGTCGAAGTGTCCCTGAGCAAGACACCTGACCCCTAATTGCTCCCCGGGCAAAAATGTGAAAAATCCATGGGTTTAAAGTGTGATGTAAGTCGCTTTGGATAAAAGCGTCTGCTAAATGACCTGTAATGTAATGTAATGTCTCGTGATTTACTGTTTTATTTTGAAAATGAACCTTCTCCGGCAACCGCCCAGATGTTTTCCACCATGTTGTCTGCGTCTCCCTTTGTCCCGTCCCAGTTCGTCTTGTCCCAAGTCATAGAACCAGAGTACAGCAGCATCCATCGTCAAAGCTTCACCGCGCTTTGTTTGATTCCTTTTCTCAGCCTGGTGTTTATGTTCAAGATCCTCCTTTGTTCTGATTTAGTTACGGGGTTTTTCCTCGACGGTGATTTTCATTTCCGCAACATTTTCCTTGGGTAATAAACTTGAACATTGTGTAGTTTGGGTTTGGGTTCAGGGCCATTGTCCGCTCGTGACCTCTGTGGTAGGAACCCGTATCGGAAGGGCTTGTAGCACAGCGATACAGACCGAACATTGGCCTCCAAGCAGTGCTGCACATCCCCCACACACATCACACCTCAGACCCTGTTAGCCCCGTCGTCAGACGGTGCCCAATCGACTGTGACCACAGCGGCGGTGCCCACTCAGCTGTGGTGACATCATTACCTGGCGGGCAGCGGAGACGGCTCGCCGGGGGGCAGCCGGCCGCCTGCAGAGCCATGAAGCGGATGTCGTGCTTTATCGACAAACACATCTGCTCCAGTGGGTAATAACACATTTACTGTTCAACGCGACGCGCCTGTTTGTTTGTGTCACTTGGATCCAATCAGACATTCTGCGTGTTATGTTACGTTTGATATTTCCAATAGGAAGGTATTGTTATTTTCATTGTACTCATTCCAAGTTAAAGAGTATGCGTTTTGTCTTTCACCGTGCAGGACGGGGGGCAGATTTCCATTTAGGTCACAACGGAAGAAAAGACTGAGAGAACAAATGTGGGAATTTGTTTTTTAAGAGAAGACTGAAATGAACAAACGTCGAGGGACCAACGAAAAGAAAGTAAATTAGATGAAATCCCACAATAATAGTGTGTCTTCAGGTGAGCAAAGCCCTCCTCCCCCCTCGGCTGTCACAGCTCAACGGGGAGATTGAGCGGCCGTCTGAAAATCAATGGCAGCCATTCAGCTCCACTTTAGGTCCTCAACAAAATAGTTGTTGACGTGAACTCAAAAAACAAAGCACATGCTAAAAAATAAGGGCAACAACAATATTAATAATACTCAATCAAGAAGGGAAATGACCTAAATGAACACAACGCTCTGACAGAAAAAACAACGGGACATTTATACTCTTGTGATCAATGAGGCTCTCACAGAATTCTGCTCTCGTTGAGACGTTGGATGGAATGTGGACAATTTATCCAATGTCCAATTGTCTTCCCGTCCCCCCGTAATCTTCCCACCATCTACCAGTTCATCAGTTCAACGTTTGCTAATTTTGTGGCTTCTAACCGCAAACGGTTCGGGAGACTTTTATTGTGAAAAACCTCTAGGAAATCACTATGTTGGTGGCTATTCTACAAGCAAGAAGTACATTATGAAGAATTTGTCTAAAAGCCACACGATGTTGCTAACCAATCACGCAGGTTGCATTGAACTGTCCCAGGTGGACGTATGGCGTCTGGTCTGCAGCATCAGAGGAGACGAGTGGGACCGGCCACATGTTAATGCTCCTTCTGATCCAGAGCAGCGTCTCAGGAGGGACGCCTGCAGGAAGGGGGCTGTAGATGTGGCGCTGCTAGCTATTAGCATTGTAAAAACACATTGGCTGGGCTTTTCAGTCTGAACGTGGCTTATTGTTGGTGGGTTCTGATTTGCACCAACCTGAGATCTTGTGTGACGAGTGACGATATTAAAGCCTGTTGGTTCAGTTCTGCGACTAATGGGTCCACTTTGACACAACGGGGACACGTCTTACTTGTGAGACTTGTGGTCCAGGACGTCGTTGTCGATGTGGCCGATGAGTCTTTGGCTGTCGAGCGACTTCACGTCTTTGGTCACGGACAGCAGACTGTGGCAGAACTTCCCGCCCATCTCCTGCAGCTCCTTGGTTCCTGTTTGCAGGCCCTGTGCGCGCACGCACACACACACACACACACATTACCGCAGTTGAAAGGATTTGTTTCACGTTGCCCTACAGTACCAGTCCAAAGTGTGTGTGCGTCTGTAAGTGAACTGTTTCCCACGAGGCTTCTCTGAAACGTGTGTGTTTGTGGGCCTAAGAAGTCTGTTCAATAATTCAGAGAGCCGGTGAGGTTTACATGTGTTCTCTTGTGCGTTTGTATATTAGTGGTTTTACGTTTGATGATCATCTCTCTTTTTTTCAATATGGGCCAGAAAATCTCAATAATGGAAAAGGGATCTTAAGGAGCCGAAGGAGGATTAGATGGGAGCTGACCGTCAGAGGACCTAAAAGAACAAGTCACTTGACCAAAACTATTTAAAAAGATCAATGTTTTGTAAGCAGCATGATATTTTCTGATACGTGGCAGGATTTACATATAATAGATGGTCCTATTTGCGCATGCGTGTGGCGCAGACGCATCAGTATTACTTTGAAACACTTTCATAACGGTTTAAATGTTTCAACAAGGGAAACATAGGAGATGAATATTGTTTTTGTGACAACATGTTTCCTGAAATTTGGTGACTAGATGTTTTCTGTTTTGTAAATGATGCATTAAGCTATGAAATATCTGCGAATTTGCATACAGCGTTGCTGAGCTTCTGCAGGGCTCTGTGTGTGTGTTTGTTGCAGGGCCGTGTGCCTCTAGGAGACGGCACAGTGGTTGTTTCACTCCCCTTTTACATGGATGAAAATGTATTTTGGAAATATTTGATCATTGCATAACTGTTTCACGGGCTTGAGGTCTTCTTGCCTCTGGAGAAGAAGAAAGATGAGGTACAATCGATTGTGCAACCGTGAGTCAGGGCTGAAAATAACCCACAGTCTGCCTGAGCTCCAGTTATAAGATGAGATGTTCCTTTATTAGTCCCACAATGGGGAAAATAATTTAAAAAACAAAGTGCAAAGGCCACAGTAACTAAGTATACCAAGTACTAAATAATTATATGTACCACAGTGGTTTTTGCACATTGATTTAGTGTTCCTTGCAGGTGTTTTCAGTGAATTAATGTCCTGTGGTTCACTGCGGCACGTTGGTTGTGCAGCCTGACAGCAGCAGGAAGGAAGGACCTGCGGTTCCTTTCCTTCACACACCAGAGGGTGAATCAGCCGCTGGCTGAAGGAGCTGCACAGAGCTTCCAGGGCGTCCGCCATGGGGGGGTTTCTCATCGGGGATGATAGCTTAGTCATCACCCTCCTGTCTCCCGCCAGTCCCACCGTGTCCAGCGGACACCCGAGCTCCCGGCTGGCCTTGATGAGCTTGTTGAGTCTCTTCCCGACGGCCGCTGATATGCTGCTGCCCCAGCAGACCACTCCATAAAAAATGACAGATGCCACGACAGAGACCAAGAAGGTCTTTGCACTCCAAAGGACCTCAGTCTCCTCAGCAGATAGTCTGCTCTGACCCTTCTTGTAGAGTGCACGGATGTGATCTGTCCAGTCCAGGTTATTGTTCAAGTGAACATGCAGGTACTTAGAAGATCTCACTCTCAATGTCTGTTCCCTGGATGTTCACTGCTACTGGAGGAGAGCGTTTACCCTGCGGTACTCTGACTCCGCCACCAGCTCCTTGGTTTTGCTAGTTTATCTGGAGACGGTTCCGCTGAAACCATCCTAAGAAGTCTTGCTAAAGTCTCTGTACTCCCAGTCATCACCGGCCGAAATGAGACCGACGATTGCAGAGTCACAGAGAACTTCAGTAGGTGGCAGTTGGCAGAGTTGAATTAAAAGTCAGAGGTGTATATGGTGAAGAGGAAGGGAGCTAGGACAGTTCTTCGTGGGGCCCCCGTGCTGCAGAACACCAGGTCCGCTCTCTGATGACATCTGGACCGCTGAGAGTCTTTACGCCGCAAACTAAAGACACACCTCTTCAGACTCTACCTCGACTAAAACACTAACGGATTGTAGCACTTCCATTATACTTATAACGGCTCTTATCTATAGCAAGTTGTAAATCAGCGTATTTAATGAAACTTTCTTGTTTCTAGTTTGTGTCCTTATGGTTTAATGCACTTATTGTAAGTCGCTTTGGATAAAAGCGTCAGCTAAATGACATGTGATGTGATGTACTGTGGACGGTTGGTGAGATACTCCTGGATCCGAGTGAGATGGTGGTCCACTCCGGACTGCTCCAGCTTGTCCTTCACAAGTAGAGGCTGGATGGTGATGGTGGTTCCAGCCCGCTCCAGGTGAGAGAGGCCTCTGTGTTGCAGGTAGATCATGCACCCCGATGCTGGATTGGTATGCTTGGTAACTGTAGATGGACAAGGACCAGCCTCTCTAGTGTCTTCATCAGGTGGGATGTTAACGCCGCCGGCCTGAAGCGGTTTAAGTTCTTGGGTCGTGGGGTCTTTTGTACCATGCAGGACGTTCTCCACAGCCGTGGAACTCTTTCCAGCTTCAAGCTCAGGGTGAAGACGTGCTCCACTATCCCGCAAAGCTGGTCTGCAGGACCTGAGGAGCCTTGAGCTGATGCCGTCTGGACCTGTGGGCTTCCTCAGTTCTGTTCTCACCTGGTAGGTTGTGAAGGAGAGGTTGGCGGGTGGGGGCGATGAGCTGTAGGGTGTGCTGATCGTGCACTGCAGTGTATGGGGAGTGTGGAGGGAAACCAGGTGCTGTGGGTAATCAAATGTGTTGAAGAATAAGGTCATTCTGGTCCCCCGTGGGCTGCTGGTTGGGCCCCTTGTATCCAGGCGTCGCCTTGAGGCCCTTCCAGACCCTGCTGATGTTTCCCACATCAGACAGGCTGTAGATGAAACGCAGATCCATGTCGCCCCTTGTCCCTCATAACTGTGAGCACAGTGCTTTGGCGCTCACACCATAAGGTGCTGAAGCCTCGTGCTAGCTCTGGTATTATGTGCTCTACAAATAAAGGTTTGAACTGGGGACTTGATTCTACCGAGACACAGGAGTCCGTTTGATGGGGTGACGCAGACAAAGACACATTGATGTTTCACGTTTGGTTTGTGATCTCTTGGCTGAGCTGCTAAATAAATGTACAGTTTACCTGATAAACTGTGTTGAAAATAAAGTGTATCTAACAGCAACTCTTGTCTTTTCCTCAAAGTCCGGCAACACACCGGAATTTTTGCTTGTTAAATGAAATAAAGTCTTCTTAAAATAAACCTCCCTCTTCACAGGAAACATCTTAGTTGGTTTTAGTCAACAAAACTACTTGTTTACTAAAGATGTCTTTGGGTTTATAAAAGACACAGAAGTGAGTTACCTGACAATTAAATCAACGCTAACTCGTCTTGAACGGGATAATAGAATTTCATTTGGTTTTGCTCTAACTTTGACGTGGACTCGAGAACAAACAACCCGACACACCCGCATGTGCATGCACACACCTTGTAGATGCCCTGGTCGCAGCCGTTGTGGGTGCTCTCCATGGTGTAACTCCTCAGCACCCCCATTTCCCTCCAGACCACCACCCGGGCCGTGGCAGACCGGGACTTCTCCACCTGTTCAAGGAAGGATCTGTTTTTCACGTCACATCATTTGATATCAATAATATATCGCTTTAAAATGTTTATTTTCTCATTGTTCCGATTTCTTTTATTACCAAATAGTTGCAGCTGTTGAAAGAAAAGGCCGGTGCGAGACGGTCCAAGGTCTTTGGAATGGTCTACGAAGGAAGCAGAGGACAAAGACAGTTTTCTGTTGGTCGCTGGGCCGTGGAGAAAGGACCACGGAACCCCCCATGGCCCCCCATGGCCTGCTGTGTGTGTGTGTGTCTCACCCTATAGCCAGGGTCCTCTTTCAATCCCACGGTGTTAACGGCAGAGCCAGACTGCCACAGAGTCTCCTTAACGCTGCAACCATACAGGAAGACGTTCTTCTTCCTGGAGTGGCCATGGTAGTCACAGAACACCTGCAGGAGGAACACGTCTCTGCATTACGCGTCCGCCCGACTTATTGAAGCATCTGGAAACGCGTGATGAGCTTTTCCTGCGTCTGATGGTCTGTCGGGAATATTTGTCTGGAGTAATTCTTGGTTGGTCTGTGATGCAGAGCTTCATTATTTAATAATGCTTAATGGCTGCTTATGTAACTAAACTCCTGGGTGCTTTTGCTTTCATTCTCATAGCATTGCGGATTTGGTTCTTTTGTAGTTAAGATAATATATTCAATAATTGAATTATTATTATTATTAGTAGTAGTAGTTAGTAGTAACCATAGTTCAGGAGGTAAATGTACAGAAACCAGAGTATGCACAAGTAGCACAGCAGCCTGTGCACAAGTCCATCCATCCTTCCAACATCATTGCTTTAAATCAGAACAGGTAAATAAGGTCAATTCATTACAGGTCTTTCTTATTAAAGCCTCATTACGCTCGTACCATGTCAGCTGTGTCAAGCTGGATAATCAGCTGCAGCTACTGCGGGAGAAAATTAAACCCTCATTCATTTTGCTGTTTTGTAGTCTCATTGATTTGAAAATGTTCTCCAAATTTAGAAACACTGCAGCTGGAATCTAATTCATTTTGTGAATTAAAAATGAATGAAAACATTTCGAAAAAAGCAAAGACTGAATTTCTGGAGCAACAAAAAAACCTCCCTGACATCACAAACCTTTGGCTGGAAACTAAGTTTGCATTCAGCAGAGTTGCATCAACATTGCGTTGCTGCCATCAGAAAGATACCTGATGAAGTGGACGCCATCTGTTGTCGTTGCCACACTGCTGTTGGTGTCTGATCGCATTGGGCCGTGATGACGGACACACTCATATGGTGAGAATGCACCACCCACACGCTGCAGCAGCAGGTCATGGACACGACGCGCTGTGTTCGCTGTCGGCCTTCAGAGGTGTTTGTCAGTGTGCTGCTGAATGTGGCTCCACGCTGAGCTCATCGCCATGGCGTCGCCTACACTCACTATATTAAATGATTTTACCACCACGGCTGTGACTTTACATCACAAGTAGCGTCTCAAACGGAGCTGGAACCGAACTTCAAAGCTAAACGAGGGGAGAGCGCAACACGCCACAACAGCCAGAGACGGCGAGCCGGCATGTGGACGGGACAGAAGAGCCTGTGTATCTCACCAGTGGCGTCCGTCCTATACTGTTGAGGTAGTAGAGCAACCCTTTAGTGTGGTAGATGGTCGGACAGAGGACGGGGTCGGGTTTAGACCACTGACGATTCAGATCCTCGCTGCTCAGATCACAACGATTCCTGGAGAGACACAGAGGACAGAGAGGACATTTGGACTGAGTGCAGCAGCCATGATGTTGGTTAAATTACTACTTGGTGTGTTTCCTCAACCTTTCAGGCTAAAGTGATAGTGACCATGAAAGTGAATGGAAGATATTAATAACCAAACCTACTCTGCTTGTACAGGCAGTACTATTCGGTTACATTGGACACACAATCCAGACGCACCAATAGGAGCTCAATCATTCATAATTATACTAAAACATCTCATGGTAGAAGTCAGTTAGTCACAACTAGGGGTGTAACGATTCATCCGATGAATCGATTTATATTCCTGCGATCCAACTGAATCGGCATTCCGGACGACATATATCGATTACAAATCGATTGAGATGGTACATAATCGATTGTATCGATACTTGGAAACTGCACATTGGATTTAAGCACAAAAGCGGTGTGGATGCGTGTTTGTTTGTTAGTTTTTAGCACTTTAGACACGTTAAACGTTACTGGATTCAGTCTGCCTGTCTGTGACGTCATCAGTTCGCAGCAGCAGCCGCGCGAAACTCAGAACAACAACAACAAAACACAGCGTGGAGGAGACGACTGCGAGCGAGACATTTACAAACCAACGTATCGATCCAGTGGAAACATTTTGGCTTTTGCAAACACGGAGGTGTTCTAAATAAGTCGCTCGCTGTTTGTAGAATATGTAGAAGCCAAATATAAAACCACGGAAACACGAGGAATCTTTCCGGCCGTCTACTAAGGCGCCGTGGGATTAAACAACGCCGACAGTCAGGACCTCGAGCAGCGTCACCGCTGCAGCAGCAGCAGGTAACTCAGCTCTGCAGACACCTCAGGCCTCCAGCACCAAACTCATCACAGTAACAAGTTTATCTGTAAAGACGTGCGACCCTACGATGTGGTTGAACAACGGGGTTCTGTGAATTGATCCAAACATTGTGTAATTATTGTGTAATGTTTACATTTAAAATGGCACTTGATTCAAATAAAAGGTTAATATTTGCCATCAATTGTTGTTTGCTTGTTTATAATATCCATAATTAATTTAAACCTGATTTCCTTACAAGAAACAACAGGGATCTCAGAAACTTTGCCTGCACTGTCCAGTAAAGTTACTGAATCGATTTCAAGTCACTGAATCAAATCGAATCATTCTAAATGAACCCAGATCGTCCATGAATCCAATCGGCAACCATGAATCGTGATTCGAATCGAATCGTTGTTAAAATGAATGGTTACACCCCTAGTCACAACCCAGATGAGCTAGGAGTGGGTAAGTGAAAGGACCGCCCGACACAGTTAACATGTAGCTATTATGAAGGTGTCATTTCCAGTGATAGTACAGCTCAGTAGTAGTAAAGGTTGTGTAAACACGATGCATCGGCCTGTGAGACCAGTCAGTGTCATCAGGAGCATGAAAGATAAACCTCTGTTAGTGTACAGGAGGTACAGCACGGTGGCACTGCTCTTTAATCATCTGATAGTGATATCTTCTTTTTTAATTACACATCCACAGCACACATGAAATGCACAAAGAACAATCAAATCAACATTTCAGGATATTTAGTGAGTCGTCTATATCTTATGATATTTTGTAATACTGTATATATATAATGTAACTTCTTAGTGTGGCCCAGTTTATTTCAGGTTAGAGTGACGTCAATACCAAGAGCTTACAAGCAAACAGTTTTTCGAACGTTGCAGCATGAAAACATGTAGAGGGAGGAACCTGTAATAGGCCTCTGGTGAGAACGGTCATACGTGCAGTGGCAGATTTGTAGACATTACAATAGTTTTTTTTAGTCTTCAATTGCAGCCCAAGTTTCATTGGGAATTTCCCTCACTGGTTTACTTAACCCCCATGCAGCCTTATAGTCCAATTAGGGGGGTGTATGAAGGCCTTAGGCTCGCTCATGAGCCGGTCCTGTGCAGAATCGATCACCAGAATTCACCATGGAAACCACATCGATTTGTGTCTAACTTCATCCCTGTAGAGCATCACAGATTGACACCCAGGGCCAGCCGCCCTGTTCCACGAGTCTGCTGCTGAAAGGGCTGAGATGGTCAACAAAACGCCAGTGGGGGGAGCACAGTTTGATTCACCTTTCTTAATAGGATCCCGGTGCAAGATCCCCCCGTGTTCCACTACAGCGCCAGTGACAGTAAGTAAGTGTGTGTGTGTGTGTGTGTGTGTGCGGCTCTGTTTTAACCGGCTTGTGGGGACTTTGATTACAAAGTCACGCTGAACGCACCTTTTTCTGTGGGACCAAATGGGGACAACTACGTTAAATTACTACATTATGGGGTGAAGCGTTGCATCGGTTTAGGTTAAGTCTTGAGGAAATGAATGTAAGTCAATGTAAGGTCCCCGAACGTCAGGACAACACTGACGTGTGTGTGTGTGTGTGTCCCTCGCATGTGAAACAGCATTCTGTTTGCATTTAACTTGTGTGTCTCTGAGGACGGAGGTTTGTGTTCCATCGCAGCTCGATGTCATGTGAGCACACTTCAGCTTCTAAATAGCAAACACAGAACAAAACCAGAATAGATGTTTTAACGGTGCTACGGTCCTTTCAAAACATTGTGTAACTAATGTGTAAGTGTTTTTTTGGGGGGGGGGGTTGTTTTGGTTGATTCATTATAAATGATTGCCATGACAACGGTTTTTCTTTCATGGTGTTTTGAACAAAGCATTTCTAAAAATCCCAAATCCCCGGGCACGGACACAGAGGAACACGGAGATCCAACGCGGTAAACTCTTTGTAAACTGTTATTTTCCACAACATTTGCTCCTCTCTAAACGACACTGCAGCTGGCTGCCCTCAGGCGCCGGTGTGTGTGTGTGTGTGTGTGTGTGTGTGTGTGTGTGTGTGTGTGTGTGTGTGTGTGTGTGTGTGTGTGTGTGTGTGTGTACAAAAATAAATGGCAACGGGAATGATTATATTTTATTCTGTAAGCTTTTCACACACTTAATAATTTGCCATTTAACCAAAAACAGCTAAATCCTTGTAAATCATGTGTTATATTGGGTTCATAAGTTCAAGAGGAACTGAGAAATGAGTTGTTCATTGGTTTGGAAATATGAATACAGTTAACACGCTGCAATAAGTCCATAGAACCGTTTAGGTAGAGCGTCGTTTCTACCTTTTGATCGGTTCGGTTAAAACAAACATCCGAATCAAGACGCCCTTCATATGACGTCTTGGTTCGAAGGCGAACAAGCACAGGAACTTCTGAGGTGATTTGTGACATTGGCATGAGCCTTATCACTGATGAGGCCTTTCTCCTAATGAAAGAACGCATGTGTGCTGTGGTGACACCAAGTGTGTTCCTAAATGGACCCGAGGCTTCGTACCGTAAGTCCACAAAATAATGAGTGATCTGCCCACTGCCGCCGTCAATGGTCCGAACCGAATGAATCCATCAACATTAACAGAGTGGCGGCGCTCCGTGTGTGTTAACTATCGCTGTAGGACGCCAGGAAAAACAGTTAGTTGGGATTTCATTTCAATAAACGGAAATAAGATATGCCAAAATAACAACTGACTGCAAAAGTACTAAGTCGCTATTTGTATTTTGTTATTTTTCTGCGGAAGATGAACTTTAAGAGGTTTTTCTTATTTTTTATTGGAGCCTGGATTGGTCATTGCTCCAGTAACACTCAAAATAATGTAATCTAGATGTGAATACGGCAGCGTTGTTTGTACACAAACAATTATATATTATATAATTATATTATAAGCACAGCTTTGCCCGACCACGACCTATATGAGGTATGCTGGCCTGGAAACGTCCATTTACCTCTTTGTCATATGATCATTGGAGCAGCAATGCAGTTACATAGCGAGGCTCCAAAGACTTACAGAGAAGTGACCATAGAGTCAACTGATCCAGAGTCTGCACAGTCACACACATTTTATTATAGACCGCTAAGCCAGACGGATACATTTCTGTTTCCTCCTTGATGAGTGATCTCTAGAACTTATAAAAAATATTTCATCTTCATTTTGCCAAAAAAACAACCAAATATATATTTCATCTTGAAGACATATATGTTATTAACACTAGTAGAGGCTCTTCAGTTTACCGTGTAGGAGTATACAGATGATTGATGGCCCCTTGATGAAATATCACAGCTGGTTTTATTATTCAGACAACAGATGAAATGAAATGTGAAATGTGAGTTGTCTTGCAGTGACAAGCTCACAGAGGACGATGACCAACTATCCAGTTCCCCTCAGCTTTAAAGGGCCTTTCAGGGAAATCAGTCCTACTCAGAGGGAATTTGGTACTTTTGGTTTGCTCAATTTGCTCTGGTTTGGTGTCACAGTGCACAAATGAAAGCAGAGAGATTGATTTGTGTCCTATTCTACTTTTGCCCAAATGGACCACACCAGGTTTTGATTGAAACCTAAAACTATATGTTACATGTGAAAGTGCAGCTGTGGGCTGCTGAGCAGAGAGCGCATCAAGCTCTCTTCCTGCAGGCCGCAGACACAACCGGTTGGTGAACATTTAGCAGCTAAACAGATATATAGTCCCTCAGGAGTAAGTGGACACCAGACATGGGACTACAAAACCCTACATTCATCCCACCATCCAAATGCACGACTATTATTCTGTGTCAGCTTTATAATTAGATGGTGTTTCAGCTTTCTGCCTCGAGTGGAAAAGACATTGGATTCTTTTGCCATATTTCACACAGCAAGACGAGCACAGGACACTAAAGTACATGAATGTGGCCTTCAAGACATGACCGAAGCAAACGTATCCCGAAACTGAGGGGAGATCCTCCTGTCAATACATCACATGTCAGTTAGCGACTTACATTGCATGTTTAACACAGTGGGAGCCGTGTGCAGGCGTGTGTGTGACAGAGACGGAGGGAGAGCAGGGAAAGGAAATGCAGCTGAACGAAGACGCTGCAGGATTTAAATAGCGTTAAAAAAAAATAAATACAGCAAACGCAATGTGTGGCGGCCGGACCCTGGTCCTGACACCTGCCGTGGCCCTGCTGACGCCTGCTGCTCCCGTCATCATCATTATTATTTTAGATATTACTCATTTTATTGTACCAACATTACCTTCTCCTAAAGTCTCTGTGCTCTGTGGATGGTGGTTCTATGTGATGGTGGTTCTATCTGATGGTTGTAGTTAAGTAGGGGCGTGGACAGGGAGGAGTCGGGTACTACAACAGTGCGCTCAATTCCAAGTTGATTGGGATGTACCAAGGAAATGTGCTTGGATTCATGCGTTCACACACATTGATACATCCGGATGGCATTTGGGTTTGATCGTACGCCATGTTTCAGTAAGAAATCCACGCAAGTCTTTGTACATGAGGCCCCAGAACCTGTAGAAGAACTGGGAGAACTTGGAGACCATCACGCCATTCACCAACAGCCAGGGCTTTGGTGAATGGAGGCTTTTCTTGCAGTTCACCCTCGCTGCCGGTGCGTTGCCAAAGTCCCATATCATCATCCATATCAGAACCATATCATCCGGATATCAGCAGACAGAGCACAACCCTGCCGGGCCCCTCTGCACACTCTCAAGCACATATGTCAAACTTGGGGCCAAGTCCGGCCTGGCGCCAGAGTCTGGTTGGCCAGATGAGTGACAACGACAGAACGGTCCTCACGCATGCACAGTCGCTTCTGCTTCTTTCATCGGATTGTTTTGCACGTCAACCCCCCTGTACGTTTTGTGCCACTCCCCCACGGCCGTACCGCCTGCGGGCCGGATCGTCAGCGCCACCCCTCCATATGATTATAATGGTTCGGCCCGCCTTTGATCAAAGTGGGCAGTATTGGACCCGAACCTGAAATGAGTTTGGCATCCCTGCTACACAGACTGCCGTTTATCTTCAGCACACTCTGTACGCCGCCGTTTATCCCAGCGGCCAATTTTACTCTGATGTGTCCGACTACGACCCCCACATCAGCCCGATGTCACTTTGTGATGGGGCACACAGCGAGCTGGGGCATAACGACTCCTATTACGTACCCCTGTCACTGCAACGTATCCAACACAGCCTTTTTAATCACGGCGGTGTACCAGGGAGTTCTGAGCCTAGAACGGCACACAAATGCACTGCTCCACATTCCCATCGCGACCATTCTGCATAACGGAGCTGCCCGTCTCGTCCATGCCTCCCACTCACGTGCCGTTGACGACTCCGTCCGGGTTGAGCATGGGGATGAGCTTGAAGACAAAGGCCTCCCTCAGACTCTGGGCCACAGGGTCACTGCTGCACAGAAACTCCAGGGTGCCCTTCATCACCCAGCTGGCATTGGACTCGCCGGGATGGACGCGGCCTGTTAGCACGATACAGGGACGGTTACCTGGACAGAGACAGAGGCCGAGACGTAAGACGTAAGGGTGGAGCGGCAGAATCTTCAGTCACTCGTAACCTTTACCAAGCTACAGATAGGCCACATCTTCAGAATGCCTTAAATTGCCCTGGTCGATTGTTGGAGCAGCAATAATATTCTTTTTCCGGCTGTAGTGGCTGTTTCTTCTCTATCTGACCAAACCGCAGTCATCCTTTTTCATTTTGTAAAGCTTGAAAGTGTGTTCCCATGATCGAGGTAAAATGATTGACCCGAGTCTGGTAAATTTCAGGGAAGCATATTCATTGAATGTTTTAGTAATATATACACATTGTAATTATTGTCCAAAACCCTGTTATTTTACTTTATACCTATTTCAGCGAGGCCAAACATATGCATGTCCCCCTTGGGTGTCATAGAGAAAATTAACAGATTTGTGACCTTTACCCCAGAAGATAGTTTTTTTTTTTCAGTGGCTTCGGTGGGTCAGGAATCGTGACAAACAACTGAGGGAGCGCCAGCGCCTATATTCTTACATCTCCTGTGTTCTCTAATTCTCCGGCATCATTCAATTATTCACGATGGGTTTTTAATTAAAACCCCGCTGACGGCATGTCCTCTAAGGCCATCACAACAATCTATTAAGCTCTGTCAGCGCTGGTGACAGATGGACAATTATGTCGGCTACCCGAGGCCACAAGTAATAATTGTAATGTTGCGAAAGGGTCATATATAAAATTTTAGTGTCAGAGATTACAACGCGAACGTGGTGCAGATAGCAAGCGGGTAGACGAGAGCCTGTGATCAGTTGGTTGTTTAAGCTCTATGCCAGGCAGCTATTGAGGAGATACTGTGGGAAATGTTGAATAGGTGGATTGGCTGGATAGAGATTTCAGGTTTCTTTCTAAATTGAATGGGATTGTAGATGATCACCTCAGACCTACAGTGGGGAAAAAAAGTATTTTAGTCAGCCACCAATTGTGCAAGTTCTCCCACTTGCGAGATGCGAGAGAGGCCTGCGGGAGGACATGCAGGTCGGACCAGCTGACCCACCGGAAAACAAAGCATAGAGGTGTGAAAACGGACAGAGCTCACTGGACAGGGACTCGGAGCCCATCGTCTCTGAGATTATCCACTTTTTGCCACGGAGCTTGAAACCGCTGGCGCCGGGTCGGAAGATCCGTTCCAAACACTGACGGTACCAACGAAGAGGCAGGTTTATTGGGCTTATTGGGATTAACGTGTTTTATAAAAGCTTTAGCGGTTAGTTGTGGAGTTGTAACGTGGTACTTAATTGCCCCAGATTCTGTAATCTTGCCTGAGAATTCCATACTGTTGGATTCCCACTGCGGGAGTGGAGTTCAGGAGCAGAGCTGTCCAGAGCAGCTGCACCTCACAGGACATTTTTGGAATGCAGGAGACCGTCCGTGTGCTTTTTTGTCATCACCACTTTTCTTTGGTAAATCAAAACAGGCCTGTGGTTTCCCCCCCGGAATGGGGGAGCCAATGTGTCTTTGGCTCAATTTCACAGCAGATCATTTCAGTCTTGTAATGCGATAAAAGGTTTTGCTCATGATTGCTTTGTGGATTGGAAAAAAACCCAACTGGAACAAATACTATACTACATCTCTTTTTATTCATATGGCCATGTGCCAGTGTTCAGAACCTCGCTCCACTTCTGCTTTAATGTAGTTTATCTGTTTATTAATCGAGACACAGAGACCTGTATGTTCTGCACAATTCAAGACACATCCAACATTTCCAAATGTTCATTTAGATTAATGCTGCACTATTTAAAGGCTAACTTCCGCAATGTTGGAGTGGAGTTTTTAAACTAAACTGTGCACAAATTTCATCCTAAATTATATTGACGTGTGATTTTATAGTGAACTCCTTTTGCCACATATTCAGCAGAAATGATAAAGGCACCACCAGCTAGTATGTCACCAAGCAAGCCAACTATTAGAGGGACGTCACGTTTGTTTGAGAGATTTATTGTTTGGTTTTCTAGCCGCTTCACTGTTTCCTTCGAACATTGCATTGCTGAGAATAGCATGTCCACAGAACAGTGCTCCCACGTACACGTAACCTGCTTACAATCCACACGGAGAAGCCTCTGGGGACACTGCATGTACAGCCTGGATGTACTGGAGCGTCTGTGGCTCAGATCCCCACTGTTCTTTATTTCTGGTTCCTGGCCAAGCAGTGTACAATGGAATAGAATTAAAGGAAAATCAAATTCAAATCTGTAATTAACAAAAAATAAATATACAACATCTAGAATATTTAAAATGTTTGCAAAGGAAAGCTTTACAGAAGAGAATTGGAATGAATATTAGAATAAAGTACTATAAAATGTGCATAATATCTGAATTAAAATATAAATGCTCTGCTGCTTTGAATCACATGTGCAAAGGTTCCCAGTCGCGAGTATAAAAAAGAAGAGACCAGTTATTTATAAGTTAACTTTAGATCCGGGAATCCAATGACCTCACCATCTGAATGTACGACAGGCCGTGAAATACGAGCAGCGGGACAATCAGACAGGTTGGAGACAACAGTTCACATCCAACTGGAGGTCACTGATGCACATCAAGTGTCACAAATGATCGTGAGCATGCGGGATGTTTGCAGCGCACGCCGTGCTTTCTGGGTCACCTTTGTTTACTTCCCTGATTGCAAATGTGTTCTTGCGCAGCGTTGAGGTTTCTCACTCTGTGATGATTGGAACAACATGGGCCGCTCTACAGGCCTGGGTTTGTATTCTCAAGCAGCAGCAGTGAAAAAGGGAAGTGGCTGATGGGACAGACCTTTGGGGAACCCGTCCCACACGCTGACGGCTTGTCGGGACAGAACGTACTGACACGTCCTCAGGTGCGAATGAATGGACAGTAAGGTATGCCTGGGCGTGTGTGTACTCGGATGGGGACAGTGGGGGGTAGACCACCAATATCCAGGTAATACTGACATGTCCCGAGCAATAGCTTTAAAAACCTGTGAGAAAGAGACCGCTGTTATTTTTATATTAACAGTACCGTTTACGGAAATACTGGACTAATCAGGTCTCAGATCTCAGTCGCTGCCCTAAAGATAGTCGTGTCCAGACACTACAGGCCTACTGCACTGCAGATAGCAGGGTCGCTTTATTTCTTAAAATATTATATAGAATAATATGACTTATTTCCAAATGTATAGCCTTATTATAATCCCTTTGTTCTCATTAAATTGTAACTTTTTTTGTCTGAGAACATGAATAAAAATGAAAACTTGGTCATATGGTTAAAAATATGCCAATCTAACTTATTTTGCAGGCAAGTGAGCAACTTGATGTACAGACGAAATTTTTGGACATGGCTGTTGATAAGAAGCTACTAGAGAAAAGGGGTCGGTAAAGAAAGTGATTCGAAGAAAGCTCTGAGATTTTGAAGGGCTGATATATGATATTATACTGTAACTCTGGACCTCCTTTGGATCAATGTGATCTAACCTTCCCCTGCCTCAGTACACTGAGTAAAATGGCACACCCATATTAAAATGTGTTATAACTGCTTCGTCTAGCAGAACCATTGGGGATGGACCTATGGGGATGAAGGGGAACCCATGTGAGTGTGCCAAAGTGTAAGTTAATGAAATAAGTCAAGACAACACACACACACAAAAAAAACCTTGAAACTGGATTTTGTGAATCACCTGAAATAAAATCCTTTTAAAAATGAACTTTAAATCCTTCATAACTTGGAGATACCAGGCTAAAAGCTCATCTGCGTGGACAGTACACGCGCTTGTGGCACGCAGACGATGAAGGAAGCTCGTCTCTTGCTGAAGAAAACCTCAAAGGTAAGGGGCATGTAGGATTGCATGGTGATGTGTTGGTATGGATGGTGATGTGTTGGTATGGATGGTGATGTGTTGGTATGGATGGTGATGTGTTGGTATGGATGGTGATGTGTTGGTATGGATGGTGATGTGTTGGTATCCATGGTGATGTGTTGGTATCCATGGTGATGTGTTGGTATCCATGGTGATGTGTTGGTATGCATGGTGATGTGTTGGTATGGATGGTGATGTGTTGGTATGGATGGTGATGTGTTGGTATGGATGCATGGTGATGTGTTGGTATGGATGGTGATGTGTTGGTATGGATGGTGATGCGTTGGTATGGATGGTGATGCGTTGGTATGGATGGTGATGCGTTGGTATGGATGGTGATGCGTTGGTATGGATGGTGATGCGTTGGTATGGATGGTGATGCGTTGGTATGGATGGTGATGCGTTGGTATGGATGGTGATGTGTTGGTATGGATGGTGATGTGTTGGTATGGATGGTGATGCGTTGGTATGGATGGTGATGCGTTGGTATGGATGGTGATGCGTTGGTATGGATGGTGATGTGTTGGTATGGATGGTGATGCGTTGGTATGCATGGTGATGTGTTGGTATGGATGGTGATTTGGCAACGTTTGTCTGAGAGAAACGATTCAGCTTCGTGTCGGCCTGCTCGGTTTGGTGAAATGTTACCAATACACCTTTTCTGGACCAATTTGCATGTCATATTTTAGAACTTGGAGTTGTGTTTGGAGTATGTAGCTGTGCTCAGTTTGCCGGCCTTTAGGGCCTCTCAGGTAGAACAGGTTTTAAAGACAGCTCACAAAAGAGATTTGGAAAGGCTGAACTTTTGAAACCCTCCATCCGAATCTTATGATTTTCATTGTGACTGACACAGGTTGTTGAACATCTGGAGAGGAAAAGGCAGCGTGACCTGTCAAACAACCACTTCTAGCATGAGGATCAATGGAGGGACACAAGAGAAGTGAGTTGCAGGATGTTGTACCGCAGCTCAAAGTGGCTCTCAGGAACCCTTTTGTCTGGAGGCCGTGCACGTCCCGCTAGATGAGATTATGTTTGATAATTAACAGCTTTAAAAGATGAGCTGTGATTCCAGTGAAAGCCTTTTCAAAATTAGACAAGAAGAGCGGCAGGAAGCGGGCTGCTCGGTGTAATCCGAGTGTTGAAGGAAAACATTCTCGATAAAGAGCTAAACTTGTTTGGGAGGAGAAGAGTTAATAACTCAAATCAACTTCAAATTCATTTCGGCTTTCGCTGAAATGAGACGAGTTATAAGCTGCTGGAAAAGTGATACTTACGGTGCTGTTTTATACACGGCTGGTTGGAATTAGCCAATTAGCATACTCATTAGCATGCACAGGAACTGGTTGCCGGTTGCCGAGGGCTTTGTTTGCACTGGAGTTTGGGTTGTTTTTCCAACGTAGACCCACACACAAACCCCCTCAGAAAGAAAACTCTTATTTTTTGAAGTCTAAACAAATCTGGGTAAGCCTACCACGGTGCCCCCCCCCCCCCCCCCCCGTAGCTGCGCCACTGAACGGTTTGAGGCTAATCGCCTAGTGAACACAGCTCGTCCTTTGCGCAGTGGGACGTCTCCTCTCTGCTGCACCTCAAGTTGACCGGCAACCTTTTCGGGTGTGCTGGAGATCAACAGCAACAGCTCTCGGCGTGGAGGGGATTCGGCATCCTGAGCGTAATCGATGCCGAGTGCAAATTGGGCTGCGAGGGAGACAAACACCTGAGGGGAAGGAGGTGACTTGCCAGTGGCAGATATTCACAGCTGGGTGATCAGATTTGTGACCCTGGGGGGGAACACATAATCCCACGGCCATGTTTTCATTCAGTTGGAGTTGTGGCAACACCTTTGTTCACTAGGCTGCTCTCATACACCATTTGTAGCAATAAGCAGTGCACTATAGTCTGTACAAATTAGTTTGATAACCAAATAATCATGATGATTAGGTGAAGTAAGATGCTGAGGGATTAGGAATTATTTGCAATTTTTGTGCTTAACAGGACTGAAGGACCTTATGAAACGGTCTGTTACTGATGTCGCTTTATGCACTAGACCAGTAAACGAGAAGATATTGATTCAATTCTCGTTCCACCAGCTCGGTTTGGATTAGATGAAAACAACACCAGGAAATCCTAACAATGTGATTCCAATTGGCCTGAGAGCCTTCGAGCTGCAGTCGGGGGGGGGGCAAGTAGGGGGGCAAGTAGGGGTTGGGGGCCAGAAGCAGCGTTTTCCCCCACTGGACGCTAACATTGGCACTATACTGATGGAGCACCATGCTTTATTCACGGAGCCCACAGGAGGGGGGGCACACGAGATAGAGAACCATGGCTGAATCGGGGCGGACAGTGAAATGAGAGGATTTCTAAAGGGAGTCTGGAGCTCAGAAACACTGCAGCTTTTATCCACGGCAACCACCAAACACAAGAAAGGATGTAAGCTCCTCGTGACAGCTTCCTTCATTATTGTAAACCAATCAAAACCCATGACAGTTCTGTTGGGATTTAATTCCAAACCATATTTTAACCTCGTCGAGTAGTTCAGTATCTCTTGTGGACCCGGAAAGTTTTTAGGAAAACGTCGTAGAAATCACTTTTCATGAGAATGACATGAACAATTAGAATCAGAATACCACGGTTTACTGGGGATATCCGTTAGGGAAGTTTAAAGGAAACACTTTTGAACTACAAATGCATCAATAGTTCAAATCAATCATCCATTTTCATTCCCTGAAACGCTGACTCAGCAGGCGCATTGGGGGGAAAATGCCATAACTGTCTGGTGTGTCAATGCTCTGCAGTAGCCAGGTACAAGGTTATGCTAATGACGATATGCTTCGATGAATCTCCTAAAGAAATTATTCCTATATATTTGTGACTGTGAAGGCTCACTGGCTTTCAATTAGACACTGAGAAACAAACAACGCGTTGATATCTGTCTCTGTCAGGATGCCTGGCTGGCTGTTTGTCTCCTTTTGTCCGTCATTCTCGCTCTCTCACACAAAAACACATCGCCTCTCTGTTTATATGACCCCCGGCACTGAGACCCTTATTCCCAGCTAACACACACACAGCAATACTCACGGACTTGGTGCATGTCTTTCCAGCCCCGGCTGGCTGGACGGGCGGTGATGGTGACCACGGGACACGGATTTCCAGCCAAAGTGCAACAAAGAACCTGCTGCTGGAAGAACAACTTGGCCGGGTCCACCGAGTTCTGCAGCACCTTCAGGTGAGCCTGATGGACACAAGCGTGTGGAGTTGGCATGGAGGTCCTCATGGAGACACGCATCAAAAAACGAATTCATGTCAGTATTTCAATGCAAAAAGTGAAACTCGTTCATTACACACACACACCAAGGGTGTAACCATGGTTTAGACCAGCGGTTCCCAAACTCAAGAATGCCCACTTTGCAATCTGAAAATCTTTTGCGGCCCACCCACACCTTTAATCACAACTCTGATCAAAACATAAACTAGGGATGATTAAATGACCCTCAGAATTTAACCGATTAAAAATGTATTAACCGACAATGTATGTTTTGTGTACCATTTTCTCTGGAGCTCATATATATTTACTTTAATACTACAAGCGGGCGCCACATGTGACATTGTTTTGTTTGGCGGCGCCTTTCGTTGAATAACGGCAGGCGGACGAGAGCAGCCGTTTCCAGCGAGCCTTCGTTTAAATTGTTTGTGCTTCATCAATTAATGTTTCACGTAACTAATGTGCCGCTAGAACTGTTCAAATAATACTTAAACTGAGAAAAAGATGTGCGTTTTGTATGTATGTATATTATCAATCGTTTTAAGTAAAATACAGAAATTTTAATTTTTTATATTCATTTCAAACTTTTCAAAATTGAAAATTAAAAACGTTTTATTTATTTATTGTAAATGACCTCCCACCAGTGGGCCGTGGCCCACACTTTGGGAATCGCTGGTTTAGACATTGGGGGGGGTCCGCTACGGGCGACGGGGGGGTGGGCGCGGACACTACGGCCCCTCTGAGCGGAGCGAGAGTCACGCCGCGTTTCGCTTATGAAACGGTTTATAAGAGGAAGGAAACGTATGTATAATATACATATTTTGTGCTGTATATTGGGGGGGCACGACCCCCCCGAAGGATGCGTGGTTACGCCCTTGACACACGCCTTGATATATTTAAAGCATTTTTTCTTTTTTGATTTTGATGATAATGGCTTTCGCCTAATGAAATCCCCGAATTCAGTATCTCGGAAAATTACGATTAAAGAGTTTTAAACAAAAATGTCGTCCCACTGAAGTGGGTGTGTTCAGAATGCAGTGTGGCATTGCTCAGGTGTCATGGAAGCCCAGGTCGCTTTGATAGCGGCCTTCAGCTCGATGAAATACTAAAATATCTATTAGCCAATAGCCCATTAGCATTGACACACCATAAAGACCCGGGTCAGGGAAAGGTCACTTCCTGTTTTGGATCAAAACCCCACTGGGCGGCGGCAGCGTGGTGGCTCCTCGTTCAGCGCTGAGTGATGTTGCTGCTCATCAGCTGCCGTGGCCGGTGGTGATGTGGATTAGCATTTGTTGTGGAAGTGTACATGTGAGGTTCTGTTCATATCAGTCTTGGGGTTATTGTTTTATTGTCATTTTAGGTGTAATCTGAGTTTTTTTGTCCGGGCTTCAATGCAACCATTTGTTTTGCTTTTGAATTCATTATAAATGCACCACAGCGTGAGCTGGACTGACTCACGTTTTTTTATTCCACACACATTGGGATCCGTGGACGAATTTGAAATCTTCAATTCAGTTTGAATTCAAATTAAGTTAAGAAAAAAATTGAAGGACTCTTAGCAATATACTAATTCATTGAGTTGCAATGTTCTCCATCGGAATGGCTCTGTATTCACACACACTCCTTTTGTTTATAGGACAACTAAAAGTATGAAGTATATTCATCATCATAATGAGCAAGTAACTATTTGGCTTTTGGGTGTGGAATCCACTTGCTGGGCCCAAAACCTGAGACATCGGTTTCACTATTTAAGTCTGTTGAGTTCTGAAATTACATGAGATGCATCAACATTTCACCAAAACCAACCTTCCCAGATCTTGAGGCTAAGTTCAGCCTCGTCGCCACAAAGAAATACTGTCAATTTGTTTTTGGCAATCGACATTGGGTTTTTTGTGGTCTGGAGAGAGTTTGGCGTAAAGCCGCTGCAACCTTGGTTGGAAAGATGGTTGTGGCACGTGATAAGGAGGCATCTTGGACGGTTCCCTTTAGTGGTTTGCCAAGTACATCCAGCGGGTAAGAGGGCCCGGGAACACTACCGGGTCTCCCATGTAGAGCTGCCTCCGTAGGCACAAATGATAATGAACGAATAATGGAATGGACGTTTTCGCATTCAGGCCAAGTCCCGCTGTACCTGCAGCGGTATGACAAACGGTATAAAGAAAGCCCCCAGAGACCAGTACGAGGGACAATGGATGGGACAAACAGATACAGGACTTCATTTCACATGCAAAGGTCAAAGTCATTCTCAGGGACACTTGTCATAAATGGTACCTGCGCTGATAAAAGTTGTCCTGGTTGTGGTCATTTTAACACACATAAATAATAGTAGTTTTGTTGCTTCAACCCATCGTTTCACTGAGTGGGCTTCAACAAGCACGAACTTGTCTTTTAGATGGGAACGGTTTCTATCTCTGGTGACAGGGTGGCACCATACAGCACAAATCAAAAGTAAGATTTGGTAGCAGAGGGCTCAGCAGTTTGGCCCCTGATCCATTTGTTGTGCACAGTAGATCTTTCCAAAACCCGGAACCCGTCCACTCCGGCCCTGTGACAACATTACTACTACTGCGGCTTTGGATTCGGATTGTGTAGTTTAAACCCCATGAAGGAGGACTTATTATCAGTTCTAGATATCTACAGTCACATTCATCGCTGGTTGCACAACGACTACGTAAGGCTTGAGAGAAAGCCCAATAATCTGAATCAGCATATTGGTTGCACAGAAAGGAGCATTATAATCCATCTGGCACGGCTGCTACACTGATTTTCTGATTACATTTGCATTCAAGCATGTTGTGTGGAAATCTGCTGGAGGAGATGTACACATTCATTATTCAAGCCATTTCAGGTTGACATTTTGGTTCGTTGGTGAAATATGATAAAGACGTTTACTTTGGAGTGAGTTAAACCCTTTTGGGGTAAATCTCCTTTACTTCCTGGTTGTCTCCAAAGATCCCACTGCTGTATTAACGTAGACCCGGCTAGTTGTGCCTCATAGTCAGTAACTCCAGAAGCAGAGGATGGTAAACTACCACTAGCTAAATGGTGAATGGCGGCTGGGTACCGTGAGAGCGGAGTACGTGTAGGGATAATGGTAGGCCAGGTAGCAGACGTCCTCATTGTGCTTGAAGGTGATGGTAAAGGTTAGAGTGTAAAAGGTTGTTTTCCTTCTTCCCCGAGCTGGACAAAAGTGGTTCCTGGAGGAGGAAAGTGAGGGAAGGACAAACATCAAGTCAAGTTGTGAGAATAAAAGAATCTGCATCTCCAGTGTGCCTGTGAGGTATCCGTCTTCACTTCAGATAGCAAGAAGCCTTCAAGCAGCTCCGTAATCAATATCATGCTGTGGCATAGGTTACATAAACACTTTACAGTTATGACTTCTTTCATTCAGGCAGAAGAGAGGAAACACAGGAACAACTGTATGTAATAATAATAAATGTGTTCAGGTGCCGTCCTGGACTTTATATTTTCTCTATCTGTCTGTGTGATGCTATTTGTGTTTTACTGCTGAAGAAAAGAAACAGGGTGGCTATGAGAATCTCATTCTTACCTGAAATAACAGATTTCCGTCCCGGTCCTGAGCCAGTGTGGTCTTCCTTCCAGAGCTTCCGTCACGGAGTAAAGCACGGGCTGCATCCCTGTAGTGCAAACACAAGCAGACTAGAAGGAATTAGTAAAAATAATATTACTTAAACTGTAAAATGTTAAAAGGTTCTTCTTTGATATCAAGAATACATTAATTCATTTTTTTATGAAAAGAAAAAATGACAAAGCGACACAGCAGTCCGTCTGCAGTCGGTGTCTCAGCAGCAAAACTCGTGGACCGATAACGCTGCACTTTGTCTCTATAATATTATCATGCCGTTTGAAATAGGTAGTTTATTTTTTGCTGTCTTTGTTTTAAGTATAGATGCCAAAACTCAACACAAAACCCAAATAATAAAATAAACACAGTTTAAGTCAACGCACAAACATGTATACAAACATGTAAAGTTGTTAAATCAACAATGAGAAAAGGTTGGCTGCCAGCCCTCCCTACTGTAAGGAGACGCCGGATTCGGAGGGATCCATTCGCAGGTTTTTATTAGAGCATCAGACAGGCAGAGTCAATGACAGCAGACAGGGCAACGTAGAGCAGACAGGATCGTAGTCAGCGGGCAGGCAGGGGTCGGGGCAGGCAGAGAGCAATCAGCAGTACGGTCCGGGGTCACTAAACAGGGATCAAGACTAGGAGGAAACGCTCAGAAATGACAGCCGGGGCAGAATCAAGACTTCGCAGTGAGTGTGTGGGTGTCAGTGGCTTTTGTGTGTGTGTCAATGAGGTGCAGGTGTGTGTGTCAATGAGGTGCAGGTGTGTGTGTCATAAGTGGTGTTGTGGAATCAGTCCCAGGTGTGAAGCATGATGGGAGATGGAGTTCGAAACCAGTTAGTACTCGGGAGAGGGGTCCCTCCGATGGCGAGAGGGAGGCGGTGCGGGAGCGTCCTTCGTAACAGAGCCCCCCCCCTGTGAGCGGCTCCTGACGCGAAGAGATACGCGGCGCCGAGGTCTTCCGCGGGGACGAGGGGCCGGCTTCTCCGGGTGTGCGCGATGAAACTCCTCCGTGAGTGTGGGGCCAAGGATGTCCTTAGCGTCGGCCCAGGATCGCTCCTCCGGACCGAACCCCTCCCAGTCCACCAGATATTGGAGGGTCTTGCCCCGGCGTCTGGAGTCGAGCAGCTCATGCACACGGTAAGCCTCCTCGCCGTCGACCAGGATGGCGGGGGGAGGTTGTGACGTGGATCTCTCCTCCCGCGCTCCTCTCGGGCAATCGGCAGGTTTTAGCAGGGAGACATGGAATGTAGGGGAAATACGGTAGTTGGCGGGTAGGTCTAATCGAAAGGATACAGGGGTAATTTGCTTCTTAATTTGAAATGGACCCTCATACCTGGGGCTGAGCTTGCGACATGGGAGTCGAAGTCGGAGGTCTTTGGTGGAGAGCCAGACCCACTCTCCGGGACTGTACTGGGGACCAGGACGACGGCGACGGTTGGCCTGACCTTCCTGGCGTCTAACGGCGTGGAGGAGGTGAGTGTGGGCCTGGTTCCAAGTCTCCTCGCTTCTCTGCAACCACTCTGTAACGGATGGTAGGTTAGTGAGCTCCCCTGACCACGGGAATAGCGGTGGCTGAAAGCCCAAGACGCATTGGAACGGGGTGATGCCCGTGGCGGGTTTGACCAGCGAATTCTGGGCGTATTCGGCCCAGAATAGATATCTGCTCCACTCCGTCTGTTGTCGCTGGCAGTATGAGCGGAGGAAACGGATAACGTCCTGGTTCAGACGCTCAGTCTGCCCATTGGATTGTGGGTGGTAACCGGAGGTGAGGCTGACGTTAACGTTGAGGCGTTGGAAGAAGGCGGACCATACTCTGGAGGTGAATTGGGGTCCCCGGTCTGACACTATGTCCTCCGGTAGTCCGTAGAAACGGAAGACCTGGTTGCAGAGCAGTTCCGCAGTGGCTAGTGCTGTGGGAAGTTTGGGTAGTGGGACGAGTCGGCAGGCCTTGGAGAATCGGTCTACGATGGTGAGGATGGTGGTATGTCCCTGCGATGCGGGTAGGTCGGTGATGAAGTCTATGGCAATGTGGGACCAGGGTCGTTGGGGTATGGGTAGTGGTGTTAGTAGGCCGGCTGGTAATTGTCTGGGGGTTTTGGAGGTGGCGCAGTTTGCGCAGTTCTGCACGTGTCGGGTGGTGTCAGGAGTCAGAGTGGGCCACCAGAAGCGGTTCTTGAGGAGCTGAATTGTGGCGGTGATACCGGGGTGTCCGGAGCTTGGGGTCGAGTGCACCTGATCGAGGAGTCGTGAACGTAGCGTCTCGGGGACAAAGAGGAGATTTGCGGGACATTCGGAGGGAGGTGCTTGACGAAGGTTCAGCTGCTCGATCTCCGTGATGATGTCCCATTGAACCGGCGCCACGAGCAAGCTTTCCGGGATAATGTTATCCCTTGCAGTGGGTGGAACTCCCTCGGTCTGGCGAGAGAGGGCGTCGGCCTTCGTATTCTTGGAGCCTGGTCGATAGGTTACCGTGAACTGGAATCTCGTGAAGAAGAGGGCCCATCTGGCTTGCCGGGGTTCCAAACGTTTAGCGGAGCGAAGGTATTCGAGATTCTTGTGATCGGTTAGAATGATGAATGGCTGGTTCGCTCCCTCCAACCAGTGCCGCCACTCCTCGAGTGCCAGTTTCATGGCCAGTAACTCACGATTGCCCACATCGTAGTTACGTTCGGCTGGGGTTAGTTTGCGAGAGAAGTAGGCGCATGGGAACATCCTGGCGGGTGTGCCTTGACGCTGGGAGAGAATGGCCCCTACTCCGATGTTGGAGGCGTCGACCTCCACTATGAATTGGAGCTCGGGGTTGGGGTGTCGCAGGAGGGGTGCTGAGGTGAACCGTGACCGTAGCTCGTCGAAGGCGTGTTGCGCCTCCTGGGACCAGTTGATGCGGTGCGTGTGGCGCTTGGTCAGGGTGGTTAGGGGAGCAGCCACTGTGCTGAAGTTTCGGATGAATCTTCGGTAGAAATTCGCGAACCCCAGGAATCGTTGCAGTTCCTTCACCGTGTGGGGCACTGGCCAGTTCGCCACTGCCGTAACCTTCCTCTCGTCCATGGCCACCCCCTCCTGACTGATTATATACCCCAAGAATGCAGTTCTGGTCTGGTGAAACTCGCATTTCTCTGCTTTGGCATAGAGCTGGTGTTGAATGAGTCTTTCCAGGACAAGTCGGACATGTTGGATGTGTTCCTCCATGGAGGTGGAGTAGACCAGTATGTCGTCGATGTAGACGATGACCCATTTCTCCAGCATGTCACGGAAGATGTCATTCATGAAGGACTGGAACACGGATGGGCTGTTCGCTAGGCCGAACGGCATGACCAGGTATTCGTAGTGCCCGCTAGTGGTGGAGAATGCCGTCTTCCACTCGTCACCCTCACGGATGCGAATCAGGTTGTATGCGTTGCGTAGGTCTAGTTTGGTGTAGTATCGGGCTTGACGGAGTTGTTCTAGGGCGGCTGGGACGAGAGGCAGAGGGTATCGATACTTGACAGTGATGTCATTAAGTCCACGATAATCGATGCAGGGGCGAAGGGATCCATCCTTTTTCTTAACGAAGAAAAACCCGGCCGCTGCCGGTGACGTTGATGGTCGAAGAAACCCCTTCGCTAATTCCTCCTCGATGTAGTTCCTCATCGCTTGTGACTCGGGTTGTGACAGAGGGAATATTCTCCCCTTGGGGGGAGAGGTGCCTGGCAGTAGGTCTATGGCACAGTCGATTGGACGATGTTCGGGGAGTTGAGCAGCCCTCCTCTTGCAGAAGGCCTCAGCGAGGTCGGCGTATTCGGGTGGCAGATTCTGTTCTGTTGACCCGGGGTTGACCGGTTCTGGAGGGTGATGGGGTGCACGGGGTACCCTGGTTAGGCAGTGGTTGTGACATGAAGTGTCCCATTGTGTGATCTGATTCTCTCTCCAGGAGATGTGTGGGTTATGGATGCGTAGGCAGGGCAGGCCCAAAATCACAGAGTGGTTGCGAGCCTGGATAACGTAGAACTTGATCCTCTCCGAATGTAGTGCACCGACGTGCATGTTGATCTCTTCGGTGAGGTGTTGTACTCTCCCCTCCCCTAGCGGTCGGCCGTCTAGCGCCTCCACTGTGAGGGAGGAACCACAAGAATTAAACCTCAACTGGTGGTTAGTGGCAAACTCACGTGACATGAAATTCCCCGCGGCCCCAGAGTCCAGTAGCGCTGTGGTTGGGATAACTTTGCCCCGAACCAGCAAACGAATGGGTAGAATGAAGCAGGAATTTAGTGTGCTAGATTTGGGGATCGCACTCACCGATTGGGGATCGTTAGGAGGACGTACTGGGCAGGCGGCCCGCAGGTGTCCGGTCTGTCCGCAGTAGAGACACAGATGTTTCTGCAAGCGGTGTTCACGTTCCTCCTGAGTGAGGCGAGTGACGCCTAGTTGCATGGGTTCAGGTGTGGCGGAGGTCTCCCGTGTGAGCCGGGGTGGATACCGGTTAGGACGCCGTGAACGAATCAAGTTGTCGATTTGAATGGCCAGGTTAATGTATTCGTCCAACCCTCTTCCCTCGTCCCGACAGGCCAGCTCCGATTGTAGTTCGGCAGACAAACCTTTGCGAAACAGGGTCTTCAGTGTGTCCTCGACCCAGTTGGTTTGCGCAGCGAGTGTGCGGAAAGATAAAGAATACTCAGCTGCGGTTCTCCTCCCCTGGGTCAGTTCGAGCAGCTGCTCCCCGGCATCCCCGCATTCAGTGGGGTGTTCGAACACGTTGCGGAACTGTAGCAGGAAGTTGGTGAACGTGGGGAACGCGGATCCGTCGGGTCTCCAGACGGCGGTCGCCCACTCCAACGCCCTCCCGGTGAGTAGCGAGCTGATGAAAGCTATCCGACTCGAATCCGTTGGATACATCGAGGGTTGTTGGTCGACGAAGAGTGTGCATTGGTGAAGAAAGCCTCTACATTTTGCAGCAGTGCCATCAAACTTTTCCGGAAGAGCCAGACGAGGATTAATAGAATGGTTTACGGTCGCTGGGGAGGCATTGGGAGGAGGATTCGGTGGCGTGGCGTCTGCTGATACCCGTAGCCCGTGTAGTGCGTGCACTAGTTCCTCGGTGAGGGTGGTCAGACGCTGTAGCTGATGGTGGTGCGGGGCCAGCTGGGTGGCTTGAGCGGAGAGCTCCGAAGACAGGTGTACGAGGCCTGCTGGATCTGTGAGTGGCGAAGTCTTCTGTAAGAAGACGCCGGATTCGGAGGGATCCATTCGCAGGTTTTTATTAGAGCATCAGACAGGCAGAGTCAATGACAGCAGACAGGGCAACGTAGAGCAGACAGGATCGTAGTCAGCGGGCAGGCAGGGGTCGGGGCAGGCAGAGAGCAATCAGCAGTACGGTCCGGGGTCACTAAACAGGGATCAAGACTAGGAGGAAACGCTCAGAAATGACAGCCGGGGCAGAATCAAGACTTCGCAGTGAGTGTGTGGGTGTCAGTGGCTTTTGTGTGTGTGTCAATGAGGTGCAGGTGTGTGTGTCAATGAGGTGCAGGTGTGTGTGTCATCAGTGGTGTTGTGGAATCAGTCCCAGGTGTGAAGCATGATGGGAGATGGAGTTCGAAACCAGTTAGTACTCGGGAGAGGGGTCCCTCCGATGGCGAGAGGGAGGCGGTGCGGGAGCGTCCTTCGTAACACCTACATTACCCCCCCGTGACAACCACAGATGCCACTTTTTTGGTTTCCTGTTCTTTGCTAAGGCCTTTAGCTTAGCGATTTCTATCAGGATGTAAAGATAATTCAAAAAAATCTGTAAAGTGTCAATTTAAATTTTAAACATAGAATCCATTAAAGAGTTTTCAGCATGTTTGGAGATGCCTTTGGCGATAAGTAGTCTCCCTTCCAAGTGGACATGGCGTGTTACTTTCCACAGTACTGCTAATACGAGCACTTTTAGCAGTGGGCCAAAGGTCGCCATTCTGTTACTTTACTCAGCAATAGATGGTTACACTTCTATCACTTTGTGTAATGCCATTGCATTTATGTAACCCTTCTCAAACTAAATTGTTAACAAAGTGAGTCAGCATCTTTGTCCTTCTCCTTTTTCGCCTTCCACAGATTTCAATTTTGTTAGCAACTCGACAACAATTGTTAGTAACTCATTTAGAATCCGGTTTTTGTCGTCGTCCGTCTCTCTAGCGCCTCTCTTACTTCCTCCCTGATTGCTTCCAAGTGAATCCAGGCTGCAAAGCTGCAGTGGATCACTGAGACGGCCTACCTTGTAAATGTTACTCAAAGAGACACGTCCCAACAGTAAAGAGGAAAAAATTAACTACAGATGCACCAAAACTGAAAAATTGAGGAAACCCGAAAATGTACAAAGAGACACAAATCAACCACAAAGAGATAAACATTTAAAATAACTACAAACACGCAAAGCCACAGAGATGCAGCAGCGACAAAGAGACACAAAACAACAGCAACGAGAGGCTAACTACTAATTTGAAGATTTCTGACGAGTTGCACCTCAGAATGTGTGGGCCATTTCATGACATGTGAACCGTTGCAACTGTATGTATGGGGGGGGACTTGGACTCGGGAGGCAGACAACTGGCTTTTGCTCGTTTGTTGAACTGAAACCTCTCTGGTGGGGAAAGAGCTGGAGTTGAATAAAACGCAGACCAACTACAACAACAGGTGTGTCATAAGTGGTGGAGCCTCTACACGTCTGTGCTCAAGGTCCATAATCCGTCCAGCACTTTATCTTTGCCTGAGACAGTGGTCATTTGTCTTCTTTGGGCTACCAAACAATTTTCTATCAGAGCTGTGTCTTCATGATGTTCCATTTACCTGGACCTGGTCATGTGACCCCAGCATCATTGCCCTTCCACTCGCCTGCTTGCCTCTCCTACTTGAGATCCTATTAACCAAGCGGCATCTGGCAGCCTGTGCCAGCTTAATTGTTGTACTGTTTCCTTTTAGTGAAATAGTGCATAGGTTAAGGGCTTTTATTGTGAAAGGTAAGTACAGACAGTAGGGCTTAGGCTGCTTCTTTCAAGATCAAAAGTAGTGTTCGGACTACGAAGGATGCATGTTGCCCCCGCCCCCCATGTTTACACATTCCACTAATGCAGAGATGAAGACGGCTTCTATTCTAGGAGATGTGTAGTTGGCGTGTTTGTAGGCGAGTAGAAACTCAGCCTCCTTGGACACAAGAAGAATTCCAACCACTATTTGTATGGAACTCAACAGGCACCTGGAGCAGGAAACAACCCTGTGCCCTGTGTCTTCATACCCATTCATACAGGTGCTGGAGCAGTTTGGGGTTGAGTACATTGCCTGAGGACACAGAACCGTCGATTCTCTGATTGAAAGACAGCCCTGTTCTGTACCACAGTCGCCCTATGAGCAAATGATGTTGGATGAGTCCAACAAAGACGGGACTTGTTAATGTCCATTGTGTAATCATAGTTCCCCACTGACAACTCACATGAGCCGACGAGATGATGTCACCAAGCTCTTCCCAGAACCCAATTCGTTGGGTTCTGGGAAGCTGTTTCTTTCTTATTTGAAGATATCTGACGAGTTGCACCTCAGAATGTGTGGGCCACTCATGACATGTGGACCGTTGCAACTGTATGTATGGGGGGGGAACTTGGACTCGGGAGGCAGACAACTGGCATTTGCTTGTTTGTTGAACTGAAACCTCTCTGGTGGGGAAAGAGCTGGAGTTGAATAAAACGCAGACCAAGTGACCATCTTGTGAATCGCAGGGTTTTTCCATGTAGTTGTCACCATTGACCCCAACAGGGGTGTAAATGCAGCACATTGGCCTGCTTTTGGCACGGTTAACACGAGTTACTAGCACATACTGTTGGTTAAGACTGTTGGCGGACAGCAGGGCCACGACAGCTGCCTGCTTTGTCTCTGAAAATATTACCTGGTAACATCATTGAATCCTCGAATGCACGAAAGTGTAAACTTGAATGAGACGTTCAAAAGGATGTCATTACAAAACACACACACACACACACACGTTCTCACCATAGTTGAACTGGCTGTTACTCTTCTCACAGTTGATGACATTAAAGCGGTAGGGAACCTCTGCCACCATGTTACTGACTTCAAAGTAGAACCACTGGGTGTGCTGGCTGCTGTTAACATCTGCATTCAATATGAGGTCATATTCCCATCTAGAGAAGGAGAGAAGAAGAAAAGCACATAATGCAGTAATAGTAGCACTGTTGAGTCATTTTATTGCTGTGCTTCTCACTGACACAGTGTACCTGCGGACCCGGACAGCCTTCCTTAGGTTCCCACATTCAAACCCTGAGAAAAACCTCAAGGAATCAGATGGACACTGGAGACTGGCAGACAAGGAGACAGAGTGGGCCACATGCATTTGGGGCATGTTATTCATTTTCCCATTTCAGCAAATAAAGAAAGCTGATAGAAGAAATGTTCACAATCCAAACGTTAATCTTGTGAAGGTTAATTAAAGTCTGTGCTGTGTGTGTTTATTCTTCTACGTGTACCTACCTGCTGTCTTCCAGGTCAAACACTACCTGGTTGATTATTCCATCAGTAATCAGAAAGCGTTGCACATCCTCAAACACTTTCTGCCTGATAAAGGAAAGCACAGACAGGCATACGGTATTTGAACTGAGATCGTCTCTTCAATATCTTAATAACTACTACGTTTTGTTGGTCCCCGTGGAAAAAAAAGAGTTTTTCTGAGCACAAGAGTCCATTTTTAGTAAACCTTCAACTTCACTGGAGCAACTAGTCAGCGGGCGTTAGAAACAGACAATCTTCAGGCTGAGAAATCAGTTTACAGTTTCTTATGGTAACTTTAAAAACCGCATTGAAGTATTTTTTAATGAGCTGCGTGTAATAAGACGCTTTGATAGAAGTAATGGACGTTTCAGAGGGTTAAATGAAGAGACAGATATGTCAGTTTGATTTTTTTGATAAAGTGCGTCATGGGGAGTACATTATTGGGCGATAATGTACAGCACCTGTTCACATTGACCCGGGCGTTCCATATCACTGCGCGCTCAAAGTAACAGGTTCGATTTTTGCACGATCGTTCACATTTTAGCTTTTAACTTGGTGGCAATTGCCAAAAAAACCCCAAATGATCGGTTTGATCGGTTTGGGGCAATGCGAACTTTGGCAACCGGACAATTAAGGTGGACGTCATGAGCGATGTGAATGAATGTGATGCTGTGGGACCCGATGCTGTTTACGTGCACGTAGGGGGACTATTTTCCTCTAGACAACGGAAATGAGATACACAACGTTTGGTGCTACAAATATTTTGTGCTGAAGGGCAGCCATTTACTTACTAATTATGATTTATTTTATAAAAGCAATAAGGTACTTTAGGCAGTACTTATTCGTCCAATAATATAATAATAATAATAATAATAATATAATATATATATTGAGGGTTACTGCCTAACAACACCTCCAAACTGTTACATTATTGGACATAAAGTACAGCCACTCATACCTTGTTGCTTAAGTATAGCACACCTTTGTACAGTGGCTTTTTATGAATAAGGCACAGCTTTTTGGGGCAAAAATATATATCATAATTTACTTTTTAAACCCTCACATAATTTCTAGGATGGCGAGAATCAATTGTTAGAAAGATGCAAAAGATTGCAATGATTTAGAAAAAGAAAGAAACATTAGAAAATCTGTCTGATGCTGATTTATTATTTCAATTTCTCCAGCAAACACACAGCGTTAACTCCAGCCTGACCACTCTAGATGTTCTGTTTAACCCAAACTTTCTGAAGATATTTTGGGTTTAAACCCTTTTAGAAACATAGTCAAGGGACTGCAGGAGAACATCTGGGGTCGGAATGACACGGGGTTTGAAAGGTCTCTTGCTTCAGGCCTGATGTCATTCTACACCTCAGACAATTTAGTTACAAAGCAAAAACCCAAATCGCATTAACATTATGTCTGGAAGGGACTGCAAAACCAAATAAAACCTATTCTTTTCCCTGAAGTGAGCGGCAACAGACAGGAAACAAAACTAGATTAGGTTCAGAGGGAAATTGCATATTTAACATTTTTAAATGTCAGCGTCTGCTGGCCTCCTCGCGGGAGGGACATTAAGAAGACACACAAACACTCTATATACACACAAATAACATAGGTGCTAATGTAAATATTACTCACATGGCCACGGACAATACACACAAGAAAAGGTTCAATAGATCAATGAATTGGAATTACTGCTCCAGGGTCGTATGCCTCCTCCATCATGTGTCATCACTTAATCTTCTTATTTTAGATATTTGTGTAAATTGTCCCAATTAGCATTTCAATGCATGAATTAAGGACAAGAAAATTGGGAGGGAACAGTACATTTGTCCACCTGAGAAATCGGATCCGTTCCTTGAATCCACGTTGGTGCCAAATGTAAAGAATTCTCTCTTGGCTGAAATATCTCTACACATGATGTCACAGTGCAGTTCAACTACCAGAACCTAGACTGAAGACTGTTTGCTGCTGACTTTATTTGAACCAGATTCAAGGATGATGACCAAATTCCATGTATTGATTCATGTTTTGATGACTGTTTGTAAATGTTAATTGTTTTCTTTTAGCTTTTATTGCTTTTATGTGAAGCGTTTTGCCGTTGAACACGCCACACAAACATACGTGTACTTCTCCTATAGAGACTATGAAGGTAAACGATCGTTTATCTCTACATGTCATCAATGTTCGTAACCCATGAACCACGACACTTCTCCAGACACCAGGTGAGCGCTGTAACGTACCTCTGTACGTTGGGTTTGCGCGGGGCCATGGGCTCATGTCCTGGCGTCGGGAGGTGCCCCCAGAAGTCGGGGAAAGCCAGGAGGCTGAAGCCTGGAATAGATTTGGTTCTGGCAGCTGCGGCGCGGTACAGCTTGGGCTCGTGATGGGGGATGCAGGCGCCATGCTCCTCCAATAACCTGTCTATCATGGAACCATGGTGGGATTCATCTGCATCTTCCTCGTCCTGATCCTCTCCACTCTGAACGCAGGGGGCTTCACCACTATAGGTAAAGAAAAATGTATAACAAAGTATATATACTACGCAGGGGACGAATACTTGCTGCTAAAGGATTTAAAGACACGGAGTATACAAGCAGAGAGACTCAAGATTACAAAGAGACGCAAATTGAACACAAAACAGACAAATTGACTACAGAGAGACTTTACGACAGTGTTTTCAGTCATTGAGCTAGCTGCTCAATCTGGGCATTACATCCTAACTTGTCCATGGATTCCATGTGAGGAGAAGTTAAGATAATGGTCAACGATAAATATCCATTATAGTCCATCGCCGATGCTAAAGCTTTATGCTCCAAGTTGTCACTTGACTTCAGTTCGTACTGAGGGCTGAGGCCAGTGTCCTCGATGAGTTCTTACAGCCTCGTTCCCTTCTGCCTTCAGATGAATTGTTCCTTCATCATTATCACAGCGTGACAAATACCTTATGCTTATACATCCGTGCCGAGAGAATATTGAGTGTGAGCGTACCTTGCCTCTCTAACCTTGGTCCTGAAGCTGGGGCCGGTGCTGAGGATGCTTCTGTGACTGTGGAAATCACAGGCTTCTAATTGGGCAAGAGCTGGGGAGAGATTGAGAGAAAATTGGTCATTTGAATGGTCTCTTTTCCACAAAAGGAGTATGAAATCATTTGCATTTTTATCTGATCAATAGCTGGCATTAGGACATTAAACATATTATAAATATTCCAGAATAATATTTTGCTATTTCTATTTAGAATATCAGCATTCATTTCCAAAGACATCTGGATCTGATAGTACAGTTCTTCTTATTAAACAGACATTGTTCATTTATGGTATGAAGGTGGTTTTGTATTAGCTGCTGTGCATAACCATTTTATTCTTCCACAGCTCCACTAAAAACACCTCCAAAGCTCACCTGGACTAAATGAAACTAACAGCACTGACGTGGTGGAACATGTAGCAGCTAAAGAGACAAATGCTCCCCTCAGGTGTTGGTGGCGACCAAAAACAAATAACTTTTTGAACTGACAATTTCATCCTGTTAATGTCATATACGTTTCTGTAGAAGAAAAGTTTGTTATGCAAACGTCGTTGGAGGTATATCAGTGGCCTTTAACCAAAAGTTAATGCAAAATTTGAAATAGTGTCCGTGGCTGCACACGAATGGGACGGACGTGGCGTCTACAGTGAACTCGATCTACGACCACCAACATTGCTGATAATTAGGAGATAATTTGCATCATTTTTTCAGAAGAGGTTATGCAGTTATTCAGAGCCATCTGCAAGTGGGTGATCTCGTCTTCATCTTAAAATTAATAGGAAATTTGCCGCCTCTAACCAGCTGTGTGTCCCACAGGGTCTGACGCTGACGAAGAGGTGGAGGAATCGCTCCACCCACCGTCTGTCCCGGAGAGGTGGGACTGTGAACCGTTGAGCAGCGCAGCGTCCCCGTCTGATGTCGATGATGCCGCTGAGCTCTTCTCTGGCTCAGAACACAAACCCAGCTCCTGTGGGACACAAATGTTTTAGGTTGAACTTAAATTATATTGTCTCATACGGGTATTTCAGGATGTCAGGAGACCTCAAGAACACTCCAGATATCGAGGAAAAGTTACATTTCATGGTTATATCCAAAGAATTAAAGTTAGTAAGTTAGCCATCATTTTATTTTAAACCATCGTAAAAGGTCAAATGAAAACTTCCTAATTCTGTTTGTTGTCAGATTCAATTGAAATCTGTACATTTTGTGTAAAATGTTGTGTGGCAGCACGATTTGAAGTACCAGCTGTGGCCTGCTGCACAGTGTTACGGACCTGCCGGCTCCTCCTCCTCGTTTGGTCTATTTGCATCTCCCCTACAGGTGAGCGGAGCACAGGTGTGACGGGTTTCCTATGATTCCTTCCAGGAACACCTGGGATGGCTTTAGGTATCCTGAGGGGTTTAAAAGCTGGGGAGACCTGGTGGACCCTGCCGCTTGTCCTTCTCTCCCGCACTGTTTTGCTGATTTAGTTTCCTTTTACATGACTTTTCATATACCCTGATTTCATACGCTTTCAGTTCTCCTGACTAACACTTGTACTGACTTTATTTACTTTACGTTGCTCATTCGTTGTCCTTAATAAACGGTATTTTCTTTCAATCAACTCATCCGCGTGGTCTTCCCTCTCTGTTGCATGGCCAGGCACGGGCAGAATGTAACAACAGCTTATTAGTTTAATCCTATATTTGCCATGAGGAAAATTATATAAACTCTTTTTACACATTAATATTCATTGGCTCCTGGAGGATGTCAAGTTATTCCAGGTCAAAAGGTTAAACGTCAGCAGTATAAACACACACACAAAGATATGTTTTATATATATATATATATGCAACTCATCATCTTTAACTATCTGTTAGGCACAATTTGCCAATGAGCTTAAAAATCTCATTTGAAATTTGAGCAGTGGAGCTGACAGACTGTTCTACATGTGTAATTTGCTTGTTCCGGGCCCCCAGGTGTCTGAGAGTCTCTGAGCAGCTGCCTCAGGCCAGCGCTGCCTCTGCTCCACGAACCTTGAAGTGTGAAGCTTCTGTTCCTTATAAAGTGAATATCTGAAATGTGAGTTGCAAATGGATTCCAACCTGTGTGTTTTTCTCTGTTGGACATGTGTCTGGACAGCTCAGAAATGATCTTAAGGAGTAAAACGTCAAACGTCTTTCATTTTACTTTAGTGTTCATGTCCGTCTTTGTGCTATAGTGCCTTGCAACACCAAATGGAAATCCCCGCTACCACCCACACTATTTGAAGCTACCAGCACCGGGACGCCAGCTCATAGCTACAATCCTCAACCTCTCCAACCAGCTTAGCCAGAGCACCCAGCACCGAGATGCTGGGGCCCCGCTCTGCAATTTCTCAATTACCGCAGCAGCAGCTTCAGCCAGGATTCATAGAACCGCAGTTACATACCTAACTTTCGTTCTATTTCATCCTTGCTGACCGCCAGAGGCAGTGCTTCACACTGGATGACTTATATCAACAGCCACGAGTCACGAGGATTACAAGTAACCACCTCGTATTCCGCACTTCCCTGCCCTGACCTTGCCTCTCCTGCTATGGGTAGTGGTCTGAGAAGGGCTAGGGTAATTCCCGTGTTGACCTTGAGGCCCCACCGAGCCACGTGAGAGGAGCTAAGCAGTGTCCTGTGGTGCCAGGCTGGCCACACTTAGCCAATTGCCTAAGTGCAGCAGTATCTTTCGCACTGCAATTACGGGAGGAAAGGGCGGCAGTAACACATCCTGTAAGCACCCATGGAGAGTGTTAAGGAGCTGGGGCCACAAGGACCTGGACTCAAAAGCAGACCGAAGGGGAGGTGGTCAGGGTCAAAAAAACAATGTCTTTACTTCAGGCAGGGGTTTGGTACACGGGTAGTCATACAGTGAAACGAGCGGTAGGGTAAATGACAGAAAACACAACAGAAAACAAACAGTGACCTAACACCCTGTCAGGGTGTTACAGAGAGGGCCCGAATGGAAGCCCTCTGGGCACTAAATAAGGTAGCTGCCTGTGGTGACGCACCCTGGAACATGACAGAGGTTGACGGACGGGAACCACTCTTCCTTGGAGACAAAACACAAGTGCAATGGCAACACTGCAGGACTTTGACTTCACGTCGGTGACTGTACATAGTCAGAAGCCGCTCTTTTCTACAAGAAGGTAGGCGCAAGTATTACCCGCACAGTTTGTGACAGGGGGTCCAGCCTCAATAGTTCCCCCAGCCAGGACCTAACTCCTGGCTCAGGCTAGGGATTTTGCAGGTACGGTGATGTTGGTTGCTGCGACCCGGCTGGAAACGAGACAAATTCAGCTGCCGGACAAATGACCTGTATAGTTTATCACAATGCATTGAGATATAAAGCATAGCTTTCTTCACTATGGGAAAAATAGTATGCGTTCAATAGCACCCGGCGTATTGGCTGTGGGAACAGAGTATGTAATAATCAGGATTTTTTTGGGAATCTGGGGATTTCCTTTTTTTTAAACTTTTTTATCCTCATAATATATTCTGGTGAATTAGCATGAATGTGATTCCTATGAGTCAGATATTAACACATTTGTCATCAGTCAAGTCAGATGGTATCCTGTGGTTTATGACATGAAACATTATCATGGACCGAGACCCTTGTTCATTATCTCCCATTTGTCTCTGACATAATCTATTTCTGTCTTTCTTTAACACACATGCACACACACTCCAACATTCAGGAGGATCAAGACAGGCCTACATTGCAATTGTGATCCCGCCAGCGGATTGTCTGTCTGTCCACGGCTAATCTTGCACACTGCGCAGCACATCAGGGGGGCATTGCACAAAAGTAGAATCTAATATCATCATCTAATATACAAAAGGGAAAACGGCAGCTGTAATTAAACAGAGAAAAGGCCTGGCAGACAATCACGGACCGACTGAATGCGGAAGGATTTAAAAACATTCTAAATATCTTTCTAAAATTACTGTTCTTACAGAACAAACAAGTCAAGATCAAATAAACACATTTTGCAGGCTGGTAAGTTTGCAAATGGTGTAGAAATGACTTACAAGATGCCTGCCCACATATTTTATGTTTATGTTACCTGCAATCTTGTGGAAATCCTCTTTGATGTAAAAAATTCTTCTGTGGCCAGGAAAGGTAATACGGATGTGTGCCAAGGACTTCAGTTCCAAACACACACTTCTGACAGTACGGCAAATAGTGCTTTTATTTACAGGTTCGGCATATAAAAATATGCCGCTTGCAAAAAAAGCGCATAGAGACATCTATGGGATGGTGAGAGCTTCACGTTGGTATGATCTGACCCCAAACATCCTCTCACACGTCTCAATACGAGTGCTTCTTCGTCCAAAACGTCGTTCATAATGGGCATCATGGTGCAGGAAGGAACACAGGTGAATGGGACTATATATATCGCCCTCAAATGTTAAACAAGTCATTTCCTGCCTCTCGCTCTCTCCAATCAGCAATCATCAGGAGTCATGATGGTGATCAGTATGCAGATCACTCTGAATGCTTCCTTTCTTCTCGCAGGCCTTCTTCCTTAGACGTAATCTTACATTAATGCTCCCAAACTATTTAAAAATCAACATGACAAGTTAATCAGTCACTAACCATCCATCCATCTTCAGCCGCTTATCTGGGGTCGGGTCGCGGGGGCAACAGCTCCAGCAGGGGACCCCAAACTTCTCTTTCCTGGGCCACCTCTACCAGCTCTGACTGGGGGATCCCAAGGCGTTCCCAGGCCAGTGCAGAGATATAATCTCTCCACCTAGTCCTGGGTCTTCCCCGGGGGCTCTTCCCAGCTGGCCGTGCCTGGAACACCTCCCTAGGGAGGCGCCCAGGGGGCATCCTCACCAGATGCCCAAACCACCTCAACTGGCTCCTTTCAACGCAAAGGAGCAGCGGCTCTACTCCGAGCTCCTCACGAATGTCTCTAAGGGAGAAGCCAACCACTCTCCTGAGGAAACCCATTTCGGCCGCTTGTACCCGTGACCTAGTTCTTTCGGTGATGATCCATCCTTCATGACCATAGGAGAGAGTAGGAACGAAGATTGACCGGTAGATCGAGAGCTTTGCCTTCCGGCTCAGCTCTCTTTTCGTCACAACGGTGCGGTAAAGCGAGTGCAATACCGGAGGTCACAGACAGAAGATGCCATCAGGACCACATCATCCGCAAAAAGCAGCGATGGGATCCGCATGCGACTACGCATTGATATCCTGTCCCTGAAGACCACAAACAAGATTGGTGACAAGGCGCAGCCCTGGCGAAGGCCAACCCCCACCGGAAACGCCTTCGACTTCCTGCCGAGCACCCGAACACAGCTCTCGCTTTGGGTGTACAAGGATTGGATGGCCCCAAGCAAGGACCCCCTCATCCCGTTCTCCCGCAGCATGTCCCACAGTTTCTCTCGGGGGACCCAGTCATACACCTTCGGCGAAGTCCACAAAACACATGTAGCCTGTATGAGCATACTCCCAACCACCCTCCACGGTCCTGGAAAGAGTAAAGAGCTGGTCTGTTGTTCCACAACCAGGACGAAACCGCATTGTTCCTCTTCAATCCTTGGTTCAACTATCGGCCGAACCCTCCTTTCCAGCACCTTGGAGTAGACTTAGTGTGATACCCCTGTAATTGGCACACACTTTCCCCTTTTTGCTCTCTTTCCAGAGATGCTTTTAGCATCTCTGGATGGAGCTCATCAATCCCCGGGGCTTTGCCACTGCAGAGTTGTTTGACTACCTCAGTGACCTCCACCAGGCCAATTGATGACGACCCCTCCTCCGCCTCCAGCTCTGCCTCTACCAAAGAGGGCGTAGTAGTTGGATTCAGGAGTTCCTCAAAGTGTTCCTTCCACCGCCCGATAACCTCCTCAGTCACTGTCAACAGGGTCCCTGTACACAGCTTGGATGGTTCCCCGTTTCCCCCTCCTGAGGTGCCGGATGGTCTTCCAGAAGCACTTTGGTGCTGACCGAAAGTCCTTCACCATAGTTACCCCGAACTCCTCGCATACTCGCTGCTTTGCCTCCATCACAGTCGCTAACAAATATTTTTAAGTTTGCTTCCGGGAAGACCCAACACTTTGTCTCTCCCAAATAGTCTGATACCAACAATGGATTAGTGTCGGTGGAAAAACATCTACCTTACCTCACCACCAATTACCTCCAATACAGATCATTTAGCTGATGCTTTTATCCAAAGCGACTTACATTGCATTTAAACCCTTGGCTTTTTACATTTTTGAGCAGTTAGGGGTTAGGTCGACATGGGGTTAGATCTACACTTCCACACAGCCGGGGCTCAAACCGCCAACCTTGCGACTTTGAGCGCACCCTCTCTACCTCTGCGCCACCGTGAACTACATTCACTGAACAAAACCCAGGCAATTTGATGTTGAAATTCTTTGATTTAAAATGTATTCATACTGATCTTACAACCTCTCTGCTCTGTGTTCAGTAGTTTAGTCTGAGTGTGGTTTGAATAAATGGTTTATTTCGGACAACAGTTTAATCAAGGCATACAGAATAAAAAGTTATGGGTTCTGGCGCTGTTTAAGAAACTAGTTTACACAACACACACACAAACACATCTGTACCTGGAAATCATGTGAGAGTTCAGGACAGAGGCGGCTGTACTGTGGCAGCAGCTCTTTGGGTCTGTCTGGGTCAGGGCGAAGTCGAAGTTTGTGGAGATCTGTTTCCAAATCTTCATCCTGGACAGTTACAGACATACGCGTCACAACAGATGGAGGGAAAACAGTTACATGGTTAAAGAGAGTTGTTGAAAAGGGGGCCAGACAGTCCTGGGTGTAGAATGGAACCAGGCCTGGTCAGAGATTATAGATGTATGCTACTTTATCCATGAGAAGATGGACGGTATGATTGATAACAAGCTTTCAGGACATGCTGCTGGAGTAGTCCCACTGGGAACAAAGAAGCTAGGAAGAACAAATACGCGACTGCCATGTTGCAAACGGGAACGTGAAACTTAACGTTGTAATTTGAAACAAACCAAATATCGGTCTAGGCAGCTAGACTGCTTGGTTAGGATGAGGAAAGAGATCGTAGTTTGGCTTGAAACAAAAGAGTTTGTAACGTTACATATAAAATTTGGCCGTAGTCCGGTACATCATTTACATTAAACAATACATAAATTATATGGGGGCAACTGTGGAGAGCAGGTCGGCCTTCCTCAGAGGTTGGATATTTGGCGGTGCTAGTGTGTCGGTCGGTGTGTCCTCGCACATGACACTTGACTCAGAATTGCTGTGATTTTTGTGTTCCTCAATCCCATAGCCTACATTCAGAATGCAAAGTTTAAAATATCGAGTCAGGTAACCAGCATGGTGTAACAGCAACCCTGGACCTCACAAAATGAAAGGCACAAACCCAGTAGCCACACACACTTACAAAGTCGGCCTCCTTGCTGTCTTCAGCCTCGTTGTCGTCCTCCTCAGTCTCCTCACTGTTCTCATCTGGATGCAACAGGAAAAGAAAGCCGCCGGGGTCAGTATTCTACACGTGTGTTTGTTTGGGAGAAGTTATACTTCTGACGGGGAACTCATCACTGCTCTGATTGGAAGGAAAAGCGACGGTACGTTAACATGATGAGATACTCATACACACTTTTTTTTATCTTCACATCTGTAAAGTTACATAGCAATTTAATTAAAATAACTTGACAGCTCTTCAGTCAAACAGAACAATAAAAAAATTCAAATATTGGACTACATTTTATGCAAAATGCATTTAACAGTCCATGAAAAAAACAAAGTGGGCTAAACAAAGAAATGCAACTTGAGCAGATAATTCAGTCTTACTGTCTTGTGCTAGCTAACCCACCGCCGCTCTTACGGCAGAGACCGTGATGAAACCCGCCCCCGATGGCGCTGAACATAGCAGGTCAAATGCTAACTTTGTTGGAACAGTTCCCGGTTGTTCCAATGATTGTGCTGTTAACCGTATGGATGCCATTCCTTAATCTAGGTGACTTGACAACTTCCATTCTAAATGTTTTTACCTTAATTATTTCAACAAAACTTTCAGTTGCCGTGTGATCAGTCCGCTTGTCTGGTTCCAGCTTACCATGAATTTATATATTTATCATCCAGCGATCAAAAGGTTGTGAATACTGTACCTGGTTCGGCGTCCATAGCAGGCACAGCGTGCGCCCTTCCTGGCATGGGGAAGGAGTACGCAGACCGGTCGGAGGTCAGTGGAAGAGGTGTTTTAGTAAGACACTTTCTCATCAGTTGCACAGAGGGTTCCACGAGAGACTCCAGGTCTTTACTCAGCAAACATGTCTGCAGAGAGACAAAGACAGTCAACAGAATGTAAAGAGGATTAATGTGATGTAGTAACAGGAGAGACATCCAGCAAATCCTTTTCTTAGTGCAATAAGATCGAACCTCCGATAATTACACTTTTGTCCAGCTTCATTTCTACTTTGTGTTGCATTGTGGGACAGGATGTTTATTAATAAAACCCTGCTGATTCAAGAACTGCTAGTCATAGGATGGAACAAATAGCTTCATTGATGTGTTTTCCAAACATGCAGAATTAATCAATTCAACCACTTACAAAGAGAAGTGGGAAGTAAAAAAGGATGATTGGAACTTTACCTGTGTCGTTCCGTACAGTAGTCGGATCCCTCCCTCGGATACGAACGCCTGTCTGCCCGCAGTACTGTGAGTGACCTTATGGAGGCAGCGCAGCAGTGAGTGGCAGATCGCCACGGCACCGTGTTGGACTGCTTTGGCGTGCCAGTCCTCGTAAAGCCGCAAGAGGCCAGCGACGTAACCCTTGGATACCACCGAGCAAACGTTAGCCTCTGTGGGGGGAGACAGAAAAAGGAAAGGGACATGGGCTGAGCAAACTCAAGGCTGCTTACAGATCTGGAGTCCGAGCTACGTCTGTCCGTTTGGCAACACAACTTGACCAATGGATTTCCAACTTTTTCAATTAGGCACCAAGAAAGTCAGTTTTTTTATGTTTACAATGATCCACTATGGATGAGTATCGTTTGGGTTTTTTCCCCCAAACGAAACTATTAAAACATACCGGTTCCTGAACCAATACTTTTTTTCTTTCTTTTTTTACTTCAAATTATGGACAATATATGAAGGGTTAACAGTTTACAGTATACGTACAGTCTCTGTAAGAGCCGAAAGATGTATTACTTCATTGGAATTTTGGGAATATTAATCATTTAATTTATGCTCACTGTGCAGGAAATATATGTAACATATATTGGAAGCATTCATGTTGGATTGACGCTCTTTGTGTGTCTCAATGTATTGACGTCTTGAATGCAGCAGGTGCAACACAGAAGAGCTGCATGAGGCACGAGAGCATATCTACAGGGTGACAGAATGTATTAAAATTCAGTCAGGAAGACTGGACAGGCTGTGCCGTTCCCTGGGGGCCTCCTCTCTCCCTGGGGGCGCACAGCGAGCTGATTAGGGGCGGGGGTGGGTAGTACCAACTAACCAGACGTGGGTGTCGTTACCGCAAACCAATTGCATCGGTGTTGCCGTAAACTCTGAAGGTCCGATTGGACGTCAATCGAATGCAGAGGAATTAGCTCAACAATCAGAGCCGGCGAGCAGCCCGGCGAGCATCAGGTGTAGTAGCACGCAGAGTGGTAGACTCCTAAAATAATCTGGTCTAACATGACCCGTTTGCAGTTCCAAGAAGTAGGTCTGTCAGTTGACCCACCAACCTGGGATCCATTTAGGTTTGTGGTCTCACGTGACCAGTCCAGCTGACTTCAATGGAGATATTGCGGGCTAACGTGACCAGTTGAGCTAACACCATTTATTTCTAGCCTAACGCGACCTTATAGCGGACCCGTCACGCCTCATGGATATGGGGAAGCAAGAGTCAGCATATCTCTTAAAACTGGGGTCATGAACAGAGTGGTGATTTTCTTGGCTACGGCAGTCGCAAGGCATTTGCTGATGGCTGCTGCATCTTTGCTAGTGTTCTGCGTTTTACCTACCCTATCTTCGCAGGTTGTGCACCAGCAGTCGAGTTAGATGTTCCCTTCCTGAGTTCTCTGAACACTCGCCCTAGCGTCACATCACTGTGGCAGGTTGCTAACTGTCTCTGCAAATTCCCGTCTCCAGACGTCCTATCGCTGCCCATGCTACTCCGGACTGTGGCCCGTACTGGCAGCTCTGCTAGAGGTGGTCCTACACACGGCCAATACGGAGGCGCTTGCCTTGAGTGGTGACTCGCACTGATTGCTGCCGTGCTGGTTTTAAATCTATGCCACAATATCTCCATGTGGAACAACTGGATCCACTTCCCCCATTATTCTCAACCTAGAAAAACTGCTAGAGCTGCAGCAGCTAACCAAGGCATCCCAGTGACAAGCCGGCAGCCGATAGGGCCGTCATGGTGGGCGTCATCTGCTGTGACGTTCCACCTCCGGCCTGACCATAAGACTGGACTCTCAAAGCAAGATCCTTGAAGCTGTAAAAGAGCTGATAAGCATGCATATAACTGGTGGCGGTGGTGTATTCCCTTCTGGCTATGTTGAAAAGTCACTTCAGTAGTCGTAGTTCCTTACAGTCTCCCTTAGAAAATCTAATTTCCTAGGTGGACGTGACCTGGTTTAACGTGTCTGTGTTTCCTAGGTTTAACGTTACCTGGCTTAATGTGTCTTCCTGGTCTCACAGGACCACATCAATTTCCCAAAAAAGATGTCCGTATGGACCCGTCAAGCTGACAACACTCTGTTTCGCGGTCTCACGGGACCAGTTAAGCTGACTACCTTTCCATTTTGTGGTCCCGCGATCGGTCACTCTAGATAATAGCTAGTTGCCCGGTCTGAGCTGGACCCGTCAAGCGACGGAGTTCTGTTCAGCGGGCGAAGCGGATCAGTCAAGGACACCGGCCTGAGCGAACCCGGTTAAGTTGTTCTGTGAGGGAGCCCTCCGCAACTAAGTATTCTGCGGTCTCCCTTGACCCTGACTGTCCTGTTCTGCGGTCTGCTATGACCACCCCTATCTTGTCTGCAGACTTACACGACCACAACCTGTCCTTGTCTTCGGTCAACCTTGGCCCCTCACCTATCCTATCTTTTACTTTGGGATCTGCTGAAATCCCACCATGCCCTACTGTGCTCCAGCTAGACCCTCCTCATGTCCTGCAGCTTCCCTTGCCGTCCTTTTCTTGTTAACCTTGGCCTCTATAGTCTCAGCCCCACGTGACCCACTATATGTCCCCTTGTGACACCAGCTCCGGATTGAAGTCCGGCTAGGACCCTCAGTTGCCGAAGGATTTCTGTAGTAGCTTCGCTAGCAGTTGCCCTCTGATGGGGTTTCTGTAGTAGCTTCGCTAGCAGTCGCCCTCTGATGGGGTTGGTGTAGTAGCTTCGCTAGCAGTCGCCCTCTGATGGGGTTTCTGTAGTAGCTTCGCTAGCAGTCGCCCTCTGATGGGGTTTCTGTAGTAGCTTCGCTAGCAGCCGCCCTCTGATGGGGTTTCTGTAGTAGCTTCGCTAGCAGTCGCCCTCTGATGGGGTTGGTGTAGTAGCTTCGCTAGCAGTCTCCCTCTGATGGGGTTGGTGTAGTAGCTTCGCTAGCAGTCGCCCTCTGATGGGGTTTCTGTAGTAGCTTCGCTAGCAGTCGCCCTCTGATGGGGTTGGTGTAGTAGCTTCGCTAGCAGTCGCCCTCTGATGGGGTTGGTGTAGCAGCTTCGCTAGCAGTCGCCCTCTGATGGGGTTGGTGTAGTAGCTTCGCTAGCAGGATATCTGCTTCCTTTTAGCACGGCTTGTTAATGCCACTCTCCCATATTTGAAATATCTAATGTTCTGCCTAATGTATCTACTTACGGGTCTTTGTTTGTTGTAATTCATGACATGCACTTTTCCTTATGTAGCCAACGACGGTTAAATCTACACTTCCCTGCACAGTGGATGATTCCTGAGCTACTGTTTTAAGGCCACCAAACGTTTCAGTTAAGGTACGTTCACACAACGGCAGTGCGAATTATTTGCGCTGCGAGTATGAGAGCGCCCTGCTCATATTTTAAGAGCCTCTCTTTAAAACCATATGAATTATTTCAAACGTATCTTTTCCATGACTTTTCCAAAACTTTCAGTATTTTTTTCACTATGACTTTTCCAGGCCCGGAAATGACCACTTTAAAATTCCATGACTTTTCCAGGTTTTCCATGACCGTATGAACCCTGTCTGACCCACGCATGAATACCTCACAACATAAAAACTGTACACAGCTCAGATAGAGCTGTGGCAATAACTAATGCTGCTCTGCGTTCTGTATCTCTCTGTAACTACAGTTCCATGTCTGCAGCACTGAGTATGTTTCCGCAGGCCACAGAAAAGCACATGTTTTGTTAACTGTCTACTCTTCATTGTCCATTGGTATGTATTTAAATGTCAATGCCAGTCTGTACAAAACATGAACTCCTTTTAGTGCTTACACAGTACAAATGCCGCTCTCTTCACTGGTACCGGTGGCTCATCCAGTTCTAGACATGGTGCTCACGTACCATGCTGTGAATGGATGGGGTCCAGCTTACATCCAGGACCTGGTCCAACCTGACATCCCGACCTCTGACCTCTCTGCTCTGCATGTGATAAACTGCTTGTTCCGCCTCACTGAGAGCAAAACACTCGACTAGATCTCCACTCTTTGCTGTCTTGCTCCTAAATGGTGGAAGGAGGTCTGTGAAGACATCAGGACCACAGAGAGCCTTCACATCTTCAGACTAAAGACACACCTCAGCACTTAAATGGTACTTGTAACATCACTCATCTATAGCAAGTTGTAAATTGGCTTATTTGAGGAAATTTGTTCTTGTTCTTCTGAGTTTGTACACTATGGTTGAAATGCACTTATTGTAAGTCGCTTTGGATAAAAGCGTCAGCTAAATGACACGTGATGTAATATAAAAAGTGATGGTGTTCAGCGTCATGTCACCCCTCGGGTTGTCGACGGCCATTTTGAAGCCTTGAGTTAGAATCACGAACCATAAGTGACCTGAGAGGGTGGAGGGGAAACACCAGAGCGCTGAATGAAACATTTTGGGGCAACACAAAGGTTCAAATGAACTTTCATGAAGTGAATACACACTGTGAAGGGAGCGGACTACGCCTTGGTAGCGTCCTGTCCAACAAGCGAGGGACTAAAGGACAGCTTTTCATGCGAAGGGTGAGTGCGGGTACATTTATACAGCATCAGAAAATGTTTTTGGAATATTAAAGCGTGTTGTAAAAAAGAAGCCCGAACTACTAGTACAAACCTGAAGATTAGGATCATATATCTACTTTAAAGAACGCAAAATGTTGTGTGGAGCATTTAGTGTCTTTGGAGTTCAAATAAGAGACAAGCATCTGGAGCTATTTAATCTCTAATGCTGCGTTCACACCAAGAGCAAAGCGAATTTTCCAGTTTCCTGTACAATCAGAAGTCAAACCAATCCTCGACAAACTACGTCTACGTCTAATAAACGTCATCAGAGGACGAGTGTTCGATTAAACGAGCTCCCAGAACAGTTTGGGATCAGGGAGAGAAACAGCTTTCAGAGTACAGGAGGGTCGCCGGGACCCAAAACATAGTTCAAATCTACAAGTACGACTCGATCGTAGCAACATTGTTGCCTTTATGTTCACTCCAAACACTGCATGACGGATGAAAGGCAAACGCTGAGAGGGGCTCTGTGCCGCGTTCGGGTTTATGAGCGGATGCGTTGCCCTTGATGTTCTGTGCAAATTGGCACTTTGACAGATTTGCACAGATCATGAAAAGAAGCTCGGAGCCTTCTGAACCTTTCTGGCGGCCTCTGGAGGAGTGAACCCAATGTGTCAGCGAGCCTCTCACAAGGATTACAGCCACAAACTGTGTACACAACAGGAAAAGAAAAAACAACAAGAAAAGACAGCGGGAGGGACGAGTAAAGCGTCTTATTCCCAAAGTCCCCGGGGTCACACTTCACTGCTCTGATGCTGTGAGAGGTTCATTTTCTGAGTCAGAATGGGCTTTATTGCCCCTACATGTATGAATAAGCATACGTGTTTCCATTGCGCTCCACATACTGCACCGTTTCATTTTTTATCCAAAAGATAAAAACAAGGACGACTCAAAAAGAGACATTTAGCAACTTAATAAGAAAGTGTCAAACTTTTGACTAAAGACCGAAGTGAGTGACTGTCACGCTCAATGCGAGACACTTGAGAGCACGACATTATTGTTGGTCATCTGCGTAAATGTTACTGTTGATCACATTATAAACAGACCCCCGGGCCCCCCTTAAAAAACAGAACTCTTTGGATCTGCACGATTCACACAAGTCGCCCAAACTGACGTGAAAAAGCGGGAGGCTTAACAACCAAACCTGAAGTGATTAGTTTGGAACAGAAACAACAGTTCTATTTCAGCATAATGCATTGTTTAAATTCATGTGAAGAAATGTGAAAATCTAAAGGGCAGAATTCGGCTTGTGTGTCCTGCTCCGAGGAACTGAAGAAACCGACTTTTGTGCTGATCTGATGATATCAAAGAACATCAAAATTCCTCGCAGCCTCAGCGGCGCGCTAACCAACGTCAGGCTCCAGCCTTGCAGAGAGAAAGAGGCCTGTGGGGGGGTCGTGTGCAAAACCAAAAGACAATATGGAGATGTGTGTGTTTACATACACTGTGAGACTAAATGAGCATAAACAGTAAAATGTGCACACACACGCACACACCATGACATCAGTCAGCTGCTCAGCCTGTAAATGCCCCACAACCGGAGACACGGTGCGTTAGTGCCCCCTGCAGGGAAACCTGAAGCAGTACAGGGAGGCGTTCTGCAGACGGGGGGAGAGGAGCACTTCCCTCACAGCAGAAGTTTGCACACAAGACTCGTGAGAACAGAGGACATGCTTCTCCATCTATTGCCCCTCACTAGAGGTCTGCCGTCCAGAGGAGGACTGAAAAAAAGGGAGCGAGGACACAAAAGGGACAGAGGGAAAGGAGAAGAGGACCAAAGGAGAGGAGAGAGGAAAGGAGAATACTAAATGTATGGATGTCAGGAAAATGAAAGGAGAGGGAAGAACTTATTAGGGGAGAAACTGATGAAAGGGACGGTGGGAAAGATGAGGGGAGGTGAGAGGAAAGGAGGAGCAGGAAAAGATAATATGAAAAGGATTGAACAGGAGAGAGGAAAGGGACAAAGGGGGAGAGGATACATGATCCGATACAAAGGGAGGAAAGGACACAGGAAAAGAGGAAAGGAGAGCAAAGATGAGCACGGTCGTACCAGTGTGGACATCAAAGAGCCCTGAGACCTGTGGACATGTAAGACGTCCTCTGACCTGTTGGCGATTGTTTGACTATTTGACCTGCTGAGGCGTCTCTTCCTCCTGCACACAGCAAAGGGGACACGGGCCCCTGTACTTCACAGCAGGGTGTGAAAAGGCTTTGAGACGGTCAGCGACCACCGAGGGGTCGAGTCATCGCTTCCATCAGTCGCGTCAAACCGCACTCTTAATGTACCGTACCGAGTGTCTTAAACTGCTGGATGAACAAGTCAATGGAAAGAAAGACAACGGTTATTTTCCCTTCAACAATCCAAAAAGAGGCAGGATCTATAACAGGTATTTCAAAGTGCTTCAAGGAGAGAAACATTAGGTCCGGAGCTCCTGTTTAAGCGTTTCATTTGCTCAATATTTGCAAAATAAAGAAAAGAAAAGCGCTTTACATGTTTCTTGTTCCGTGGCTGAATGGAGTCACAACACGCAAATGAAATCCGCCGCTTCCGCTGCCGTCCGCGGCGCTTCTCAAATGCCGGTTTGCATCATGGGAGTTGTGTACAAACGCTGTTTTGGGGGGTTAGAATCCAAGGAGAAAATGTGCCGGTGCCATTGGTGTGTGTGTGTGTGTGTGTGTGTGTGTGTGTGTGTGTGTGTGTGTGTGTGTGTGTGTGTGTGTGTGTGTGTGTGTGTGTGTGTGTAGAAGAATTGGCCTCAAACAGGCACCGCCGGGCCCCGGACAAAGGGTGTGGGTCTGCTTGTGTGGTGAGATGGTGATGATCAGCTGGCGGCTGATGACACACTTACTTGTACACAGCAGAGCAGCGAAGGCATCGACTGCTGCCCTGGAAAACAAACAGAGGGGGGCAGTTGGTCTCGTAGGCATTTTAATTTACACACTTCAACATGCAAATTGTACACGATACAATAGAGTGCAAATGAGAGGGACACGTGCACAGCAAATAGATTTTATCATACAGTGGGCATGAATTCTTGATGTATTATTTTTGTAAGTGAGAAAACCTGCGAAATCGGCAGTGTATCAAATACTCCCCACTGTAGATTATGAGTTACTAGCTGTCCAACGGAGGGGAAGTGCTGTTGACAAGTGAGAATGTATGGACAGATGTAGTTGTACAAGTGACTGACTGACTTTTACTGCTTTAAAAGTGTGCACTGCAGCCAAGCGGCATATCTAAGGGTTGGCATAGCGTAGCTAGATTTGGATAAATCACTGTGACAGACGTGTCTAACTGCCGCTCACTCGTGGGGGAAATAGCATATCTCCTTCCTCGTTGCTCCACTCGCATCACAGACGTTCACAGCTGCCAATTCTAACAAATTATCCAAAGTACCAGGCAGCTTTGAAATCTGGAATCCCAGAGTCTTCTAATTGTGTTACGACAATTAACAGCTGGCTTCTGCATGGGAACGATACAGAAGATTCACCCTGAGGGCTATAAATTTGTGTCAGAGCATCCGATTCCCTCACGCCGCCGGGGAGTTTCATGTTCATCAGTAGCAGGTATGCCTGGGTCGGAGCCAGCGGAGAGAGGCCCGTACTCCTGAAGCTCTTGGCATGTCCCCACTGGGTATACTGGAGGATGCAGCTATGTGAGCCAAATGCCATCACTTCTGACAGAGACAAATGGGAGGGAGGCGTATACGAGCCAAGGGGAGAAGAACGCTGACTTGAGTAAGAGCTGCAGTCTACGTACGAGATCAGGGGGAAACATGATGTGTAGAGACCAAGAAAATAATCATGTTATTATGTTTCCCTGTAAACTACTCCTGCCAGTTAGAAGCAGTGAATCTCCATGCACAGAGAGTGACCCTGGACTTCCATAGTGGTTCATTTCTGTCCAAGCGGCCTGCATGCAAAGTCATATAACCGTTACCTGGTAACTCTGGTAACTTTTGTGTATTGGAGCAAAATGCTGCTTGTGCATTTGAAATTGTGCATTTGGACTAATGCACGAGTTAGCAAATTGTACAAACTGTGTGGTTTTAGCAGGTTCATTTTGTAAAAAGGGTGTTGAATTTACCATAAATAAATAAGACTGGGTTGAGATGCCCACCGTATTCTTTTGACTGCAATATGTGTATCGTGCTTCCGCCACATATAGATGACCAGAAGAAAATGTACTAAAAAAGTTTAATAAACGTGAAGCATACAAACGCAAAGTGTAATAAGGACACAGGGTCTTTTAGTTACTAGTATCGGTGTCAAACACAGAAAACCTGGCGATATACGTACTTGATGGCGTGCAGATGTTTGGTGGTAAAGTGGGGGATGAGTCGATAGACGGTTTCCAATCCATGGTTTTCTCCAATTAGGTTTGCTGTAGAAACTGCAGAGAAAATGCCCCAGAAGGTAACCATGACAGAAATAATAGTGTAATGCTCATATTTAAATGATTTATATTCATCGAATCAGTTAATAATCAATGTTTACTGGTATTAAGCTGCTATTTGCTTTGGAGGGTTTTATGGACTCATATGGTTGTTGAAAGATATTTCTTCCTTAACTCGTTGCTCATGAAGTAAGGATGGTGAGGAGATTCAAAGCACACACGGCTGAAAATGATTCATATTTTGCCACTGGGTTTTTAATACATCCAGTTTGTGTGTTTGTTTGGTTGCTGCTGACATCTAGTGGGTGAACACGACTCTGCTGTGGGGATCCGATGCCGGTGCAGGTTCTGTTGACACCTCTTTCAATGTATCATACAGCATAACCAACAAGGACAGTGGAAGAGGAATGAGAGGAATGCATGCAGGGTTATAGTGAACTATAAATCACGTGAGGGTTTGGGCTCCTGTACTTGCTACATAGTGAGGAACAAGATGTCAACCACAGAGTGAGGACATTGTTCACAAATAAGGACACGTCACTTCTTCAGAGGCATTGAGACGTGTTTGGGTCAGATTGAACCTTGTGGTAGAACAGGTCTAGGGAACGTATTCCATTCAAAGACAGAAGTACAGACATGAGTGTGTCAATGTTCTGAGCTTTAGCCACCTTTTTGGAGGGCAGATATCAGATTAAAGATTTGTCAATTGTGGAAGGTTTCTCCAGTTGTGGACAAGAGCTGTGTCCCAATCTGGGAAAAGTCTTCGTGTCTACCTGATGAAGAAAATACTTGGATCACCCAGAGACAGGCAGCAGCCCTCCTGGCATATTTGATGTTTTGTCTGAGCAGATTGAGAGTCAGCAGCGCCGCTCCGGCATCCTCTGCCTTCACACCTATACGCCGATCTGCAGAGACAAACATTCACTGTATTCATGAAGTCAAGATGAACGGCAGAGAATCAGGGGAGCATATCATGTATTTTAGGAGCTCAGTGTAGATCGATCTTCCACTTATTGATGTGAGTTGTGACAAAAACGTTTTCCAAATCCTATTGAGACACAAGTCCTCTAATCCTGGATATATTCTTCAAGCGATAATAGGTTGATATTGTAATTGTCTATATGTCATCAGCACAGCCATATTTCTGTGTAGATTTCGTTGTTGCTGTGAATTATTGTTTTAGCATGGTTTGTTTTATTTTCATGCTTTTGTAACCAACAATTTTACCAGGTGTATATTGGACACTATTTTAACCTGGTTAAAGTAGATTGCAGTCACTGGTCTCCTGCACCTGGAGAGGCTCATTTAAACCTACAGGTTATTCATTGTCGTTATAAGTTATAACCATGACTCAACACACGTAAGACAAGTAGCTCATGCCGTTCAAATCATTTGCTTATAAATTCTCCCGCCTGCCGAAGAGCAACATCAGTTGTTGTGGCATGAACGGTGCGTGAAAAAGGAGATCTCATACCAGTACACCGCCCAGCCCTCTGAGCAGGGTAGAATAGGAGCAGGAAGCACGGACCGAAAGGAACGAGCACCAGGATAAGCAACCACAGATGAACGGGAGGCGTGGAAACGACGGGCGGTGGTGTCCATGAAGGTGGAGAGCCAGAGAACCAGCTGGACCCTGACGAAACCCCCCAGTTTTTTTACCTGGTGTCGAACTCTTAATAATTTTGTAATAGATCCTCTTTTTGCTGGACTTTTACCAATATGATTGCAGTCATTTCATAGTATGTTATTGGTTTGAGCTTAAATAAAAGCATTTTTCACCCTCTAAATGATGTCTTGGTGATCCATGCTGCTCTCCAGCGACACAGAAGAATCCGGTTTTATAGAGACTTGGACTCCCCAAACTAGGTGGCATTGTTAGCAGCTCTTCTATTCTATTTGTGAAAAATGAAAGTGGACCTAAATTATTGGATTTGAAATCCCCATATCACGGCGCTGACGTGTGTAGGGCCATTTAGACTTGACCTCTGAAGCATTGACTTTCATTTGTTCGTCCTTGGCCTAAAAAACAATTCAGTTGTATCTTTGTTTAATGGAAGACAATTTGGGCACATCCATTTGTTTATTTGTTCTTTTGTTAAACGCCTCAGTGGAGGAGATTATTTAATGATTTTACTGAAAAGGGGGAAGTTGAATAGTGGCCTATAATTTGTCATTGTTGCAGTCTAGCCTTTTTAGGGGTGGTTTGATAACTGCCCTTTAGGGGCCTCTGGGGAAAAGGTGGAGGGAATGGATGTGTATACAATTTGTCAAAAATCAGTGGTCATGCAGTTTGACATATTCTTGATAAAGGATGCTACTATAGCTACTAAGAGACAGGGGGACGACTTCAGTTGTTGTATGTCTTACAGACTTCCATGCTGATTGAATTAAATTGTGTCATGATATTTGAATGAATGAATATTATTTAGAGATGCAGACAGCACATGTGCTTGGTGTGGAGCCATTTACTTTTTTTTCAGAATTTTGTCACAGTAAAAAAGAAATGATTTCATGCCCAGGTGGAGCGGAGCTCAGTAGCTACCAACAGTGAAGGGTTTGATAGCCTGGCAACAGTAGAAATTAGGGACACTCCTATAAGAAACGCAATTCTGAGGTAACTTAAGTTTGGTCAAAGTGTTTCAAACATTTGGGTTTTATTCCATCATCAAAAACATTTTAGTCTTCATATTTTCATCCATCCTTACCTCTGTGTCCAATTTTAGCCAGAAGGTGCAGCAGCGGCAGCAGGAGATGGAAGTTGGGGCTGAAGCTGCGGCCGGTGTTCACCAGTGCAGTGAGCAAGGCCTCGCTGCAACCTTTGGTGATCATGTAGTGGATCCGACGATCTGTACCTGAACCAAGAGAGAATTCCACTCAAACAAAACAGCTGCAAAGAAAACTAATGCTTTGTTGTCCAGACGTTGTATTTAGAAAAAGGATATAGGCGGTTGTTTATCAGTGGTATTAAGACTGACACTGTTTTTTTGGCTCCGTAAGCACATTGGATTGGAAATGAAACTTTCACTTTAGACATTGAGGCCTAGTGTTGACTTTCAGTTCTAACTCAAGGTTGTTTCTGTTCACAGCAGAGGGGTTTAGTTGGGGTGCAGGTAAAACCAAGCACTGTTCTATATGCAATATGTTTTTCCACCATTTTCTATTGTCAGAAAGCTGGTGAATGCCAGTCGAACATCGACTGTCTGAGACAGATAAAAGACTAACACACTGCTCATTTCTTAACGTCAATGGAGGGCTCAAAAACAGCACTGTCCTACACAACACTGCCATGTCAAATAAACTTGAGTGGTGGAAAATGCTAGCTAAGCTTACCAGCAGACAGAAGTTCATCCAGGACATTGAGGATATTTATAGTGCTCTCCACATCTCCCGCATTCTGCAGAGACCAAAATATCAAAACAGAAAATATACCATGAATGCAAAATACCAAACACATCAATTAAAAATGATGCCCAACCTTATTCTGCAGAAAGGCACATACATAAAGATTGAAAGTGACCCCGATGATGAGTATCTATCACGATGGGACGCTTCAGGCCTGTGTGAGTGTGAAGGCGCGAAAATAGATTCTTGGCCATTTCCCACAACAAACATATTCGTAAGAGGCTTTAGAGATAGGTTTTCATCACCTGATTTATTGTACAAGTTGTCCTACCATGAGGGATTTCCCATACAAATGCTAAAATTGGTGTCCTTGACCGGAGGTGCACGGGTATATGTGACTGATTAAATTATGCTGCTCTGAAAGAAATCTGTTGGGTTGGCTAAACATCCCCTCATTAGAGTGTGTGTGTTGAATGAGGACGGCCTGCTGGGTGGCCAACTAGCTGCTTGTTTAAATAGGGACAAACAGTGCAGAGTTGTGTTGAGTTACTGTAATGAGAGACCGTTGGTAACTGCATCTGTGATTATGGAGCAAGTTATGTCAAAGATACCTATTGACCTCCTGTAGCACCCTGCTACCTACCCAACCTTTGGGTTTGCTTTGGCATGACGTCCTCACATGTGTATGTGAAAGCATCCAAATGGCGTATCGGGCTGGTTTCATCAAGCCATACCAGGAAAAGATCATTCAAAGACTTGATACCCCAGACATCTTTTTGCAACTCCCCATTCGTCATTCGTGTTGATTGCAGTAACTTTATATGCGTAATCAGGATTCAGTATTAACTTTGGGAAAGGAAGCTACAACCTATTCACCTCAATGATACATGAACATATGACTCAACTTATCTACCTCTTGTCTTTAAAGCTCATGTGTTCCAGTAACATTCAGCGCGTTCTTATTGTTCCATATCACCATCTCCAGTCGGGGTCACTGGTAGCTGTCTGTTGTAAGCTTCACGTTTTCACTTACATCGAGTATTTGTTTAACACAAGGGATGTTTTTTTATGAACTAAGAAGAGTATCTTTGAGATACACCAGGCTTTAACTCCAATTAAACCCATTTATATTACAGGCGGTTGCAGCAAATGTAGGGTGGTTACATAACGTAGGTGCTTAACTCGAGTTTTGTAACAAATAAATCTATTTCAACGTGCTTATTGTAACATGAATCATGATTTTTCCTAAAACAAATAAAGTGCTTTTGTTGTGTAGGTAAACGTTTAAATTAAATCTACGGTGGAAGTTTATTTTTTCAAGAGATACTAAGCATGTAACAAGTGGAAGTCCAACAGTTGGAAGCAGACGGTCACTGTCCGAGCATCAGTATTTGAAGAGTTTAGATTATGTTGGACCGACCGGAGAGCAGCTCCAGTATCACTCCTAAACTGCCATCATATAAAAAGTATTTGAGATGTACTATCTTTATTTTGTGCATGGGAGTATGTTGAGTTTGTGAGCGCGCTGGAAAATAGATCCTGGCTGTTGGCCGTTGGATTCATTAACAGATTTTATCGGCACTGGTGCTAAATCCTAAAACTATGAATGTGTAAAATAAATCAGTAGAAGGAGCTACGCCACAATGCTGTGAGTTTAACGTGATATTGGTAGATGTTTACTTTGTAGGGAACCTTTCTCCCTGCAACAGCATTTATATCTACAATGCATTATAATATGGTAAAAATATGAGGTGGAAAACAGATCCACAACGTGTGATGCAATTTTAGGACATTTCTGTCAAATCAGGGTCTGCTTCATCTGCCTTTATTTCTGTAGAAAGCTGTACAAAGTGATTGAAACAAAACCCTTTGTCAGCTCATAAGGGACGGGGCCTGGCGGGGAGGCGTCGGCACAATAAATGACAGCTGTCGATGCGTAACAATATTTTGTCGAGACCACATACGGTGCGGAGTGTGTAGTTGTTGATCTGGAGAAAGCAGAACATGGTGCTGGAGATTAAAACCAGACTTTGGGTTAATGTCTGGTTTTATTTTGTAGTTTCTTGCCTCTGTTCTCCCTGGTCATGTCACTTCCTGCCTTGTCCTGTCTTCCCCTGTGATTGTCTGTCATGTCATGATTGTTCCCAGCTGTGTCCAATCACCTGCACCTCCCTCGTGTATTTAAGCCGTGTGTGTCTGTTGTCACTTGTCGCGTCATTGTTCACTGTATGGAAGTCCCTGTCCCCGTCCTCGTCCTCGTCCTCTTTCTCGTTCCTGGTTCCTGTCTTCGTTTATTGCCCCTTGGCCTTTTGCTTTTGAAAACCTTTTTTACAATTAAAGTCCCTTTTCTTTTTGAAAACTCTGCGTCTGAGTCCTACCTTCCCCGCCATGCAGCTCCCTGACAAGACTTAACTGAACTTGGACCGATCTGAGGGAATGATTGTGCCTCGATGCACGATAAATAGCGATAATGATGATATAACAATGGGGACTATAGTTGCCCATTTCTGCTTATTGTATGAGGTGTGATATGCATGTACCCAACACCGGCATACATATAGCTTTAATACAACATCACGACATACAGCGAAGTGACCCCTGTCTATGGTCTATTGATGGTGGAGACACTGGAGGTGGTCAGGGGTGGGCAAGAGTGTCCTCTTTGTTGTTCAGATGTCCTCCTTTTGATGCTTAGACCTAACACACTACTTTTGTTCCCTCAACCTAACTTAAAGGAAAGGCCATATCCTTTGCAGATGGAAGTTTATATTGAAAAAAAGTACATATTGATCACAAAACTGAAGTGCGCTCTGCGATCTGGGAGCTGGTGAAGTCATTTACGTCCGCCATGACGTTGACTTCATACGCAGGAAGAGGGATTTGATATCACGCGCTTGTCAGCCAGTTTGTGTTTGATACACGGAAACGCTGTTAAACACTTCTAGCTAAATAGAGCAGGCTGAATATAAAATAATGGGTTAGAGAAATGATGCTGACGCTGTCTGTCAACAGTAATCAAACTTATTTCATCTGAATGTTCACTGAAGTGAATAATATTACATTCGGTCTACGGTACATTGCTGAAAATAGTTGTTGAGAATTCCAACTTTACGTATTCTTTGTGTTTTTAGCTTCTAGCCACAACTTCATTACATTTTAGAGTTTGCAGTCATTGATAACCAATGTAGTCAGGACACAGCTGAGCATCGGCTCCCTCAGCATCTCATTCATTCACATCACTCATGACGTCCACCTTAATTGTCCGGTTGCAAAAGCTCGCATTGCCCCAAACTGATCAAACTGATCATTTGTGGGATTTCTGGTCTTTTTTCGCCGATCGCCACCGAGCTAAAAGCTAAAATGACAACTAACGGTCGCGCAAAATCTAACCGTTACTTTGAGTGCACATTGATACAGAACGCCCGGGTCAATGTACATTGTACTGTACATTATCGCTGAATAAGGCCACCCTGTGACTCACTCTCAACCAATCAGGACGCTGGATTTCATCTACCAGTAATATAATTGCTCATATAGCCTGAAGAATTTGTCTGATCAATGGGAACAACGTGTGTGTACGTACTCATTTCATGAAGCCGTCACTGGAAAATGCACGGTTGACACGTATGTTCCTCTCTATTGATTCAACGTTGTCATGACTCCTGGCATGTTCCAATCATATGATCACATGTAGCACTGATGAACGGTACTGCAGTCCCATTCAATGCTTCAGCATTTTTCAGCACAATGTATTTTTCCCTCACACACTGTGAACCATCAGCATGAATGTACTGGGGATTCATGGCTGATGCACATGGCGTACAGTGATGCCTGTGCTGCCTCATTTCACACTCTGACATCGACTCAAACACCTCGTGGCTTTATGACCTTTCATGTAAGAAAGAACCGGCGATCAGAATTCCTGTAGTGGTCAATATGTGCAAAGAGATGATGCCCTCATTTGTTGTGTAAAGCCGTTCCTACCTGCAGGGTGGAGAGGAGAACCTCTAAGCCGCTGGAGGAGCTCGGGGGGGCTGTCATACTCGGCCGGCTTCGCTCTGCAGCCAACAGACGGACACAAACAAACTGTTTAATGGACAGAAGAACAGACGGAAAGATGAACAAACTGTTATTTAAAGATGGATTGATTGTTCCTTTACCCTATGAACTAAACTGTTAAACCAACAGAAAGACACGAGAGACAAACAGACAGACGGAGACATAAACAGACAGATGAACGGACAGGCAGCAAGTTAACCGGCCGAAGGACGACAAATCAGACAGGTGGAGATCATTAATCCGGTGTGGACAGAGACGGAGCAAATCCAAAGCGCGTCCTCACCCCTCTGCACACTCAACGCATCTCTCTTACGTCTCTCCCCCGCAGAGAGGGGGAGGCACAGTGACATGGAGACTCCCCCTGACTTCACAATACTTCCCAGTGCCAGTGAGGGTGCGCGTGTGTGCCACTGTCCCGTGCAAGTATATTCACAGTTTGTACAGTTTGGGTTTGTGCGTATCTTCACTCTTTGTGTCATCAAATCGTCCACAAATTGAAAATCCCGATGGCTTCTTGTCGTAAAGTACAAGTGTCGTTGTTTTGCGTGGGACTTTGCTTGTGAATGTGAAAATTAATATTCGAATTTTTAAAAAAAGTAAAAACGGCAGAGTGACCGTCTGCTTAGCGGGTGGGTGCCTGACTACTGACTGTATATGGCCAACTTCCACTGACTGGGAGTATTTAACTAGAGGGTGGACGAAGACTCGTCGCACAAAGACGAGTAGGAGGTCTGCGGTCTTGGCCGTTAGTTAATTTACTTATTTTTGTGCAGGTAATATGTTGTTAAATAGGTTTAAACTTAAATAAATTACCTGTACAGGTAGTTATGTCTCGTCGTATTAATTTGTCCTGTTATTTACGCGTCTAATACGCAACCAGATATTCCAATATGTGTGTTTTTTAAAGCGAATATTCGAACGTCCTTTTTGAGTCATTCTGACAGCCCTAGCTTGCGATGCAGACCACTGTCTAAGAACATAGATAAGTGTGTTGGCAGCTGTGCGTAGGTGCGTGCGTGTGCACGTGTAACTCTATCCCTCCAGGATAAAGCGCTTCACAAAACATTTGTGCCGCAGTGTTGAGAAGGCCGCCACTATAAAAAGGACCTTGACAAGGCCGGCTTGGCAGCTGCAGGACACAAAATACAACCAATAAGGGTTCTGATGTCTGTACCACTGTGACGTGGCAACTGTCCACCTTAAACATTTGTACAAAACCTTGAGGCCAAAAGGGAAACATGGAGGAGGATCCGTTTCATGGGTGATCATGACACCAGAAGGGAGGAACATTATTTGTTGTCGGTCAATTCCGTGTCTCCAGTCCAGTTCTTCTCATTGGAGGTGGGGACAGGAGGTCTGGGACACCCGTCCCATGAAGCTAGATAGTAGTATAGGAATCAGGTTTGTTCTTCTACACTAATACCATTTGTCTTACAGTTGACGTTCCCTTATCTTGACAACTAATATAACTGGTGGTGTCTCCAATAGAATTAAGGAGTAAAAAGTCCTTTTATCTTGTATTTGAATGGTGTGTTACCTCTTTTAACCAGCTCTCACCAGAACATTCTTGTACTGGACGTCAACACATCACACAAGGCATTTAACAAAAACAGTTGGGCAGTTATTACACGTCAACAACAAATCCGACAATATTCAGAGCGGAGTATCCGGGAATCCGTTCTTCTTTGTGGTCCAAAGTCTCTTACAGTCCCAAACATCCATCTCCTGAGTCAGATAACTCAACAAGTCCACTTTGGTCTACTTTAGGGCAACCTAGCAACAACTCGACTCAACAAGTGAATTCACACTAACGGAACGGCACAGCTAACAGTATGAAGCTAATGGCTAGTGTCCTTATGCTAATGGGACTCAACTTGTTTTACACGTTTAGTCACAGTATAGCAGGTATTTAGTATTTACCTCCTGTATCGTCAGCCCTTAAGATATGAACAGCATCGCTCTGCTACACTGTTCATGTTTCGCTGATAACATTGAACCTGACCCATACGCCTAAGCCCCGCCCTCTCCCCTACAATGGACATGGATTGGCTGCTTGTGTCAATTAAACCAATTAAACACAAACAAAACATATTATATTATATATAACGATATATTTTTTAAGTTAGATTGTTATGCCTGATGTCTAAATGCATTTTGTACCAGGTTACACGTATCTAAGGGCTGGTGAACTGCCATTGAGACGCCTCCAGATAGTTGATGTTGTCGTTGTCAGCCGTTAGTTAGTGAACACAGAGTATCTGGGATATGGAGTAGTGACGTGGCTCTGGTAGTAAACCCAGGAAGCCTGAAGCGTACTCCGCTTTATGGGCCAACGTTCCAGCTGCATCGTTGTGAGAAAATGTGACGTTGAAGTAGACATATTTGTATTATTCAGGAACATGATATCAACCAAGTATTGCTCACAGCGCTCTACCTCGTGTTCATGTTACTGTTGAATTTAATGAAATTCCACCACCAGAGTGCGACATTGTCCCTGAAGTCTAGAAATACACTGTTATCTGTTCTATTATTCAATTACACAGATTCTGATAAACTATACAACTATATTATTGTTGGTTCTTCTGCTGTGGCATCGCAGTGTGGAGACAAACTCAAAACTATCAGTCCCCTCATCAGCACGCGGAGACAGAGAGAGAGGACACAGTGGACAGCAGGTCAGGCTGAAGGACACTCTGATTATACCCATACTTAATCCGAACCTTCAGCCAGTGAGCTCATGGACAGCTTTTCAGTCCACATGAACTTTACAGTGTGCTCTTCTCATAAGGTCACACACACACACACACAAGCATCAAACACACCCACTGAAACAGAACAATGTCCTTCCCTGGAGGACGGATAGACACTAATCTGCGTGTGGAATTATACACACACTTCCCCGGCTCAGCACATCGACACACACTGACGCAGTTCCAGTTTCCTCAATGTGAGGAAAGACCCGGCTTCTTGCTTCAGCTGTTTCGTTGAGCTATTTCCCTGATGCCTTCGGGACCTCTGCTGCTATTTCAGACCTAAACAAGGTTCCTTCTCTCAGGGAGTCCTTGGTTTAAAGTGCAATGATGTAGACTAACTTTGACATGTAGCACCTGCAGCATCTGTATGAGCATGTGACCAACAAGGTGATGACTAAATCCTACCAAGCAAAGTTTGGCGCTTTACTTTTTTTGAAAGTAGATACTGGCACTGTTAAGCGGAGGCTGCTGAGTGTACAGATAGTTCAGATAATTTAAGTACAGTAACACACTGCCGTGATAATATAAAACATCTCTTTATAGGAGACCTGTCCAGGCTGAAGGTACGAAGCCTCGGAAAGTGAAAAAAGTATTCGAGGTCAACAAAGAGGTTCGTTACACAACATTCAATACAATATAAATGTGTATACGTATATATTTAAATATATAGTATAAGGACACAGTTTTCTTTATGGGGTGTTCCTGCTTTAAAATATATTCATGTAAACTGCACGAATAGAGTCTAAGAGATGTCACGATCGGGTCGGCAGAGGCAGGACTCAAACGCAGAGTGTTGAAAACAAAAGGTCATTCTAAAAAATCCAAAATCCAAAAACACCAGGAGGGAAAAAACGCAGACACGAACCAGGACCTCACAGGCAAGACATTCACCAGCACGAAGGACATTCAATGATGCAACAAGAGACACACACGGCTTAAAGACACTGGGAAGGTGCAGACAATCAGACAGACAATCACAGGGGACGACAGGACAAGGCAGGAAGTGAAGTTAACCCAGGGACACAAGAGGCAGGAAACTACAAAATAAAGCGGGACGGGAACCCAAACCGTGACAGTCCCCTTCATGCTTCAGACCCTGTTATTCAAAGGGTTGGTTTCCCTGCGTGACACTGAAGGGGTTCCTGAGGGGTCACGGTAAAACAAGCCCCCAGCTGTTGTGGACCTCTGTATAGAGTGTCTCTGCTTCCCGTCAGTCACCACCATCGAGCGTTGCTTTAAAGATCATCATTTACTTTTTTTAACTCGACACAAATTGCATTCCGGTTCCTTTACGGCTGCTCAACAGGAATAAGAACACTTATTTTATTCTTTTTATCAAAATCCAATAATTGTGTAACTGCAGCAGTGTAGTTGCCATAGACACCTGGAGAAAGTATTCTTTATAATGGAACCTCATTAGTTGTTAACTTGGGCGCTCTCCCCGTCGTCTACAGCAGAATGGGAAACCTTTCAACCTTCTGTTACTGATTCGACGTGCAGGCCGAGGTTTGACCGCAGGGTAAAAGTGGACCGTTTGTTTCACGCTTGAAATGTGTATCTCAGTTGTCGGCAAAGCCAGCTCTGTCCGTCAACGGTCTGGATTTCAATGAGACCTCAATGTGTCTTGACTGCATCTTGCCAGTGCTTGGACCTGCCCATTTGGGATTGGATCCCCCAATGTTAATGCCAGGTGTTCATTTGTGTTCATTGTTGGATGTTTGCGGTAAATTTGTCAAAGATGCAGAGTTGAATATAACCAGTGAATACTGGTTGGAACACCATATGTACAATTGGTAGTAGTGAAGTAGAGACCCTGTATAGTGCATTGGTAGTGGCAGCGACTCTAAAATGCACCACAACATACAAAATGAATATCATGCCACGATGAAGAAGAATTGAAACTAGCGATTGAGACTATAAATCTATGTTCACAATGTTTACTGAAGTAATAAATCCAGTGAGAAGACTTCTTTTTGCAACCCTCCGCTGCTCAGTAGACAGGATACGTGCTTTAAGTTGTTGATTTCCTTCAAAAAGCCTCATTCTTCAAAGCATTCAGTGTACTATTAATACCAATAGATTATATGGGAGCCCATTGTGGGGACACGAGTAAAAGATCCACCAGTGAGGACCACGTGCGCACAGAAGGTAATAGATCAGTCGAGTTACGATGTCCACCTGTGTCACTCGTCTTTGTTGATATGGTGAACTCGGCCGTAATCATTTGACTGTTTCCACCTACTGAATAGCATCAGGCAATAAACATAATCCTTACAGTCCAATATTCTTTTAGCTCCACCAACTCCTGAGGAAAATCCGTTTCTCTGCTAAATGTTCTACTGTGTCTGTCCAGCTGGTCTCTAACCTGCCCAATGCCTGTAACGCCTGCTGCAGCATGACTCTATGGCACCTCGCAATAATGAACTCAACTGGCTCTGCTGCTCCATCACGCTGTCGGGAGCTGTGGATCTGGGTGATAATTCTCTGTAGCTTCATCCCTATAAACAGCCCACTTTTCATTTAGCCATTCAGTGCATTGGCATCATAAAAATGTTGTTTATAGCCGCTTTAAAGGCTTCTGTTGGAGCGTAAGACGTTTGCCTGGCGTTATGCATCGTCCTCACAATGGATTCACACTTTTCCACCGCACACCAACAAATGCTACCAACAGCAGGTTAAAAGAAGACTGCACGCTAATAAAAATGTTTTACGAGGTATGTTGATACAGAGGATACATCTAAAGGTGGAAAGGCCAGCTTGGGTTGACTGCTGCGTCCTATTACAGATTATACTAAACACTTAGGATTTAACAGAATGTTAAAGGTCACAAAAAGAGAACTTTGAAAACCAATGACCTTGTGAGGCTTTGGCAACAGCTTCTTTCTTGTGTCTCTGGCTGCAGACGACGCCAAGCGGAAAGGGAACAAGGAAACATGCAAAGTGCTGATGTAATGGATTCTCTTTTACATTTTAGACCGAAGAACACCAAAGTGATCCTCCAGTGTGACTCGTCTCATATTCATATTAGTAAATACTTCTGGTTTAGTATCGGTTTACAGTTGGCACTCAGTCTGTTTGGCAGAATTTCACATCTTTTAACATTTTTGAACAAACATTTATTGCAAGCACATAAGTGAAACGTATGTTGCTCTGAGTGTGCAAAGGAGGATAAACATCAGAAGAAACTGTCTCTGGTAGTTAATAAGCGGATGACCGGGGGCCAAAGTGAGAAAGAAGCTGAAACAAGATGTGCTCTACTTCTCAGAGGTCTGCTTATAGCAGCTTAACGTGATACAGCAGTTAAGCAATGGCGCCAAACCTAAACCCCTTCTGACACACAACTTGTACTGTACATAACATGTGCTGCATGAATACACAGTGGAAACAGCCACGTAACCAAAAGACAGTAAACCGTCACAAATGTGAACGTCCAGCAATCAGAAGTTCTAGAAACGCCCCGTAATTCAAATACTGAAAACCAAACCAGTATTTAGCAGAAATGTTGTACACAGTGTTGCTCCTTGCAAAACATGCAGACATGGGAAATACAGACTAACAAAAGTTGGGCACAGCTCAAAGGCTCTATCCCTCTGTCTCATTTTGAAGCCAGACTTTGGTCATTGCAGCGTCGCCATCTTGGATTATGATCGCTGCCTTGTCGTCTTTTTTTTTGCAATTTCCTTATTTGGAATGCGGCGGAGTGACAGAATGTGGACCGGAAGCATCCCTGCTTTGTGGTCTACATCACTCCAAATGGACCAGCATTTACTAAATGAACCGCTTGTTCTATTACAGATGGCCCTGTAGGTCTATCAGCCGTGGGTTTGGTTGTGATCAGCATCATCAGCAGGATCTGGTGGCAATGACCAATAACTATTTTATAGGCTTCTGATGTGCGTCTGGTTCTCCTGCCGAATGCAGCACTAAGACTTTGAGCCGAGCCGCTCTGCCGATGTGTAATCATCAAATCAAATCGCACCCATTGCTGTTTCGGCCACAGAGCCGGGGGGGGGGGGGGGGGGGTACACTGTACTTTACATTTGTCTTTTTCTACTGGAGAAAAGTTGAAAAGTAATGTTTCCATTATTGGATTAAATGAAAAATTGTGTGTTCATTGTTATGCACCAGACAAGTGGTGACGGGACCAACAGCCATGGGTTTTCGTTCTGAGGCTCTTACACACACACACACACACACCCTGACTGACTCTAGATCTGTGCCCCCTCTCATAACTCTTCTAAAATAGCCTTTTTTTTAATTCTTCACATCTTGTCACTCACGGCAGCAACATGTTTGAGTGATGATGATTCCATTACAAAGATGACTCATGTTAAAGGCTTCTGTGGCTCCAAACAGCAAAAACACAATTAGTACTTGTGTTTCTCTTTATTATTTCACATAAAAGACAATGAATCCTCAAAGGATCCTTCAACTGCTGCCGCCCAGTGGAGTGTCTGACTGTGTCTGACTGACCCTGATGTTTGGAAGCACACAGAGACAGAATGAACCCAGTCGCTGCCTACCTGTGAAGCAGGGCGGCCGGCGGCCCTCCAGCTCTCTTAGGGTTCCATTCCAGGTGAAGTTACTTCGGCCGTAACCAAACATTATGGAGCGTTCTTGTTCGGCTCCAGGTTTGTTTGTCTATTATTAGAGGGAACCCCGGGGCCAACTGGAGGGAGAGTTTGTGGGAGCAGCACTTATGAGCACCTGGCCTGCCTTTAAAGAAATGCCCATGTGCCTTTTACCAGCCCATTGGTCGGGAGCCCAAATGTCAAAGAGCCCTGCGGTGGGAGTTTGTGTGCCAGAGTGAAGGTGGGGTGAACTTATAGCTCCTGCCAATGCGTGGCTGGTGGACATTGAACGGAGCGCTGCGTGTCCTTGTAAATCAAGAGGCTCTGCTGTTCCTTCAAGAAAGAACAAACGTGGTCCTGGTTTCTGAGGCAATGTGCGCGTGTTTATTTCTGCTTGAAAGAAAAAACAAGTGTCAACGCGGCGTTTCCTTTTATCTCAAGCTGGCTTTTGAATGGAATCCACGACCTGACCTGCCAGATGGTTTGTGACGCGGACACGTCTGAGAAGCTGACAAGTTGGAACGCTTTCTGGAAAAAGGCAAGAAGAGAATAGCGGTTACATGGAGAAGAACCTTTAGCAGCGTTCAGTTCTGATACAACCAACAAGACGGCGACATCTACACCGAGCTCTCATTGGGAAGGAAACATTCGCTCTCTTTGGAATCGTCTTCGGTCTTAGAAGCCAAATAGATGATTCAATTCAAATCAAAAACCCTAAAACCAGAAGCCAATGCGTCACAGAGTTAAACGTTTAAACTGGAAAAAAGGCACTTCATTCACTGACAACAGCGTTCACCAGAACCTCCCTGGGGGCTGTTTGTGGCTGCCACCCCCCCCTGCTAACAAGGCTGCAATATATACACATTCTGGCTCTCACACACACACGGGGGGGGGGGGGGGGTCCTCGCTGCCATACAAGCCAGTAGCTATGCAGGGAACTTAAATCCTTCTCACTCTATACATGAGGACAATACTGTGACACCGACACGTCTGCAGCTCGGACGAATGCTGATCCGTTTCCTCTCGCTGCCACTGACGGTTGATTTATCAGAGAGATACGCTGACAAATAGTGAGCATCTCTGCGCATTGACTGACAGCTCGTTTTGCATCCATAAGAGCGTCATTTCAAGGCCTTTTGAAATGTGAAGGCATTCGTGTCACTATGTACAGCTGTGGAGAAAGGAGGGGGGGGGGGTGACCACAGGACCTGGAACTAGGAGCATGAGGATAAAGACAAGTGTCCAGAAGGTTCGTTTTGTAAATGGCGTCTGTCCATGTTTCCACATTGTGCGCTGGTTGCACATCCTGTACAGCCGACACACAAACATGAGTGTGTGATACTATGATAATAACCTCTGCAGAGGATTTCAGCTTTACAAGCGGTATCAAGTCACCCCAGCGTGTGCAGTCAGCCCGTGTTCCCAATGTGTGTGTCTGTGGCGCACGGATTCCACATGTAACCAAAACCTCCCGGCGATCTGTCACCATGCTGCTTCTGCACAGATCTGAAGCCGGCGTCCTGACGGCGCATCTGGGCTTTGATCAATGTCCTCTTGCACAACTCTGCAGAGTCTATTTACAGAAAATCTACCTGACTACACTGTTACAGGTTAATCAATAAACGCACAGCACACTGACAAGGTCGAGACATATTTCACTCCACAACTAATGAAAATGAAGCCCTGACAGTTGGAATTGAGATGCTACTTACCGATTGTTCCCAAACAAGAACCCGGAGTGCTTCTGTTCCAGGCCGCCTGTGTTGTTGACCCCATTTTTTATTTCCAAAGTGTCCAAATATTGAACTTAGTAGAAGCAGTCGGTAACACAACCCCGTTCCCGGCGGATTCTTACAGGTTTATTCCACAATAAGAAATTTAACCTGCGCTGCTTGTTCGTGTCTCCACCGACCAACGCGTCTCCGTCTCTGCTGCTCGTCTTCAGCAGGAGGACATTATTAGCAAACAGGATTCAGCTGCACAGTTTAGTTCACAGTTCACATTTCATAGGAAACTCTCGTTGTCCCACATTTGTATGATGTGATGAGCATATAGATTAAATTAAATAATCTTTATCTTCTATTCAATTTCTGGAATTTGTCTGGTCAATCAAGCTTTGTGTTTCATTTGTTTTATAGTTTTCTAAATAAACTTTTTTTTCGAAGTTTGAAAATAGTATCACTGACAATAAATGGAAACTTACTCTTAAAACATCTGATTGCCTTGCTTTTATTCCTCCTGCACCCCAATGGGGCGTAAACAATTAGTGATACACAGTTTGATGACAGTGTATCCACACAATCTAACAGGAAAAGCTCTAAAATAAAATGTATGAAAGCATGAAATGAAATACACAGGCATGTACATTTTGTACATGCCTGTGTATTTCATGCTTTCATTTAATCACAAATTTGCCTCAGAGCGATTTACAGTCTGTATACACAGAAAAAACTCGTCCCAAAGAAAAAGCCTTCAACGGGCTCCTTGGTACCTTAATGGTTCGCTTACTGGCTGTAACCACCGATGTAATGTCTATTATATGGTCACTCTTATATATGCACCTGGACTACATGTCATAACTGCTATAGTTCCCCAAATGTTGCCTTTAAGTTCCCACTATGTCCTACGCGCTGAGACCAGCATGTGGTTGCATGACTCTTTGGACGGATCATTGAAGTTCCTGAAGATCTCATGTGAGCAAAAGTCATCATTTTAGTGGCTGTTTTTTTTGCAGTTTTGCAAATCTTTCTGGATTGCTGACCAAGCAAACAGCAAAGAAAATCTTTTCAGTTTACTTTACTGTGTGATACATATCAATGTATCATTACGGGTATACTTTGTCACTTGATTGCAATAAGTTAAAAGCTTTCTATCCTTACATGGGCGTCCACTGTCTTGGAAGCCCAGATTTAGCGGCCGCATCATAACGGGGTTTGATCTCCGTGTCCACCACGGCCACACGAGTAGCTGAGTGTGACACTAGTGAGACGCACAGCAGGATTTTCACTTCATGTGTATTTGTAGCTACAAAAAAACAGGTGTGAGCGGCAGCAGGAGCAGCGTGCGGGGGTCCACAAACCCCCGCTCATCTCAGCCGGTGACCCTTGTTTCTTTCTTTGAAAATACATCATCTTGAGTGGATAAACTCTCCCTACAGACAGACATATGTTTGATATCTGACATTTTTACATTCTTAACAAGGACACTATATGAATTCACTGGCAGAGGGTTTGGAAAGTCATTACATCTCATTACTTCTCTTGACATGTACAATTGTTTTGACGAGCATTTGAAATCCTTTGGCTTTCTGACTTGTCCTGCCATGCGTCTCTGAACCCCTGTCCTGATATTGCTATGAATGGTGGTTTTCCATTAAGATTTTTCTCCTGTACTCGGTAGATAATACATAAAGCAACAAAAGGCAAGTGGACCCAATCTCATTGATCCCTGCTTTTTAAAATCCAAAACAGTTTTATCTTTCTAAAACAGACAGACTTGACTTGAGAGAGAGAGACGCATCAGAAAGACGATGTATATACGTCTTTGCACTGTTCTGAACTTCCATTTCAATCTTTGAAGTAAATTTACTTGAAAATATGTTTACAAAATGTAATAACTGTGGAAAGTTAAATGTAATTATTAATAAAAACACATTTTTTCATTGAGTTTATATATTATAATGCGATTAATTCGAAACAAAGAAGGAATGAGCCTCTTATGTTTTGGGGGGAAGTTAATGTGAATCACAGCTTTGCAGATGTCAGTGATGTTTCTATTCCTGCTGCAACCGGACTTAAATGCAGGACAATTGAGAGCAGGTGAATGTTCACAATCAGGGTGAAATCTTCTTTCTATATATGAGTCATTTCATATGTCCATCATATCGCAATACCACATTTTTTCTAGTAGCCTACTTTAATAAATAAGTGGCCAATATGAAATAACCACAAGGTGTTTTTGTTTACTATGAGTTGTCTCATTGTATTAATAACTGTAGTGCAAAATGAGCATAGAGATCAATGAGTGGTAATGTTAAAACCAAACTGCAATCTTCAAAGAATTCAGATAAATGTAAATTTGTATCACCCCATCTCACTATGTATAATTTTATCGCAATACAATGTTCCTTTATTAAGTCACCATATTGAATTACTCAACTCCAATGTACATTGTGCTAGTTTGTGATTTGCCCTTCTAGATAACAGCTGCAACGATGCAAAGAAACACAAAGGAAACTTTCCAGAGAACTTGGATTTAGCTGAAGGTACATTTTTGCTGCCATAGCGTTTATTGAGAAAGGTATTCACAAGCGTGGCGGTTATTGTAGCCAGTGACGGAGAGAGTCATACTGAGACATACTTGCCATCTCCGAGGCTTAACAGAACATCATCTTGGTATGTGAGCCGTGTTCCGGACGTCTCTCACGTGTCCAACAGCTCACAGTTGGACCACACAGGTAAACGTCTGAAAGGGTTTATCCCAAATTTAAATGAATCGCATTTAAGTTTGAGGGTAGAACCAGAGTTGACTGGCGTAGGATTCAAAGGGAGACCTTCCCAAAAAAATACCAAAATTCATCAACTTGTGTCTCTAAGATGTCCGATACTTATTGACGCTTGGAAGTAGTCTAAAGTTACCCAGCAGCAAAAGAAAGTCTTTCCAGTGATCCTAGTTGAGGTTAACTGGTAGTTTTTCCCCAAAGCACAATGCGTCACTCAAGGTTGGAGACCTTTCTTGTGCTACATATTAGTTTTAATACATATGATGTCTTGTGAGAGTAACATGTCTCAAAGCACCAATTGACTGCAAATGAAGATATTCACATGAGGTTTTCATGTTTGTGTTTTCCTTTGTAAGCATTTATAAAAAAAACATGTTTAGTCAGCTGAGCAGGTGAAGCCAAAACTAACTTATAGTTCTTCCTCACTCATTAAACTTGTTCTCCTTGCACTCTTATATTAGCGCAGTTCATTGCCAAGAGGACACATCGATAGTACTTGAAATAGCTTTTGGTGTAAGTCAACCCTCAGTAAAAATACCACTGCTTCATCACTTGAATTGGATCAATTTCAAGTGGGTCGGATAAAACAATGTGTGGGCCGACTTTGGTGACTGTCAGGAAGTATGTGTAGTGAACATGTACCGTTTTAGTTTTAATTGCATTAATGAAATTACTTTGTTAATTTTGTGCATTTTTATTTATTTTATACAAATTTACCAACAAATAAATGTTATTGAATAATGTGATTGGATACTTTTACTTTCAGGAATTATGTTTCAAACTGTCAATATGATTGGGTTGATTTCCAGCCTTTTCGGAATCAGCATTGCTGTTTGTTTCAACTCTGCAGGCAGGCTTACCGAACTGGTTAAATATTAAACCCTGCCTAACCCGGGGGCTGAAAGTTGAGTCCCGCTCGATTGCTGGCTGGAGAGCGATTCTTCTGATGTGTGCAACCATCCATCAACGCTGAGTTTGTAATATGAGCTTGCATTGATAGTCTGCACTTGTCGTGCCACACATGGCTGAAATAGCACTTTCGAAAAGGCCTGAAACCGAAGCTGCTCTCCTGGCACACTGCACGTATCCAACACACAGACATACACACAGACACTAAGTATCAGCCATACTCTGGAAAACAGCGTGGTTCTCTGTGCCAGCACATGCACAGAAAAACAAAGGACCAGATTTCGTATGTGCTATGTACGAGTAATCACAAATGTACCTCATGTGACTTGAGAATTGGGATTTCTAAATCTGAATGCACTTAAGAGTTTGTTACTTCAGACACTATATAATGTAATGTATTATCCAAAGAGATAACATGGGAGTGGGAGGGACATTCCCATTCAAATCAATATAGCTGAATGGTTCCCCTTCGTTGGCGTTACCCATTGGTTTATGGACTGTGGTATGAAGCCTCTAGTTAGGATATTGGAGTTTTCCGAAATGTCTGCGTCTGTTTCACTCAGGAGATTGCTGACTGGTTCCACTGCCATTGATACCCCTTTAGCAAGCTAACTTCTGCATAAATCAACAGATTAACAGCAGATTGCACGCCATATTGACTAAAACCAGCAGTGAAGTAGTAACATTGGTGTAGAGAGCCAGAGTAAATGAGTCAAATTTAACAATTTAATGCATTATCCACCTCCTCTTGTCAGAGAGGAAGACATTGCTATCGCCAGATAAGTGGCAACTTTGTCGTATGTAGCATTTAAGGACCTAGCCAGCCAATATAGAATATATTCTATACATTCAAATATAGAATGTGCATGTAACTGTCGGGTCATGGCCAGCAGCAGCACAGTCCTCCCGTTGCACTGCAGGACAAGATAGCTGACTAGCCAGCTATCTCCAGACCAGGATAAGTATCGCCCTAGCAAGCTACAACACCCCCTCGGATTTAGTCCGTAATTTTTAATTAGACTCATAAAAAATATTACAAGTGGAATACAATGAGTTTTATAACTAGTAGATCTAGAGCTCACAGCACACATGCCATACATCCATGCATTGCTGATTTCCACACCATGCGGTGCGTAATGTCCTGCATTCAATTAGGATGAAGTACCAAAGTCAAACAAATCTGCAAGCAGGGGTTCACACCTCACATTGTAAGGAATGGACTCAAGAGACAGACTCAGACCCAAGAGCAGAGCTCTCAATGTTTATTTGGGACGACAGACAACTGTAGTCTCACGGGATAAGGCAGTACGGGGAATCCGGGGACAGGCAGTGCTTCGGAGACACGGGATGGCAAGAGACGGATCTGATCCAGGGAATAGGCAGGTTCGTAGTCGAGAGAAGGCGGAAGGTCGATTCACGGTAGCTCACTGTTTCTACAGGAATTCAGGGGGCAGAGAAACAAAGGGTTCAGCAGAGAAGTGTACTTGCAATACCTCACACTGTGCTCGCTGCGTCGGCCTGCTCTTATAAGTCTCCTCTCTCGTGCGAATTCCGGTGATTGGCTCCGGAGGACGCGTCCTCCCTCGCAGGTGTTCAGAATTCTGGTGATTGGCTCCAGAGGGCGCGTTCTTCGGCGCCCTCTTGCGGCCTCCTGCCGTCACGCTGGGGTTGAGACCTCACTGAGCCCCCTCCTCCACGGCCGGCTCCTGACGGCCCGAGCAACCAAAGACGGCGGGCGCCCCCGTGGGCAAGGTGCTGGACGGTCCGGACGTGCCTGATGGAAATCCTCTATTAGTTCCCGGGAGAGGACATCCCGGGCCGGGACCCATGACCGTTTTTCAGGGCCATATCCTTCCCAATCCACCAGGTAATGGAGGCCGTCCCGTAGCCGTTTGGAATCCAGCACAGCCGTGATAGCGTATGCCGGAACTCCATCTATCTCCAGCGGGGAGGGTGGAGTCGGGGTTGGCCGAGATGGATGAAGAGGGCTAGCATGGACAGGCTTCAGAAGGGATACGTGAAATGCTGAGGAGATACAATAATGTTGGGGTAAAATCAGTCGGTAGGTTACCGGGTTGATGCGATGGGTGATCTTGAACGGCCCGATGTATTGCGGCCAGAGATTCCGGCAGGGCAGACGCAGCTTCAAGTCCCTCGTAGACAGCCACACCCGCTGACCCGGTTGGTAGATGGGATCGGGCCGTTGTCGCCGGTCTGCGAACATCTTCTGCGTGCAGGCAGCCTGGCGGAGGTGACGATGGGCGGTCTCCCATACCTTGCCACTGCGCCTGAACCAGTCCTCCACGGCTGGCACTGGACCGGGCATAGTATCCCAGGGAAAAAACGGGGGCTGGTACCCCAATACACACTGAAAAGGTGTTAGTCGTAATGACGAGCGGAACATAGAGTTCTGGGCATATTCCTCCCAGGCCACGTAACGGGACCAATCATGTGGATGCTGAGAGCAGTAACTGCGAAGGTACTTCCCCAGTTCCTGATTGAGTCTTTCGGTTTGGCCGTTGGTCTCCGGATCATACCCGGACGTCAGCTTCACCTTTATCCCCAGGCAGTTGCAGAATGCCCTCCAGACGTGGGACATCTCTTCTGGAAGACCAAACTGACGGAACACTGGAGAAAACAACACTCCGCCATTTCCATGGCTGAGGGAGGTTAGGCAGAGGTATAAATCTACACATTTTGGAGAACCTGTCTATCAAGACTAGAATGGTGGTAAACCCTTCGGACACCGGTAAGTCAGTGAGGAAGTCCACCGCCACATGGGACCACGGCCTCTGGGGAGTGGGAAGCGGCACCAACTCCCCGGCGGGGAGCTGACGGGGAGTTTTTGCTTGCGCACAGACTGGACAGGAGAGCACGTAGTCCTGCACGTCGGTGGCTAGCGAGTTCCACCAGTACTTCTGGGACAAGAGCCGAGTGGTTCGGGTAATGCCCGGATGTCCGAATCCCAACGTTGTGTGGCTCCACTGGACGAGCTGAGGCCGCACTGACGCGGGGACGTAAGTCCGGTTGGGAGGTGCGTCAGGTGGCGCCGGTTCTGTGCGCAGCACCTCCTGGATGAAGGACTCAAGCTCCCAGTGAATAGGTCCGACGAAATATGAAGCTGGGAGGATGGGGTCGGGGTCGGTCGTGGACGCTGGGGACCCGTACACGCGTGAGAGCGCGTCCGCCTTAGCATTCTTCTCTCCGGGCTGGTAAGATACGGTAAACCGGAAGCGGGTAAAAAACAAAGCCCACCGGGCCTAAAGTGGATTTAGCCGTTTAGCCCCTGTAACAGGTTGGTCCTCTGGGGGGGTCTTGGAATGACGGGCACGAGGCAGTCAGGTCCATTGTAAATGGTTTTTTATTCGTATTTCCATACAAACACACACAACAACAACACCGGCTCCAGCCTCCTCGCCTCGCTCCCCTGCTGTCGCCGGATCTCTCCTACTTAAGAGAAGTATATTGATTACTGATTCACATCAGCTGAGGCCAATTGCCTCCCCCGGCACCGTTCCCTGAACCACTCCCTTCTCAGTCCCCCCCTGCAGCTGAGCCAAAACCACGCCCGCCACCACATACCCCCACCGCCCGACTTAGGCCGGGGAGCCATCCGGCCGAACCTACTCCCCCCCCTCGCCCTCGAGAGGGCGGGAGAGGAAGTCCGCCACAACCATCTGCGCCCCCGGCCTATGGACCACCTTGAAATTAAAAGGCTGTAGAGCCAGATACCACCGAGTGATCCGGGCGTTAGCATCTTTCATGCGGTGGAGCCATTGGAGCGGGGCGTGGTCCGAACAGAGGGTGAATGAGCGTCCCAGGAGGTAGTAGCGTAGGGAGTCGACCGCCCACCGGATGGCCAGGCACTCCTTCTCTACTGTGCTGTACCTGGCCTCCCTCTCGGCCAGCTTCCTACTGATGTACACCACGGGGCGGTCCACCCCCCCCACCTCCTGGGACAAAACGGCCCCCAGCCCCCTGTTCGACGCGTCGGTCTGCAGAATAAAGGGGAGAGAGAAGTTAGGAGTATGAAGGAGTGGTTCCCCACAGAGAGCCTGTTTTACCTTCTCAAACACCTGCTGGCACTGCTCCGACCACTGGACCGGATCTGACGCACCTTTCCGGGTCAGGTCGGTCAAGGGGCTGGTGAGGTCCGCGAAGCCGGGGATGAACCGCCTGTAATACCCCGCCAGCCCCAAGAACCGCCTCACCTCTTTTTTGGTCTTGGGCCGCGGGCAGGCCGCGATAGCAGTCGTCTTGTCCACCTGAGGGCGCACCTGCCCGCCCCCCAAGTGGTACCCCAAATACCGTACCTCCACCCGTCCAACCGCACACTTCCCCGGGTTGGCGGTGAGCCCCGCCCGTCCCAGCGCCTCCAGCACCGCGCCCACCTGCCGCACATGCTCCGCCCAGGTGGTGCTGTGGATAATCACGTCGTCCAGGTAAGCGGCAGCATATGCCGCGTGCGGACGCAGCACCCGATCCATGAGACGCTGAAACGTGGCCGGGGCCCCAAACAGCCCAAAGGGAAGTGTGGTAAATTGGTACAAACCGTACGGGGTGGAGAATGCCGTTTTCTCCTTGGACTCTGGCGACAGAGGAATCTGCCAGTAGCCCTTGGTTAAATCCAGTGTCGTGAAGAAACGTGCAGTGCCTAGCCGGTCCAGGAGTTCGTCGACCCGGGGCATTGGGTAGGCATCGAACCGTGACACGTCATTCACCCTGCGATAGTCCACGCAGAACCGTACAGATCCATCCTTCTTAGCCACAAGGACGATGGGGCTGCACCAGGCACTGTTGGACTCTTCTATTACCCCCAACTCCAACATACTCGCCAATTCCCTCCGAACCACTTCTTTCTTGTGTTCGGGCAACCTGTAGGGTCGAGACCTCACTGTCACGCCCGGGGGCGTCTCGATACTGTGAACTATGAGGTCGGTCCGGCCTGGCAAGGGAGAGAACACATTAGCAAACCGCTCCTGCAACCTGGCAACGTCCGCCCTCTGGCTCTCGGAGAGATGAGCGTCTCGAGGGAGCGAGGTATGATTACCTGCTTTTGGAACCTCCGGCCCCAGCTCCTCCCCTTCAGATACCGCAGAGACCAGAGAGACGGACTCCACCCCCCTCCAGGCTTTCAGGAGGTTCAGGTGGTATATCTGTGTACCCCCGCCCCTGTCAGACCGCACCACCTCGTAGTCGACGTCCCCCACCTGCCGTGTGACCTCGAAGGGCCCTTGCCACTTGGCTAGGAGTTTAGAGTTGGAAGTAGGAAGCAATACAAGTACCTTTTCTCCCGGTGTGAATCGTCGCAGCCTGGCCCCTCTGTCGTACAGCCGTTGTTGTCGCTCCTGGGCCTGCAGCAAATTCTCTCGTGACATCTGGCCCAGTGTGTGGAGTTTTGCTCGCAGGTCCAGGACGTACTGGATCTCATTTTTGCAGGGGCTCGGACCTTCCTCCCAGTTTTCTTTAATCAGGTCCAGCACCCCCCGCGGCGTCCTGCCAAACAAAAGTTCAAAGGGAGAAAATCCCGTGGAGGCCTGGGGGACCTCCCGCACTGCAAACAACAGAGGGTCAAGCCAGTGGTCCCAATTACGTTCATCGTCGCTAATAAATTTACGGATCATGGACTTCAGAGTCTTATTCATGCGTTCCACCAGCCCATCTGTCTGCGGGTGGTACACGCTCGTACGAATGGACTTAATGCCCAGTAACCCGTAAAGTTCTCTCAGTGTGCGCGACATGAACGAGGTGCCCTGGTCAGTCAGAATCTCCTTAGGGATTCCAACTCGGGAGATGACCTGAAACAGAGCCTGCGCGACGCTCTTTGCAGAGATATTGCGCAACGGCACTGCCTCCGGATACCGCGTTGCGTAATCCACAAGAACCAACACAAAGCGATATCCGCGTGCGCTCCGGTGAAACGGCCCGATGAGGTCCATGCCGATCCGCTCGAACGGGACCTCCACCAACGGCAGAGGACGCAACGGCGCCCTCGGAATGGCCGGAGCGTTCACTAACTGACACTCCGGGCAGGACGCGCACCGGCGGCGCACGTCCCCCCGGATGCCTGGCCAATAAAATCGGGTCATTATCCGGTCTAGCGTTTTCTCGTATCCCATGGGACCAGCCATCGGGTTATAGTGAGCCGCCTGGAAGATAATTTCCCGGCGGCTTTTTGGCACCAGCAACTGTGTGTTTTCCTGCCCCGTCTGAGTGTCACGACTCACTCTATACAGTCTGTCCCTAATCAATGAAAAGTGCGGAAATGACTGCGCTGCCTGAGGGCGCACCAGGTGACCATCAATACGTATCACTTGGTCGTAGGCTGAGCGTAGGGTATCGTCACGAGACTGTTCGAGTGGAAAATCTTCCATGGAGCGAAACTCTGGAGCCGGCGGAGTCTCTACAGGAGGCTCCGCTGGCTCCCCCTCCCCGTCTGCAGCGTCGGACGACCCCGCGTCACCGCTGAGCACAGCACACATCTCGCATAACCCTGTCGGTCGTGAACGCACCCCCGTAGCCCCGCCCATTAACTTACCAAACCCCGGCCAATCTGTACCTAAAATGACGGGGTGCGTCAGGTGGGAGCTAACCGCGACCTTCATTCTATGCTTTTTCCCCGCATATCTAATTTCCACCGATACCACAGGATACTCGTGAACATCCCCATGCACACACCTTATTCTCACCCGGTCTGCCTCCACCAATGCCCCCGGACGAACCAGGCTCTGATGAATCATAGACTGCGTGCAGCCCGAATCCACCATCGCCTGGCGTGTACCCCCCTGGATTCTTACCGGAACGCGGTACGTCGCTCCCGGACCGGGGGAGGGTGCCGGAACGCCGGCAACTCGGATCACCTGTCCCACCTCCCTCAGCGGGCACTCTCTCCGGAGGTGACCGAGCCGCCCGCACCTCCAACACTCCTGCCCCGGCGCTTGAGAACCTCTCTGGGGGTCGGGAAGGGTGCTCGAGTTCCCCGAGGTCGGTGGGTCGTGGGCAGGGGAAAAAGGCACCAGCCGCGGAGCCGGCCTGGGTCGCGGCGCAGCTCCTGGTCCGGCCAACGCTGGCGAATTCTCCCAGTCACTCTGCCCGTTGGGATGCACCGCCAGATGGTCCTCCGCCAGGGTGATGGCTGCCTCCAGGGTCGTCGGACGGTGGCACCGGACCCACGCCGCTGTCCTGGCCGGGAGCCCCTCCCCGAACTGCTCCAGCACCACTCGCGTCAACACCCCTTGGACGCCTCCAGCGCTGTCTGGCTGCAGCCACCTCGTGGCGGCATCTCTCAGCCGCTGGCCGAACGCGAACGGGCGGTCCCCGGGCCCCAGCCTGGCTTCGCGGAATCGCCGGCGGTGGTCTTCCGGCAACAGCCCCAGTCTGTCCACCACAGCCTTTTTAACGGTGGCGTAGTCACGCCGCGCCGCCGGTGGCAGCCCCATGGCCGCGATCTGCGCCTCCCCGGTCAGGAGAGGTAAAAGCCGGACCGGCCACTCCCCCCCTGGCCAGCCGCACGCCTCCGCCGCCACCTCGAAGGTCTCCAAGAATGACTGGACGTCGTCGTCCCCAGTCATTCGCTGCAGCGTGAGCCCGGCGAACGCAGCGGATCTCTGCGTCAGCGGCGCGGCCGCGGGCTGCGGCACCAGCTGTTCCAGCGCCCGGGCCTGTCTCTCCACCTGGGCTTGGAGCGCCGCCAGGAATTGCCGGTTAGCCTCTGCCTGCTCCTTCTGGACGGCCGCCAGCTCTCCGATCATCTGGCCGAGCGCCACAAGCGGCTGGGTCGGCATCCCCTGCCGGTGTCCGTCAGCCGTCATTTCCTCCCCCCAGCCAAGTTGGGCGCCACTGTAACAGGTTGGTCCTCTGGGGGGGTCTTGGAATGACGGGCACGAGGCAGTCAGGTCCATTGTAAATGGTTTTTTATTCGTATTTCCATACAAACACACACAACAACAACACCGGCTCCAGCCTCCTCGCCTCGCTCCCCTGCTGTCGCCGGATCTCTCCTACTTAAGAGAAGTATATTGATTACTGATTCACATCAGCTGAGGCCAATTGCCTCCCCCGGCACCGTTCCCTGAACCACTCCCTTCTCAGTCCCCCCCTGCAGCTGAGCCAAAACCACGCCCGCCACCACAGCCCCTTTCAGGTACTCTAGGTTACGGTGATTCGTCAGTACCACGAAGGGGTGTCGAGCTCCCTCTAGCCAATGCCTCCACTTTTCAAGGGCGAGTTTGATGGCTAGCAGTTCCCGGTTAATGGTTCTTGGTAAACCAATTTTGAAAACAGCTGGGAAACCTCAACAAAGCTGTTTAGATAACAAAGATCCTAAGTGGGTAGTTTCTCTTGGAGCCTACCAAAATAAATATTAGTAAAAAATATAGTCAGTCGGACTTGTGGGGTTTTGTTGAGCACATGAATTGCAACTAAGTGTCAAATTTCAAGTCGCATTGGTACGAAGCGCCTGGCCTTTCCAAAATTGTTCACGTTTGGCCTTTAAATACAATGCTTAGATGTGGCCTATTGGAGTCAGATTTGCTGGGTGGCGCTTGGACATAATTCCCACTTAGTGGACCATGTGTCATGATTATAGCTTGTTCCAGCTCACATGAATCTTAGCTGCATCAGGGGACAACAGATAACAAAATTACAACTCAATCTCTATAGGGTTCTGCCCCCCTGGGCCTTCAACAAGGTTAACAAGGCTCATCCTCTTTCACAGGAATAGATGATTACAGGCCCTTCGCCCTGTCTGACTTCTGTGCTCATGAAATCCTTTGAGAGGCTGGTGTGGACCCTGCAGAACGTCACAGTGCCCCTGGTGGACTTTAGCGCTGCTTTCAACACCATCATCCTGTCTCTGCTGCAGGAAAACTCCCAGCTGCACGTGCCCGACTCCACCTGCAAGTGGGCCACGGTGGCGCACAGAGTAGAGATGCTGTTTAAAGATTGGTGGTTCAAACCCCGACTCAGTGTCCCTGAGCAAGACCCCTAATTGCTCCCTGGGCAAAAATGTCAACCCCGTGGGATAAAATCTAATGTAAGTCGCTTTGGATAAAAGCGTCAGCTAATTGACACGTAATATAAAAGTGGATCACAGACTTCCTGTCTGACAGGAAGCAGAAGCAGACCATAGGCACCAGTTCCCCCAAAGGCTGTGTTCTTTTCCCTGACACCACCCTCATTGGACTGATCTCTGGTGGGGACGAGTCCGCCTACAGGTGGAGTCTGACCATCTGGTGTCCTGGTGCAGCCAGAACAACCTGGAGCTCAACGCTCTAAAGACAGTGGAGATGGTTGGGGATTTCGGGCGGAACAGAGCCCCACCCTCCCCCATCACCCTGTGTGACTCCCCCGTCACTATTGTGGATTCCTTCCATTTCCTGGGCTCCATCATCACCCAGGACCTCAAGTGGGAGCTGAACATCAGCTCCATCACCAAGAAGGCTCAGCAGAGGTTGTTCTTCCTGAGGCAGCTGAAGAAACTCAACCTGCCAAAGACGATGATGGTCCACTTCTACACGACCATCATGGAGTCCATCCTCTGCTCCTCCATCACCGTCTGGTACGCTGCAGCCACAGCCAAGGACAAGGGCAGGGTGCAGTGTGTCCTCCGCTCTGCAGAGAGGGTGATCGGCTGCAATCTGCCGTCCCTGCAGGACTTGTTCGCTTCCAGGTCTCTGAAGCAGCTAAAAAGATTGTAGCTGTGCCCCTTCCATCTGGCAGGAGGCTGAGGTCAATCAGGACGAAGACCTCCTCATCAACAGAGCCGGTCCCCCACTAACTGACTGACTGACATTCCACCAGTCACTTTCTGTTGGCTGGTGCACTTTATTTTTTAACTTGTATTCCTTTAGTTTTAAACTAACCCATAGCCTTATATTATAACCCATACTATTATATTTTATTCCTCTTGCACTGTCGTCTTGTCCATTGCCTAACTGTCTGCTGTCATGCACCAATTTCCAAGTCAAATTCCTTGTATGTCTGACATTTTGGTAGTAAATGTTTCCTGATTCCTGATAAGGATTATACTGCTGAAAAAATTCAAACACCATTCCAAATTGTATAACTTTATTTACATCTCAGGCATAACACACAAGACATTTCGTGCCTTACAAAGCGGTATGCGGTATTATTGCTTGTGTATTAGACCAACACTGTGCACAATAATGTTTCCATGCTTTTAAATATCTGCGCTGTAGTGATCTCACATGAATGTATACGTCTTTGTATCAGAATCTTCCCATCCATCTTGACACCGGGGTCACGGGGGGGCTGGAGACGGGGTACACCTTGGATTGCACAGAGACAAACAACCATTCACATCCACACACCTACTGGCACCAATCACCCTGATCCCCAGAGCAGGTCTCTGGACTGTGGGAGGAAGCCGGAGAACCGGAGAGAACCACACAGGCACGGGGAGAACATGCAGACTCCACACAGAAAGGCCACTGGGCGGAGTGGAACCAGGACCTTCTTGCTGTGAGGCCACAGTGATAACCACCACACCACCGTGCCGCTCCATAAAATCAAAGGTAGAAAACGACCTTTTAGGCCTCAGCGATCACGTGAAGAGAAAATACATCTTAACAGAGGCTGAAAACGTATAAAAAGTAAGTAGTGTTGTATGTAGAAAATCAATAGCATATTGAAAAAGTAAAAAATCAAAACTGAAATGAAGGTTGAATGAAAACATTACCAAAATCCATCCAACACCATATTCATCTTGTTCTAAGACCCAACGTGGCCTGTTAAACTGTCTTGATGGAATTATGGCAGGACCTTCATACAAGTCCATAACTGCATAGACAAAAAAGATCTTTAAATAGAGCTCACACATAGTCAACATGCACACAATAGGAAGACGTTTTTTAAAAGCATTAACCACTATTTCACTTTTTCCTTAAGAATTTATTTTTATTTTGCTCAAAAATACAAAATGTAGAATAGAGAAAATTAATGTATAGCACTTAGTCCTAAACACCACATCCATATATATCAATGTATGAACATGGCCGATAGAAGGTAGCAAATGATCCATGGATGATTCTTTGAATAAGCATGTGTAGATGAGACGGGTGTCTTACTGACGGAGCGTCATTCACACCAGCACGTAGCGGACGACGCCGCCCCCCCGGAGCTCTCGCAGCCGCTGGCTGTGTCGCAGCATGTTCAGGATCCCTTGAAATCGCTTGTCTGCCTTCATCCGGGTGAATTCTCGAATGTCGTCCTCCACCACGAAAAAGTGACCTGAAAGACATTGGGACAAACACAGCGTTTAGTTATTGACGGGTAAATCCTATAAGGCCCATTCCTTGTGTTGCCAGCTGACTTGCTATACATATTACTTGACTTAATCAAATTGACACATCAATTAAAGGGTAGTAAAAAAGACAAGCATTTCCCCGTAGCAATTCTACAATAAAGTGAAGCGTGAAGCGAGTTGTTTTCAGTTCACTTCATAAATAATGGAATTCTCAATCAACTCCCACGTAGGCTGAATAAAACAAAAGAATAACTTCTTTCAAAGAAGGTGCCTTTGTTTCTACCCAAACGTTGGTTTCATCACGGGTTCCTGGTAGAGACGTGCTTCACAAGCGCCCTCGTGTACCTTTCGTTTCCTTCGTCTCCTGGTCCTTGAAGCGCTGGCGCTGTTTGCGCGTTTGATTGTTCAGACTTTTTGCTGACTGATGGAGGATCTTGTACTTGGCCGACACGGCCGCGTTGAGGCTCTGCACCGCCGCGTTGAGTTGATCGTACGACACGCGTCCTTTCATGTACCTGAGGGGGGGGGGGGACGCGTCACTAACATTCCATCCACAGAACACATGCTAAATAACAGGACAATGACACTGAACGGCCAAGCGTGTAGAGCAGACATCCTCAGGACCGAGTACAGTTCCAGACAGGACAGAAATCCTTTCCGGGTCCTGTCCTATAGAACAGGACCCGGTTCCTCGTACGTGGCTAACCGAGTAAGCCGGATAGTTTTCAGGATGAGATTACGTAGATCCGGCTCATCGCTTCGTCTAAATCACCATAGCAACACATCGGAAAACTTGATCCTTTCATTCGCAGGTTCATCTGAGCTGCTGGATCAGTTCATCACTCCGCCCTCATTGATGAAGGAGCGACATCAGTTAGATGAACGTTTTATAGGGAGAGACATCAGTTAGATGAACGTTTTATAGGGAGAGACTTCTCCCAGATCAGAGACCCCATCGGAGCCACCATGACGTCCTGCACGAGCGCTGCAGATGCTGAGGACAAGGATCCTTTATTTACAAGAAGATTTGCCCGTTACGTTACGTGATGAACACCACACACTGCAGCAGAGCGTCCACTGTCCCACAGACTGTCCCACGGACTGTCTCACATACTGTCCCGCGGACTGTCTCTCATACTGTCCCGCGGACTGTCCCACTGTCTCTCATATATTTCACTGCTTCAGTTGATCAAATGTCTGTTGATGAACGATGGATCTATAATGATTCTCACACACATGTAATAAACTAGTTCTATGTGGTCGTCTACACACGTATGATACATCAGCTGACACATAGATCCTGTTCATTCGTATCAATCTGATGCTTTGGGCTTGTTTTCATCTACATACTCTGAAGGAGTTGAGATGATTATTCTCATTGGATGATGATCATCATGAAGCCTCCTGCCAGCAGACACATTTAAATAGAATGTGATTGATTAGAGTGACGAGGCACTAAAATGAGCCGTTTTACCAACACGCGTAACGTTAACATGTGTGTTAACCTTCACATCGACAGGAAAAACTCCCCAAACAATGAAAAGGTCTTTGATGGGAAGAATAAAGGGAAGAAACCTTTAGAGACACAGGACGGTCCTCCCTGGGACCCTCATATGTGTTCATGATCATCTCCTGCTCTTCCTTTAAGTTTATTTGCCGTTATACTGTTAAAAAATCCTGGTTTCGGTGATCGACTCTTCTGCCTTAAGACGATTATCCTGATGATTGACATCTGGTTCAAACTAACGAGGCGGTTTGAGCGCCGATACGCCGTCAAGGAACCGAGATAGTCCGATGTCAATCATCTCGGTAATTTGAGCTGGACATTTGATGGACTTAGTTGACCCACGTACGAGGAACAGGGCCCAGGTCTAAATATCTTGTCCTTTGATGTCTCTCCGTGGTAACACGCTCTCTTCTCAATGAGACACACGGACACATGCGCACGTGGTACTTACTGAGGAATGCTCTCAAACTCCTGCATGGTGATCACCTCCATCTCTCTGACGAAGCTCTTGGTGGTCTTCTTGGCATTTTCCGACAGAACCGGCTGCACGTCGTTATTCTGGGTCGCTACGGGTTCACCGCCGCTGAGAGAAACAACACAAGGCGTCAGTTCTGTATTGCCGCGGTATTGTGTGCTTGGGTACCTGAAAACTCATAAACAGAACGAGACAAATAGTGCGAGCCTAAATAATTCATGTTTTAAGTGATGTAAATGTTTCAATTAGATACCCAGGATGCAGTTTGTGCTTTTTGACGGATGTAGTTACTCTTAGATTCACACATTGGAGCCATTGGAGGTGCAGTATGTTCCATTTAAAACTACCAAGCAGAAAGCACAATGGACGTGTCCTCACTTTGCTGGACATTTCTTCTTGGGCATGTGTACAGGTACGTTCTCCTTTATGTGCTGGACATCCTGCAAATTCTTCTGGAAGGACTCCTCGAGCTCCTGAAGCACCGTGAAAACAAAAACATGAAGTAACGCTGAGCTTATTCAGAAAAGTGTTTGACTGTTTGAGTGAGAAAATGGTTTTAACCAACGTCGTTACGTTTCTGATGCTGATAAAGAAAAACATTTGCCAGTGATTAACTTAACTGCATCTTAGGTTTCCTCCAAATCAATCCATATTATAACAATTGTACAATGCAAATACATTCATTTTTAAAATGATGCATCACAGCCAACCTTTTGAATTTGGTCAGCATTATTTTGATCAGGCATCTGACAAATAATCGTGTCACATGTATTCTGTTACAATTGGAATATTGAAATGAATCAACTGTAGTATTAATGCTGTAACGCTGTTACAACACTACAGCTTCTGTCCACCAGAGAGCGCCGACACCTTTATTTTCCGTTCACCAGTGTTTCCCCCACCATCATATTGGGGGGGGGCCTGATGACATTTAGGGGAACCAAATTGTAGAACAACTTTTAGCACCTAAATGTGTAGATTCCTCCATAAAAAGGTTTCAAAAGGTGGTTAAAAGAAGATGCAATGGCTGTTTTCACTCGGTTTCTCTCATGGAGACGTGTAGCAGGACGCTGCTGATGAGTTGAGGAACCAGTATCCTCATAATAAACGAGCCCTTGCTTATTCTCACGTGCACATGTGCACACTCCCAACACTATTACATTATCCTTCCATTCTGTGACTTGTAATGTATTGCCATGTGTAGCATTCATCATATCTTATGCATATTTACTTTATGCTTTATAATATTGCAATACGATATAGGTCTTCAGATAATCCCGCTGGGCTTTCTGCCTCTTCCTACGTTGAATTGATTTAATCTTTGTTTATTAAAATTAAATTGTGCAAATAACTAAAGCCTTCAGCCTTTACCTTCAGCTGCTTCAGTCGCTCTCTCTGTCGACCAACACATTTTTCAAACTCTTCCAGAAGCTTCTCGAGCGCCACAAATTCCTGTCCAAGCTTCTTCCTCTGAGGCAATTCTACACGTGGAGTGGAGACGAATGCAACGACATGTCTTAAATGGGTAATGCGAATAAAAACGATAGAAAACCACTGCTACGTACCGACGCCTGACAGCTCCAGCGTGCGGTACACGGAGGAGATCCTCTCCTGGATGTGGAGGCTGATGTCCTCCAGCCCGCTCATCCTCCTCAGTTCATTCAACTCAACACAAGCAGCACAGTGGAAAGAGTCACCTGGTCAATTTGATTCAAACGGAAAAGACATCGGGGCTTTTAAGGAGAACTTGTTGTCGTGGGTGGAAGCTGCGGCCGACGGGGGAACAACAGTGAGAGTACCGGGCCACAGGCGGCAACAAGGTAACGCTAACACGGAGGCTAGCTGTCGGTTAGCGGCATATCAACAACACGAACTGCGTTCCGACTGACACACGAACCCACCAACCGCCTGCTGTTATGCAACGTGGAAAAAAACCGCAAATAAGTGGGCTTCATCGAAGTACCTCACGCAGTTTACTTCTTTATCCTCAACACCGCGCTCCCGGTCCCAGCTGTGTTTGAAACGGAACACGTGACGTCACGTGACGTCGCTTCCTCTTCTTCGTCTTCAGTGTTTGCAGCACGCAGGACGCCTGGCGGCACGTTGCTGCCCCCAACAGGTCCGAATTAGATTGCAGTTCAGAGTCTCCCTGTTTTTCAAACGTGTCAACACATTCCGGTGGCTTTCACAATTTGTCCGTGCAATTAGACCGCTCTTCACCGTCAGGATCAGGAATTTAAACATTTATTACCAAAATATGTCAGACATACAAGGAATTTGACTTGGCGATTGGTGCATAGTAGCAGACAGTTAGGTAATGGACGACAAGAAAGATAAGACGACATATTGAAAGAGGGATAAAATCAAATATAACGCTATTGTCACGACCCCAGCTCCCTAAATTAGTCGCTGTTCACCTTTTGTAGTTGTTTGTGTGCTTATCTATTTCTTGTATCTCCATCTCTAGTTCATTCACCCTGGATTCCCGTCACTCCTGCCTGGCAACCTGAACCTTTCCCCACATCACGACATCACCGGAATCCGTTTGGATTCTAACTGGAGAAGTTGTGACGGAACAATCCGGCCAGAATACACCCAGCGGACCTATCCTCGCATGTGTGCCATGCTGTGTCCCAACAAGGCAGTTTGTTGGGACAACACAGCACGGCCCTACAGGAGATTATGTCTTCTGTACATGCCCTGTCTGCCAGTTTATCTGCTATCCAGGCCCAGCTCAGTGCTGCAGCCGTTCCTCTACCACCTGCATCGTCCCCAGCGCCTGCCGAAGCTGGATGTGTTTCCCTCTCTGTCCAGGAGCCCAAGGTCCCTACACCTGAGAGGTATGAGGGAGATCTGGGAAAGCGTAGATCTTTTTTGTTACAATGTGGTTTGGTTTTTGACCTCCAGCCCCGAACCTACGTCTTATTATTGGGCAGCTCTGGAGTGGGCTTCAGCTATTTGGGAGCAACAAGACCCCTACATCCCCTCATACCGGGAGTTCACAGCGGATATGAGGAGACTGTTTGACCACCCCACCCATGGTAAGGACGCAGTTAAGCTGTTGTTCCGGCTTTGCCAGGGAAGCGGGACCCGGCTCAATACGTAATTGAATTCACAACACTGGCCATGAGGACGGAACCAGTTAAGATGCTGTTATGAGGCAATCACTAAGAGGTCATCTACATCCTGTCCTCACCACCAGTGCTGTAGTGGTAAAATTAGAGGTGGGTAAACTCTGAATTTTGTGATCATACAGACCTCGACGCGATGCGAAGCAACGCAACACAAAGCGTCGCGACTCTGTAAGGCTGTCCTGGCTATATTGCATTGTGTTATCAGTAAAAGTCATATACAATCAATGACAATGAATACATGTGTTAGTTTGTAGTTTATTCAATTTAAGAAAACAGCAAAGAAAAGTATGTCAACACAACAACACAATTGCAGATTAAGAACTATCTACATACGGAGTCTCCTTTTTACAGTAGTGCCCAGAGGGCCTCCTTGTCCTCCACGTCAGGTCCTGCCTTGCACAGAGGAGCCATGAACCCCAGAACGCGTGTTCTGGGGTTCATGGCTCCTCTGTGCTTCTCCTCTCTCTATTGGACCTGGTGTTTCTCCTCTCCCTGTGCTCTCTGCATCATTGCCTGTCCTATCACTGCCTGAAAAAAATATGTTGAATTTAAGAGTTAACCAGTTAAGAAGCCTGTCAATTACACTGACAACATAAGTTAAAGGAACACTCATGTACTACCTACCTCTTAACAGCATTTTTTTTTTACATTAAGAACTGACTTGTTTTCACAGTCTATCTGGATGATATACTTGTCTTCTCTGAGAACAGCAACGTCCACACTCTGCATGTGCAGCGGGTCCTTCAACAATTACTGGAGAATCGCCTTTTCCTGAAAGCTGAGAAGTGCGACTTCCACGCCCACACGTCGTCGTTTCTCGGATACATCATTGTGGAGGGACAGGGGAAGATGTTTGAGGGCGGTTCTGGACTAGCCTCAGCCTGGTACGAGACTGCGACTCCAAAGGTTCCTAGGGTTTGCAAATTTCTACCGCCGGTTTATCCGAGACTACAGCCTCGGAGTGGCTGCTCCATTGACAGCGCTGACATCCAGTGCCAGGTCCTTCTGCTGGACCCCGGAGGCAGACAGAGTATTCCTGGACCCTAAGAACCGGTTGACCACGGCACCCATCCTCACACAGACGGACCCCAAACTTCAATTTGTGGTGGAGGTGGATGCATCTGAAGTAGGGTTTGGCGCCATCCACCAAAGCTCCACCTGTATGCCTTTCTTTCACGTCCTCTCTCCACAGAATAAAGGAACTATGACATGGGAAACGGGACTACTCCCCGTCAAGCTCGCCTTGGAGGAGTGGCGCCACTGGCTAGAGGGAGCTGAGCAACCGTTTATCATCTGGACCAACCACAAGAGTCTTGCGTACGTACAATCAGCCAGATGTCTCAACTCCCGTCAAACCAGGTGGGCCTTATTTTTTGGTCGCTTCAACCTTTCCCTCACGTATCGACCAGGCTCTCGGAATGGCAAGGCGGACGCCTTATCCCGGGTATTCTCAAAGACCGAGGAGACAGGGGCCAAGACCGAGACTATCCTGCCCCGGGACATTGTTGTGGGGTCAGTAGTCTGGAAGATTAAGGAAGGAGTCAAGACTGCCCTTTTGGAATCAACCTTGCTCAGGTAACGGCCCGCTGGGCCGCTTGTTCAGCTGTGCTCCAGTGGGCGTTTCCCATTCCATGGCGCTATTGCACAGACGCTTCTGAGTTTTACTTTAAAAGAGCTGACCGAATCTGCCCCCCGGACTGAAAGTGGAACCTGGTTCCACAAAAGAGGAGCTTGAGACAGTGACTCACAAGCAAGTGCCTTGTAGGTGAGGAGAAGTACCTTAAAATCTATTCTTGATTTAACAGGGAGCCAGTGCAGAGAAGTTAATACAGGAGTGATATGATCCCTTTTCTTAGTTCTTGTTAATACACGTGCTGCAGCATTCTGAATCAGCTGGAGAGGCTTAAGAGATTTACAAGAGCAGCCTGATAACAAAGAATTACAGTAGTCAAGTCTGGAAGTGACAAACGCATGAACTAATTTTTCTGCATCACTTTGAGACAGGAAGTTCCTGATTTTTGATATGTTACGTACGAACATGATCTTAGTTGAGAACATACAGTGGAGATAAATGAAAACAAATGTGGAAAACGATTTACACTGTGCTTTTAACTTTCCTATGATATTAAGTATTTAAAATATGTATCAATGTGTTGTGCGTTACTGAAGTTAGTAATAATAGCGTTTTACTAAATAAATAAAATACAAGAGAAGATAAAGTTGTATCTAGACTGGTGGCCTGCTCCAGGAGACACTATACAAAGAAATATGGAAAGTAATAAATATAATATATTTGCAGTAACACTAAAGAAATAATAGAATACGAATTAGAAGTTAATCAAAATAGAATTAAATCCATAGTGCCCTAATGGAATTTTCAATGTTCTTTGAATTGTTGTGCTGAGCTGCATGGCATTAAAGTTACTTGAACACTTTTGAAAACTTGAACTGTGAAACGTGTGTAGTCAATTTATTAGAAAATGAATAAATAAAATAACTGTGAATAACTTTTATATAGGTGCTCCGGAGTGATTATTACGTGTTTCTGCTCTAAGATGTACTTTCCCTCTTAGACCACAAGAGGAACTACTAAGTCCATTTGTGGAGAACACAACACTGTAAATGTGGCACTCTCATTCACTAGATTGCCGACAGAAAATAGCAAAACCTTTTTGCAAAACTACATTATTTTAATATTTTGACTTGGCCAGCAATAAAAAAGAGAAAACTGTACAGAATCTCGCCTTATGTGAAACTTAAATTTACACTATAACTAAACATTTCAATTGAAACCCCAGAAGATGGATGCAAACCGTGTCTGTTATAACCCCAGATATCAGAACGCCGTCATGTCACGTTCACAAAAGGATGCTGATTCAAAGTGAACAACGTTTTATTTTGAAACGAACCGCCGGATGTGCGGGGGTTCCTCTTCCGTCGAGCTTGACGTCGGGGACCGACTCTCAGCATGGACCCAGTTTCTCCCCAACCAGCGGCCGACATGAAAAAGGACTTATATGTGAAAGAAAATGCTATTGTTCAATAGTATCTTCTGCGCTTCGTACTTAGCGGAAGGAGATATTTGCGCCGACGAGTTCCCGAAAGATAAGCGAGCGTGTTCGGCGTAAAACACGAAGGGACGGAGTTGAGGGCAGCGATCTCCGTGCGGAGTCAACACTGCAACAAGGTAAGAAGATCGCCTCGCCAGAAGCTCTTCGTGTTACATTTCAACTGTGTGTTCTCAAACGGCGCGAGTACAACAGTGCGGCTCATTTGGGCCTCTTCCCTCCCTTGAGTTTTGTGGTTTTATGCAACTTTTTTGCAAAGCATCGAGGCTTTGAGGTTCGGACTCTTCTCTCGGTGCGACCCAACGTCCACTCGGCTACATGTGTTTCCTGATGAAGTCACTCAGCAGGCGGCCTCTGTGCACCGCGGGCGCCCGGGTTGCTGTTGCCTAGAGCTGGGATTTTTGCACTTAAACTAACGTACAAAGCTATAAGAAGAAGCACATTACTCCATGACGTACAGGTCGCCTAGGTAGGTGAGGGGTGTTTATATATATAATTATAGGCTATTATACATATTAGCTTGATGGTAAACACACAACAGTTTCCCATTGGCCTCAGCTGAGATTCTTTTGAGTCTTCGTTTCCTGATGATGATGATGATGATGAACCAGATGCTCTTACATTAAAGGAGTGGCACACACGGTTCCTTGTTTTTTGTGAAATTGTAGTGGAATTGTAAGTCAGCGTCACCCCGGGGATGTTGTCTATGTCAGCATCCCCCGTTGGCCACCATTTTCTAGAAAAAAACCCTGTAATTACCTCCCCTCCCCCAGATACAAATGTTTTATAAACTGACCTGACCGACCTGAGTGGATTTGCACTGTGCATCGTATGTGCAGCCTGTTCTTTCTGACTACCCTTTTATCTGTGGGACTGTTCATATGGGACTGTTCATGTGGGACTGTTCAGGGCGGACTGTTCATGTGGGACTGTTCATGTGGGACTGTTCAGGGCGGACTGTTCATGTGGGACTGTTCAGGGCGGACTGTTCATGTGGGACTGTTCATATGGGACTGTTCATGTGGGACTGTTCAGGGCGGACTGTTCATGTGGGACTGTTCATATGGGACTGTTCATGTGGGACTGTTCAGGGCGGACTGTTCATGTGGGACTGTTCAGGGCGGACTGTTCATGTGGGACTGTTCATATGGGACTGTTCATGTGGGACTGTTCAGGGAGGACTGTTCATGTGGGACTGTTCATGTGGGACTGTTCATGTGGGACTCTTCAGGGCGGACTGTTCATGTGGGACTGTTCAGGGCGGACTGTTCATGTGGGACTGTTCATGTGGGACTGTTCAGGGAGGACTGTTCATGTGGGACTGTTCATATGGGACTGTTCATGTGGGACTGTTCAGGGCGGACTGTTCATGTGGGACTGTTCATGTGGGACTCTTCAGGGCGGACTGTTCATGTGGGACTGTTCAGGGCGGACTGTTCATGTGGGACTGTTCAGGGCGGACTGTTCATGTGGGACTGTTCATGTGGGACTTTTCGGGGCGGACTGTTTATGTGGGACTGTTCAGGGCGGACTGTTCATGTGGGACTGTTCATGTGGGACTGTTCAGGGCGGACTGTTCAGGGCGGACTGTTCAGGGCGGACTGTTCATGTGGGACTGTTCATGTGGGACTGTTCAGGGCGGACTGTTCATGTGGGACTGTTCAGGGCGGACTGTTCATGTGGGACTGTTCAGGGCGGACTGTTCATGTGGGACTGTTCAGGGCGGACTGTTCATGTGGGACTGTCAGGGTGAACTGTACATATGGGACTGTTCAGGGCGGACTGTTTCAGGGCGGACTGTTCACGTGGGACTGTTCAGGGCGGACTGTTCATGTGGGACTGTTCATGTGGGACTGTTCAGGGCGGACTGTTCATGTGGGAAGTTCAGGGCGGACTGTTCACGTGGGACTGTTCAGGGCGGACTGTTCATGTGGGACTGTTCATGTGGGACTGTTCAGGGCGGACTGTTCATGTGGGAAGTTCAGGGCGGACTGTTCATGTGGGACTGTTCAGGGCGGACTGTTCATGTGGGACTGTTCATGTGGGACTGTTCAGGGCGGACTGTTCATGTGGGACTGTTCAGGACGGACTGTGTTATGTGGGACTGGCGGACAGCCTCCAGAGGGACTGAGCTGCTCGGTGCCGTGTCACATGGGCTGTTGCTTATGTTTCATGTATTCACACTTGATTCCATATCGAAACCACATCTCAGCTGTATAAAAGTGATCTTGTTTTATTTCAACAGCTACATGTGAAATTAGCTTATTGTGTCAGCGGTTGGAATTGCAACACGTTACTGGTCGACTAAAGTTATCACAAGTCCAAAACTGGTTTAAGACACGTGACAACTGGACAATTGGGGACACTGACTATGGCTCAACATCTGTTAAATGGATCAGTGTCTTTTTAACATGAGTATAAACACGAGGAAGGGAGACAGAAAAGAAGATTGAAATGACTTTGTAACAAAATTATTTAGTAACAATAATTACTTTTCGGGCCGATGCATTGTCCCAAATATAAAGAATAAAGAATATAACTCATTCATTTATCTATGACACTTTTATGATGATCGAATGATGCAAGTTCAGCCATTATGAGCAATGAAGTTAATATTAATAAGAATATCCAAACAATTTAATAAAAATGTGAAGCTTAGAAAAAAAGAAATAAATAAAACAACAGGATCCGAACTGAATGCCCCGTTCTTCTGTTAGTACGGAAAACCTTGCTGTTTATTTTTGGATACACATGTTGGTGACATTTGTATGTAAAGTATAGAAACACAATGGGCAATATTAATACAAATGAAATGTTTTATATAAGTCAAGTCAATGACGTAACAATTTGAAGCTCCATGTATTGTCAATGATGTAACAATGGCCTATGTCCGGTCTAGTTATCATACAACAAGTTAATAACGTAGCCCGATTTATCATGACGGCACGCTTCAATAGAACGCAGAAATGATTCTGCGTGGGAAACGTATCAGAACACGTTACGGTCCATATCGTTTCCAAAGGCCATCTCACGCTGGCACATTCGTGCAATAACAAGGACGGAAAGGTTCAGGACAGAAAGACACAATAACAGCTGAGCTGAACCAGCGACTCATGCAGATGAGGTAACATGAGGACAAAAACTTGTTTGTTTGGCTGAACGAGTCCAATTCCTTTAACAAGCCTCCACGTCTTTTGTTTTTGCACACGACGGAATCGGAGCAGTGAATCCAGAAACGGAGACAGGTGCTCTTTGACAAGGTGACACAAGGCAGATATGTGAGCGCTATCGCAGCGCGGCCCCCTAGGAAAGGCCTGTAGAACTGTTGCTTTTCTGTCTCCGTGTAGACTGTAGCTGCTCGGCCAGCGTGGTCACAATTCCATTCATACCGGCTTTTCCAAAGGTCCACCGGCCAGACAATACGTCCTCCAGACAGACGCAGAGTGTTTTTCATATTTTGATCTTAAATGGGTGTTCGTGTTCATACCAGTGCTAGAAAAGCTTTTTGTTCAAACTCACGAAACAGTGCGACCTGATATGCTCAGATCAATACCAATTCTCATAAAACTGCTCAGTGGCATAATAGCATAATACTGTTTCCATCTACAGTCCCAGTCAGCCATGACACGCTTCCAAGGACATCTGCAGAAGGAGGATAAAAAGAGTATTGTTTTGGTTGTGTTCGTAGCCAAACTGTAATTACAGTATCAGCAAAGCCCCAACGGCCAAGAGACGTGAAAGCCGCCAGCAGCAATCTGCATGGGGTTAGTGCACGAGTAGCAGACTCCACTGACGACCTTCAAACTACCTGCCCTGGAGCAAAGGGTCCCGGTGACCTGGTCCCATTGAGCTCCACGTTGTATACGTTCAATGTCAAGAGAAGGGAGCTTTTTTTATTTTTCCACTAACTTCAATGGCTGAATGAAGATTCATGCAAATTGACCAGAGATGGTCCGCCGAAAGTCTGCACGGCGTTTACAGCATTTAGTTTGAAGTGCTGAAAAGCAGTATTCTGCTTACCTCACCCAGTTATGACACGGAATAGAATCATCATTAATATTTGAAACGGGATTATTAGCGAAAGAACGTTTTATTTGTCAGAATAGTTAGACATTAGAATCGGAATGTGAAAAAATAAATCCTAATATAAATGAAACAAAAATAATAAGTGCGAGGGACACGGGCTTGGAGCGATGTGGTCGGGTTCAAGAAAATGTGTCCAGCGGAAAGGCGCCGCGGCAGCCGGGGAGGTTCAACAATAGAGAGACGGAGCGGCCCGGGAGGAACGCAGGACGGCGGTGGTTCGGGTTAAAGACGGGCGGACGGTTCTTGTTTTAGGTGAGATGAGAAAAAGGACGGTCGAATATTCGCTTTAAAAAACCACATCTATTGGAATATCTGGTTGCGCATTATGTGCGTCAATAACTGGACAAATTAATACAATGAGACATAACTACTTGTATAGGCAACTTATTTAACTTTAAACATATTTAACAACATATTACCTGCACAAAAATAAGTACATTAACTAACGACCAAGAGCGCAGGCGCGCCACAGGCAGCCCGCTAAGCAGACTGTTTGTTTTTTTACACTAGAATATTCAATATTCAATATGTTATATACAATATATTCGAATATAGAATATTCGTTGACAGCCTTAGTCCTTTAATTTAATTGTGTTCCGACAGTTGATGTATCACTTTTACACTGATTTGACCTTTGACCTTTTTATCTTTTTAAGCAGCTTTCGCTGGTTTGATGTTCTGGACTTGTCACTTATTTCTTCAGGGAGTGCGTTACAGTGTGCGCTCCATTGTAGCTCTGATTGTTTAACGGAGTATCGGCGTCAGCAAATGGTCACTTTGTAGCAACAACACACCGTGATAAGCTCCACGCCGAAGTTCAGTGGTAAAAATAACGATAGATAGCAACCAACTGTTCTTGTGAAGTGGAAAACAACAGGGTTTTTTAAAGAAGAGTTACGCAGAGCTTGGAAATGGGATAAACCGCAGAGGTCACCTTCAGGTTCCAAGTGCTGCTGGTTGGTGAGAGATTGGACCACTTCCTTCTACGGGCTCCTCCAACCTCCGGTCCAAGTCAAACACAACTCGCAGAGGTTCGCGTTTGAAGGTCAGATCGGGCTGACGGAATGACATTTGTAAAACAAACTTTTTTTCCTTCATATTTTTTCAAGCCTGCCCTGTTTAAACGGCAACGTGATAAAGACGCAATGCCAATCTTCATTCTCAAATAATTACAGACTTTGAGGCGCGCTGTTACTGTCACTGTGAGGAAGAGGTTCTTGAATCAAGTAAATACAAGTTGTGAGTAAAAAACATTTTTAAACCATTAGAGCTAATTTAAACCAGTGGCTTAAACACCTTTTATTTTCTTTTAAAGGCCTGCAGCCTATAAAAGCTTGATGTTTTAGGCATGTGCCAAGTTTTTCAAATATGGTCCAAACCTCCACCTGGACTCAGGGACTGATTGGATTTCAGTTGTCAAGCGTCACTGTGACCTCACAAAAAGACTGTGAGGATTTACATTGGGCGTGTACAGAACTAACTATGTTAGCAGCTCAGGACGCATCTCTGTTGTTGGTTGTCTGTAAAGTACGGAAAAATTCAGAAATCTTTTTTTCAAAATAATTCCATTTAAATAGTTGCTCATTGGTCATTGTTATTATTCTAACCATAAGAGTTCAGGCACGCACATACAGGGATTATAAAGATAATAAATACATAAATATAAATATATAAACTAGCATGCTGGAGCTCTGCTTCTAACGAACGATTCAATATAAATACGGGCGTAGTTAAACCCTACTGATTGTGACAAATGTCTAATAGGAAAAAGGATGATGTGATTCTACCTGCATGCAAATCTGTTATCGGTCAAAATGAAGAATGAATGAAAATGAAAACGCACACAACCGCAACGTAATTATTATCCATTAGCCTCGGCTTCCGCTCGGATTTGATTTTTTGTACAGTTAGTCAATATAAATAAAAATTGTAATAATTGTTCCCACGACTTCTTTGTTTAGGAACGGTACCATCGGCAGTGATATTTAATCAGTCATAATCACTTTGCCCCACAGGACTGCTGGGCGATGTGATGAGTCAGGAAAGCAGGGAAGGCAGGACCAAGACGCAGAGTTTTAATAGTCAAGACTTCAAATCAAAAAAAGGTCAAGGGAGAAAAACGCAGACAGGACCCAGAAACACTCAGACGTGAACTTCCAGAACATCCAACAATGACGCAACAAGTGACAACAGACACACATGACTTAAACACACTGGAAGGTGCAGGTGATTGGACACAGGGGGAAAACAATCAGGGACACTGCAGACAATCACAGGGGACGACAGGACAAGGCAGGAAGTGACATGACCCAGGGAGACAAGAGGCAGGAAACTACAAAATAAAGCAGGACGGGCCCCCAAACCGTGACAAAAAGGGTGCCACTAATCGTGTGTGTGTGTGTGTGTGTGTGTGTGTGTGTGTGTGTGTGTGTGTGTGTGCGCGCATATCGCTGCATTCTCCGCAAACACTTTCGGTACAAAGGCCGCTGTGGTTGAGTGGCAGCTGAAGCCCGACCGGTCACATAAAGATGACAAAGACTGTCTGGAACAGTTTCTCCCACGCTTTTATTGTAATAATCCCTGAAAAATACACACCCGTGCTCCCTGGCAACCAAACTTATCACACACACACACACACACACACACACACACACACACACACACACACACACACCGTGTTCAAAGCTGAAAGCAACAGTACACCTGTTCTTGAGTCAGTCAAAACCCGTTTGTAGTGCATTCAAGATTTGATTTGAAGGAAACATACCAAACTTCTACTGCTGCTGTGGCAACTGTTCCTACAGCAGCAGACCTACGCTGCCAACCAATGCAACTTCATTTGAGATATATAACCATATTTCCGCCAGCAGTCAAATTTCTCCTACTTGTGATCATGTAACACACACACATAAAACAAAACTGAAACATTCTAGCTCTTGAAGACTAAAAGAAGATGGATAAAACCATAACTAGTTATTACATAAGTGCCGGCTTGGGTGTGTTTATCATGGCATGTGTCATTTATTTGTCTGCATACTGACGGTAGAGATCTTTCAGTACCATTAGTACTGAATTCCATACCTGGAACCAATCATCATATACAGAAAATGAATGCCATTAATATTTTTATTTTATAAATCTTGGTCCAATTTTCCAGACTATAATATTGCTGTGTTATATGTTTTGCAAGCCGAGGTTCGCGAGAACTCAATCTCAAGGTAGCCAGTCTAAAGAATACTGAGACCTCATGGTCTATATTACTCTAAATGGACCAAAGTACTAAATCTACCAACATCATGCTTGATTGAAAAGACTTGAAACTAGAGATTGAGACCCTGAACCCATGTTTACAATGTTTACTGAGGGAATGAATTAAGGACGTTTCTCACACTGTTATAACCGTAAGAGTCGCCCCCTAGGGGTCAGTAGACATCGTTTTAAAGCTTTAAAGTTTTAAAACTCTCGTTCTTTTGCTTCACTCTTCAAAACCAGAAGTTGACATCTGGCCTATACTCAATAATATAGTATATGCAATCAGGGCTTTGTGATATGGGATTAATAGGCTCAGCATAGATGTCCTGTGTGGAGGATTTAGACGTATCGGACCCCCCTCCAAGTACAAAGGACTCAATCGATGTATAGTTCAGTGATTGGACACAACAGAAATCAGAGTTATGACATTTCTGCTAATATTTTCCCCTAATTCCATCACACTGTTCCTACAAAAAAACCCACGTGAGTCCAGAGAGAGAGAAGAGAGAAGAGACAGGGATCATGTCTCCTTTGTCTGCTAACAAACCGAATCTGACAGCTCTGAAATCACAGAGAGTTTCTAAATCTGGCAGGAACGTATGCCGGGGGAAGTGTTGGGAGTCACACGGCGCACAAGACTCCACGAGTCTACACACGAGCGTATGCTGTGTCATACAACAAGGCTCCGTGACAACACGCGCCTTCTATCAACTTGACGTCGTTCCAAAAATACAAAGTTGGGGTGTTGAAGGGTGGGGGGTGTTTTGTCATACGAGGCGTCAACAGGTCTGATCTGGAGCGACACCCCTGTATGTGTGGAGGGCCCCTGTCCGCGCCTCTGTGGCTATGGACGGAAGACGTACCTGGGCAAGGATGCACATCCACCTCTCCGCCGCCAATGGTTCAGAACTGCCCAGGTGGGGGTGGATTTGATCATCAAGGGGAGAAACCAACTGTGCAACTGGGCAACTTTGTAGTGGTGGAGTCGGCTGGCGGAATCGTGGTGAGACACCACAGGATGTTGGTGGTAAAGAAAAGCACATTTCGCTGGAGCGTGTAGGGGATAGAAGGTGCACCGCGCTGGTCGGGTACAGAAATGAAGTGGTTAGGGCTGCAACAACAAATCGGTGAAATCGATAAAATTTGATTATTAAAAGCGCTGGCAACGAGTTTCATTATCAATTCGTTGTGTCGCGAGATTATTACGTCACTCAATGAGTTGCGGAGATAGAAAATAAAAGCGCCGAGCCGACGTTGGGGAAAGAGCAGCGCCGGCAGTTGTTGTGAGTCACATGACGCAGGCAGAGACGTCTGTTCGACCAGTCGTCCGAGGTGTCTGAGGATTAAGGGGGGGGGGACATGACACGGGAGCACCACGTTGTCCCGCTTTGACGGGAGGGACGTAACGAGCCTCCGGTTTACTCGTCATCAAGCTAGCGTTAGCTTGCTAATAACAGCAGTAAAGCAGTTAGCTAGACTAAGACACGTTTTTATTTACTCGCCTCTTTTGGACCATTCATCTTTCAATCTGTTTTGTATATATTTTGTGCTTTGTCCCATATCGGTTATTATTGACAAATATATTTGTGTGTGTTGTACTTTTTAATGCTGTCATATACGGTAGTCCAGTGCGCTTGCTTGCGTATTGTGAGTTATACGGTAGTTGATGTTATGCCTGTAATGGGAGACACACGGTGATCCATTAAAATAATGCATTTATTTACAAATTGATCTCATAGCACTTGTTGTTTTTTAGCTGTATACATTTACTTAACTTGCACTACAATGATGGTAATAATTTAATGAATAAGCTTTAAGTGAACATGGGGGTGTGTTTGTGAGTGTGAGAGTTTGTGAGTGTTGTATAGAGAACAAGTTCTGATAAGTTAAAACAAATCCTGTTAAATTTTTTATAAATTTAATAAATTATTATGTTCAAGGAGCAACCTGTACTTTCTGGAGTATTTTTGCAATGTGAATTAGAATAAAGGTTTGGAAATTAAAGCTTTTTAACGCTGTTTTTTTTTCCGATTCATCGTTTAATCAAAGAAATAATCGAGCGATTAATCGATTATCAAAAAAATCGTTAGTTGCAGCCCTAGAAGTGATCCATCCACACTATTCAATCTGAGGCACGTAAAGAAACCATTCGTCAGCTGCTTTTGTTTTTTCCTCCCAACAATTTCTATTTTGTTAAAAGACAAATTATGCCCAAATGATTCCAATACTTTAAAAAAAATCCTTGGCATGATACAGAAACCCCCAAGAACCTCCCGCCCGTCATCTTCTCTGACGTTTGCAGCATCACAGTCAACATCTTCCTTGTGTGTTTTGGAAACGGGAAACACCGTCTATTTTTCTTTTTTTTGTTGCGGGCCACGAATAAATGGATGTGCGTTGCCGGCTGGCAGTGTGGTGGTGGAGTCGCCCCGGCCTGCTGCCACGTTGGGTGAGCAGCCGGCGGAAGCGAGCGACCCCGGCGGCGTGAACCGGCAGGCTGAGAGCCGGAGCTCCCTTTCTGCCTCTGTCCTTCCACCCTGATCCTCTCCCTTTCTCTCCCCCCTAACACCCCCCTCCCCCCCCACGTCTCATTCCTTCCATACCAGACATAGCTTCTGGCCAGCTGAGTTAGTCCCAAGCCTCTTGCTGTACTTCTCCGTTGAAAAGAACAGCCCGAGTCAGCATTCAGTTGTATAACACATAATTACAACAAGTTGTGGAAACAGCTTGTTGCTGCCGCCTCCTCTCGCACGAAAGTGGCCACGCTGCCTTCATGTAATTCAGTCAGAGTGGCGTTGGGTGTTTTTTACCTGATCTCACGCCCAGACAAATGCTTCAATACTAAAAAAAACACCCAAACTCCTCCGTTTATCACCAAGTCTTTATCGTCCAGTTTCTGTGCTGTGCTTTAACACAAGATGTGCGTCAGAAAATCCCCCAAAAAGGTGTAAATCTAAGAGCAACATTAGTGTCTAATATAAGCCTGCTTCAAATAATGCTGGTGCAGCTGAGCCAAAGAGTCATTGAGCACTAAATAATTGTCTAATCAAATAAATCATAACTGAATCCTATTTAACGCCACCCGTTTCAGGCGGGATTACAGCCACACAGTTGTGGTTCGTTGGGACAATGATGTGCAGTTCACGCAGTTTGGGGCGACATTCTGGTATGTTTTTGGATTTTGGATGTCATGATATTACATTTTTGTTGTGCGATTATTGCACCAACATTTATTGCGATATTATTGACATTTTCAGACCATTTCATGCTGCTTATAACATAATGACAATGTAATAGCATGGGAATAAAGGTACGCTATTGCAAAGTACAAACAACGTTTTATTTGTCAGAATAGTTAGACGTTAGAATCGGAATGTGCGGGCGAAGCATCGGGCGAAGCAGCGGGCGAAGCAGCGGGCAAAGCATCGGGCGAAGCATCGGGCGAAGCATCGGGCGAAGCATCGGGCGAAGCAGCGGGCGAAGCATCGGGCGAAGCAGCGGGCGAAGCATCGGGCTTGGTGCGATGCGGTCGGGTTCCAGAAAATGTGTCCAGCAGAAAGACGGGCGGATGGTTGTTGTTTTAGGTGAGACTTTAGCTTAGTTAGCTTAGTTGGCTTAGTTAGCTTAGTTGGCTTAGTTAGCTTAGTTAGCTTAGTTGGCTTAGTTAGCTTAGTTAGCTTAGTTAGCTTAGTTAGCTTAGTTGGGTTCCCTGCTTCCCTTCACGTGTCCGTGTGTCCTCACACGGGGGGCAACAGAGGCAGAGGATCAACTTAAATGTTGCTGACGTTCATTTAGATGTAAAATGAATATCGCAGCACCAAAAATGATTGCACGCGATTCCAGAGTGTGCGATGTGTCATCTTATCGCACAGTGCGACCGGCCCAGTCACAATGCAACACACCTGTAAATAGAGGCAAAAGGGAAAAAGCAGCTGATGCCGCACGCCGTGTGCGCCTGTGAAAGAAGCCACAGCATGTGATTCACATCCTCCCCAAATCAATCGAGCCCCACACGGAGGACTTACTCATTTCCTCTTTTCATATTCCCTGTGACTGCTTTTGTCAGGGATTCTGTGCTGACTGATAACAAGTGGGCTTTAGCAGCAGATTGAGCCCCTGCTGAGGGATGAGGGGGCCGGGGGGCCACGTAGCAGGATTAACTCCACAGCCAGACAGACAGAAGGGCAAGAGGATCCGTCGCCGTAAACTTAAGTCACCTTAATGCCTCCTGCTTAATGTCCTCTGGCGGCTGAACCTCCACGTGCAATATGCGGGGTTTCCTGTTCGCAGGCCGCGTCTCAAAAACCACGAGGCGTTGCCATGGAAACATCACGAACGAACATCCACAGCGGATGCCGAGGCGAGACGCCGCTAGCGAGTTATCTCTGTAGTGGTGCCACTTGTACAATGGAATGCTCAGTGCTGTGATCCTACTGGCCACCCGAATATTCATGGACCCGCTGGACACCTCGTCTGTGCGAGGACACACCGCTCCGTAGACGCTGGGCTGTCAAAGGACGTTTCAATATTCGCTTTAAAAAACAACATGCGACATACAGTCAGTCGCCCGCTAAGCAGAAAGTCGCAACGCCGTTTTTTTTACATTCAAATATTAATTTTCACATTCGTTTTCAACCACTATTTGAATATATAATTCTATATTTGAATATTCGTTGACAGCCCTAGTAGACACTTTTTTGCGGCTTTGTTCTCTGGGGTTTGTGAGTCTACACACAACTACACTCCCTCCTGCAACACCGCACGTTGGTTTGGGCCTTTTAGCCGCTCAGATTGGTTCTTTTCTTGGATTCTTTACCGTTCCTTTTCTTTTTGGAGAACATTGCAGCCCTGCGTTCATTATGGAACCACCACAGCAGATTCCATTAGTGTGTCATAGTCTCCCAGGAACAATCAGTCCACCTCAGTAAGTTCAATGGAGGGTATTTGTTGCCTCTGCTCCCGTCAGCTGAGCGGCGTTCATGTGCAGAGTTTAACAGGTCACTCAATGACGTTCTGCTCCTGAGCCCCCTCAGACACATGTCTGCCCCCCCTTCGTTAGACTTCCTCTATGCGCGCTGTGAGAAGGGCTTGTTGTCCGCTGTCCAGTGTGTGACTAGGACTTGTAAGGCTCCCTTGTTTCCCTCCGACTTCCTGTTTCCTGTCCATGAATGGGCCGACCACATCAGTGACCCCCCAAACCTCCGACGCCGCCACGTCCTAGCGACACGTCCGTGATCAGAAAACGGCTGCTGACCTCATGCACACGATGAGGTAACGCACCTCATCCCGCCAGGACCCCCAGGCCACTTTCAGTAAGAGCAGCTGCTGCCGATGGCGAGCCAGCGTAGCGTGGACGTACGGCCGATGGACGTGCACGGTACCAGTCCAGCTTGGAAACATTTTCTCATTGTGTGGCAACGCGTCCAAGCCTCTGACTGGTATTCGCACAGAGCAGTTGACACGTGAACGTCTAGTTGTTTGAGATCATCAAGGAAAGAAAGAAACCGTTTGTTACAAAACACTTACTTTACTAGAAGTTGGAAATAGATGCAGAGCCCCACTGTGTGAATGTGGATGTCGACACACTTCAATTCGTTCAGGAGAAGAATTTAGGTCTGATACACAAACTCCAAAGTCCAAGTTTTTTCCGTGGAATCCGGTTATTGTTTTATTCATTTGGAGGGGACGTGGGAAGCTGAAATCAGTGTCTCGGTTGCAGCAGGGTTTGGCCACACAGACACCAGTAAAACGAGTGGATGTGTTGCGTTCGCTACGTGTTACCTGTCCAACAGGCTCCGCCGCGCTCTGCGGCGTTTTCATGGAAAGAGGAGCGTCCGTTGTAAACAGTCCCTTGTGTTTCTAGTTCAGTGGCCCTGAGACCAGTGGCGACCAAATGTGACAAATAAATGAAAAGATTTACATTTATTGAATTGTTAGTTATTATTGAAATAATAAATCGTACACTTAACTTAAACAAAATGTAAATTCACAGGAATTAAAATTCAAAACCTTTTTAATAAACCTTGTCAAATGTAACAACAAATTGGTCCAAATCAAAAAAATTAATTACTAATGTGGATAATGCATATAGGCTATAGAAGGCTTGTGAAATGTATATAATATTAATAATATGATTAAGAGACTATATGTGTTACTGGTTTAAAAAAAATACATGTAACATTGGATTCGTTTTTGGAACTTAATATTGTTTTGATTTTGATTGATTAATTATATCCAAATTCCTGATAATAAGCAACGTTTTCTATGTGTAAATATAGTGTAAAAGGCTGATCAACGTATTTAGTCAAAGAAATAATGTGATATTTGGTTATCTGCATATCGTCCAGCCTTACGTGGATGGAAAGGATTAAAATGAATTGATATTGGCTCAATTTTTGCCAGTTTAGATAAATGACTCAAAGAAAAAAAGAAATCCAAATACATTGTTTCTGTACTTATTCAGCCTAAATATTCCATTTACCTGATTTAGACTTTATGCACCATTATTTGCCCCTTCTCTTGTGCTTAGAGGGACTTGCATCAGTTGTGTTTCACGCGCTTTGTTTTCTGCTTCGTGCTTTGTGAGCTATTGTCAACTTGTCCGCCTGTTGCTCGGCATTGACCCTTCAGGGCCACCATAGATTTGCCCCGTGTGGAAAAATACCCACTTTTGGAATCAGGAAACATTTATTACCAAAATGAGAGAGTGTTGAATCTTGATTGTGATCCCAATCACGATGCTAACTTTGTCTTTCAACACGTTGCCTCCTGGAGAACAAATGCTTAAAATTCTATATTCTCACCCTTTTGTCTTTTTGTCTTCCAGAGTTCGTCGCCATGAAACTAAATCCCCAACAAGCTCCAGTCTATGTAAGTATCTGAACAAATCATCTGCTACGAAGGTAAATGGTGGTAGACAAAACATCATATGTATTATCCGTATTCTCTGCTATAGCAGAGCTCGTTTCTGCTTGATTCCCCTCGGGAGGAATTCTCATATCGTGTAGCGTCATCAGGTCAATATGAGGTGATGCCATTCCTTGTGAGTAGACTGGCGTTAGCATTTAGCTCAAAGCTAGCGCTCACAGAACTGCTAGCGTGGCCTGTTAAAAAATAAACCCACCAATTGTGAGTCTCGGCTAAGTAGAATACAAAATCCTATTTATAGAAGAGCATATAAGAGTGTATAACTCCTGAAAACAATAGGCTAAATAGCACAAGATTATTAGGATTGGGATACTCCAGCGGCCCCCTGGATCCGTCCTGCAGCTGAGTGCTCCGTGAGGTGGGGACGGATAATGTTCCACAAGCAGGTGGACCACGTCCCAACGTCGCATTTAGGAAGTGAAACCGTTTCTAACCAAATGAAACAAATGGTATTTGATTTAAGAATGCTCCTCGCATTAGTGCCAGCTCTCAACATCAGGTCCCGTTTCTTGTGTAACTTAAGCATGTCAGGTGTGTGTCAGAGCACCTGAGCCGAAGAACCGCCGAGTGTGTTTCCATATTCCATCTGTGGCCACTCACTGCCTCTGATCTGTGTGTGCGAAACATTCCTGCGTGCTATTGTTAGCCCGCGTTCGTGTGGGTGGGGCTTTTAACTGCATGTTCAGCAGAAGTGTGTGTCTGTGTCTGTGTCTGTGCGACCATGTGTGTGTGTGTCTGTGTCATGTTTCATACACTTTTCTCTCTGCTGTTTTTGCCCTTGACCCTCTGTGCCCAAAACAGCTGTTAGCTGTACGTTCTTTGTGGTCATGATCTGTGAGCAATGCTCATTACGTGTGTATATATATATATTTATATATACACATATATATATATATATATATATTAAAAAGAGATGACACAAGACACAGAATTCGGCCACGGGAAAAAAACACATTGAGAAGATTAGCGATGGATTTCTTTGTTGAAGACGAGTCATTTCCAGGTGGGGTGCAGACTGACGTAATGTTTGTGGAAACACACCTGGAAAATAAGCCGCCCTGCTGTGTGTTATTATCACACTGGGACCATAGCGCCATCATCAGGCCGAACCGGAACAACACTGTGAATACAAACGGGCACAAAGTGGTCCTGCAGAAACACATGAGGAAAAACAATCTTTCAGAAGAACATTTGTTGGCGCGGTGGTGGATAATTACACGTTAGCGGTCGGTCCCGTGGAGCCTGTGTGCGGATGGCACACCCCTCTTTGTATTTAGATTCGTCACCTTCCTTTTCAGGCTCATGCCGTCTGTGACGCTTGTGTTGTCGCGGTCAGATGGGTCTGGGAGCGTTTCCGCTTGTTCACCGCGGTGGAGGGACAGTCGGATTGTCTCCACATGGTGTCACCGTGTCTACCCTGTTAGCAGTTGGCACCGAGCTAGCGCTTATTTACACAAGCTGACCTCAACCCAACGACCAGCTGAGTCACTCACGCACACACTCACACACACACACACACACAGCACAACCACAGATGACTTCATTCATTCCGTAGCATTTAAGCACACGTAGCTTTTCACTTGGTGTGAGTTGGAGGCCTTTTCTATCGCACTTTGACTTCCAGATGAACAAACCAGCCTGTCACACTGGTTCAGGCACATTTCTTTTTTGCTTTCCCAACAAATAATTCACTCATTACACTCGTCACACTAGATTACGGGACCATCTATGTGAGCTTTGGTTTTCCAAGCATTCATTCACCCTTTCTTTTCACTGTTCTCTGGAACCTTGGATGGAAACTTGACGAGCGAGGCCCCAGTTTGGGCTGCAGGCGATAGTTTCCACATTTTAGTTTTCTTTGACAACAAATGATTGATGGCGCATGTTTCAGCCAATATAGGGGGGTACTGGGATGTCACTAGAGGACACTTTTCACTCATTCACAGGTATTAGGAAGGACTTTGTATCAGCCCTTTTTAAGCAGAAGGGAACGGAGACAGGCGAGAGCTTGAGCTTCTTTAGTGTTCCCTTGCAGGTCCTCACATGATCTCAGGGGTGTCGAACATACGGCTGGATCCAGCCCGCCAGGGGGGCCCCACTGCGGCCCCCTGCTGCCTTTGCTAAGTGTAAAAATGACAAAAAGACATAAATTGCATTTCTATAAAAGTAGCTGCTGTTGCTAAAAAGTCCACTGGGGGTCGCAACTCTGTGAGTGAACGCATGCGTCAGACCAGGGTCGTTCCTCCAGGCAGAACCGGCGGCTCGAAAATGGGGGCGCACAACCTCCGTCGACCAGACCATCCGCCCCCCCTTCGTCCGTACCATACCATCCGCGTCCACCCCCCCTTCGTCCGTACCATCCGCGTCCACCCCCCCTTTCGACCGTACCATCCGCGTCCACCCCCCCTTCGTCCGTACCATCCGCATCCATCCCCCCCCTTCCACCGTACCATCCGCGTCCATCCCCCCTTCGTCCGTACCATCCACGTCCATCCCCCCTTCCACCGTACCATCCACGTCCATCCCCCCTTCGTCCGTACCATCCGCGTCCACCCCCCTTCGTCCGTACCATCCGCGTCCACCCCCCTTCGACCGTACCATCCGCGTCCATCCCCCCTTCGACCGTACCATCCACGTCCACCCCCCCTTCGTCCGTACCATCCGCATCCATCCCCCCCCTTCCACCGTACCATCCACGTCCATCCCCCCTTCCACCGTACCATCCGCGTCCACCCCCCTTCGACCGTACCATCCGCGTCCACCCCCCCTTCGACCATACCATCCACGTCCATCCCCCCTTCGTCCGTACCATCCGCGTCCACCCCCCTTCGACCGTACCATCCGCGTCCACCCCCCCTTCGACCGTACCATCCACGTCCATCCCCCCTTCGTCCGTACCATCCGCGTCCACCCCCCTTCGACCGTACCATCCACGTCCATCCCCCCTTCGACCGTACCATCCGCGTCCACCCCCCTTCAACCGTACCATCCACGTCCACCCCCCCTTCGACCATACCATCCGCGTCCATCCCCCCCCTTCCACCGTACCATCCGCGTCCACCCCCCCTCCTTTGGCTGTACCATCCGCGTCCATCCCCCTTCGACCGTACCATCCGCGTTCACCCCCCCCCTTCGGCCGGACCATCGCCGATGATTTTACTGGTCCGGCCGGCGTGACATCAAATTGCACAGTATGTGGCCCCGTCCCTAAGAGGAGCCGGTGACCTACGGCGTCCTCTTCTTGCAGCTCGTTGTACTCGGTGTTGAGTAGCAGACAAGAGCTGGTGAGCTAAATAAAGTATGTATTGTTAGCGCCGACGTTCGTGGCAGTGTTGATATGAATGAAACATACCGGATGTTTGTGCGTGTGATTAACGTCGATTTGATTTCCTCTCTGTGTCCTCTCAGGGCAAGTGTGTGTTGACAGTTCAGCTCGACGATGAAGACCAGACAGAAGAGGAGGAGGTGGATTTTTTTCTTCTATTTTCAGGGTCCAGCCAAAGACACCTGAGCAGCACGCTGCGAGTCGGCCACGTCACACTGCAGGCCGTGTGTCCAGGTACAGCTCGCCTGATTCATTAGAATAATATTTACTCTGCACCTAAAAGTTCATCACCCTACTTTATTTTGCAATGAGGCGTTTCTTTCCCAAATCACCACTATTTTCTTAGTTATTTAATTCAGAACTCAAGTCATCATTTTATATAATGACTTTCTTATCGACACTATCACTAATACTCCTTGATATATTTGGATTTGGATCGGAGAAAAGTTACCAAACAGTCTGTCGGTTAGCTGCTCTTTAAAGCTGATACATCAGGTATCATTATTATACGAGCATGAGCAGAAAATGGATGACTGCACCCTGGCGGGATGGAGACGTAGATGGAGGATGCATTATAGTTGGATGGAGGACTGGATTGCTGTAATGTTTCGGATAGAGATGATGCAATTTTGATGGATGTAGGCGAGATTATTGGATGGATGATTAATGGATGAGTGGATGATGGAGTACTTGAGGGATGCGGTGAATGGATGGGTGTATGGATTGATAGAGATGGATGAGGGATTATGGATAAGTGGATGGGTGGAGCCATGAAGGGACGAGTGGACTGTTGGGGGATGGGTGGAGTAAGCTGTCACCCGTTGAATGTGGATGACTCGTCAGGGCACAGCTGATGTCGCCCCACACAGCCGGGCCGACGGTACTAACTCTCCGGTCCCGCCTTACGACCAACTGCATCTCTCCAGATTCTCACCGTCACCGGGCGTCTCCGACTACGTCCCATCTGTTAGTCACAGTCTGAACAGGAGTTTACAATGAACTTCACTTGGTGTGCACAGGGTGTGGTCTGCTGTGATTGGGACACAGTGTGTGGAAAGCCTGCAGATTGCAGCGTGAGGAGGATTATTAGCCGGGGTGTAGTTCCTCTTCCACAAGCCCTTTCAGTACCGGCCCTGGGAAGATTAAAGGACCGGTTGCACAGACCAAAATACAGATGCATAAGATCTGTTGTTAAGCCCTTTGGGTTTGGGGTAACAACTTTGGGTGACCCGAACATGCTCAGTGACACCAGTTCACCAGAGAGCCAAAACGCTGTCTCAGCCGCAGAGAAAGAACCCACATACAGGGAGACTAAAACAATTTATTGAAAAGGGAGCCAGAGCACAAAAAGGCCGCTGGCCAAGCTCAGCTAGGGCTTGGAACCGCTGTCCCCCCAAAAAGCCCCATGCTGGGAAACCAAACGCCATCCGGTCTGGGTTTGACGTGATGCATTTGACCACGCTGTATCTAGCAGGCCACACCACAGCGGCATGGACCCAATAAACAGACGTCGCTGGCATTTAATTGCAATGAACAGATAAATAGGATGTCAAAATATCCTTGAAGAAAAATACTGACAGCACCAACTCTCCGGACTGCATGAAACCGTGACTTCTTCTTTAAGGACCCATTTCACGCTCTCCAACCCTACTAAACCCTACCAACCCTACTAACCCTACCAACCCTACTAACCCTACTAACCCTACCAACCCTACTAAACCCTACTAACCCTACCAACCCTACTAACCCCTACTAACCCTACTAACCCTACTAACCCTACCAACCCTACTAAACCCTACTAACCCTACTAAACCCTACTAACCCTACTAACCCTACTAACCCTACCAACCCTACTAAACCCTACTAACCCTACTAACCCTACCAACCCTACTAAACCCTACTAACCCTACCAACCCTACTTACCCTACCAACCCTACTAACCCTACTAACCCTACCAACCCTACTAAACCCTACTTACCCTACCAACCCTACCAACCCTACTAAACCCTACTAACCCTACCAACCCTACTAAACCCTACTAACCCTACCAACCCTACTAAACACTACTAACCCTACCAACCCTACTAAACCCTACTAACCCTACCAACCCTACTAAACCCTACTAACCCTACCAACCCTACTAAACACTACTAACCCTACCAACCCTACTAAAACAGACTGCAATTCTTTTTCATGGTAGTATTTTAACTGTATTATCTTATGTTGTCGTTATAGCGTTGGATGATATTGTTTGGTCCCGGCCGGGTGCGTCATCTGTAGCAGCTACAGTGTAGCTTAGCACGAAGCGAGTTAACAGATTAACCTGTAACATCTTGTTTGTTTAATGTGGACAGAAGCTAACGCGGCTATCAAATGACAGATCAATGTTTTATCGCTCTAAGGCTTGTCTGCTCTCTCAATGTGGTCGGCTTTGTCAGGAGGCCCAAACATTACATCCAATCAAAGATTACAACAGAAGAATAAGAAACATCTGATCAAACAGAAATAGTAACCCTGACCCCAGAGAAGCAAGATACTAGATACAAGATCGTAACAGTAAACCACATTAAATCTGTAGCTAACCTCAGGCGTTACAAGCGCACCAGTGTGGATGATTGATATTTATTGAAAAGGACTCAAACGAGTAGTAATTCCCCTCTGTGTCTGCGTGTGTTCAGGCCACGATGTGTGTGAGCAGGTCCTGGTGACCTTGTGTACGGCCCGGCCCGGTGGACCAGTCGACACACACTCTCAGGAGACCTTCTGCTTCATTCAGGTAACAGCCCACTTCTTGTTACGACCAAAACATCAAGATGTGACCCACGTGACCCAGACTGTGGGGTGATGATGGTGATGATGATGATGATGGTGGTGGTTTGAGTGTTATGGACGATCCAGGGACCGCTTAAGACGTCTGAGTGATGTAGAGACGCCTTAAGCGCTCGCAACCTGTCAATCACAAGTGAGCCCCGCCCTACAGCGGACCCTCTTTTACGGTGTACTTTACAGTTGTAGGAGCACAAGTTACTAAATGAACATGCTCTCCTAAATGTTAACCGTGTTGTGTGAGGTAGCTGGCAGTAGTCATTCTCTCATAGACCTCTGTACGATCCTCGCTGGTCTTTGGAGACAATGCAGCTCCCAGGCTATTCCCAATTGGCTTCATTGCCGCCTGGTGGAACCTCAAAGTGGATTGCACCAGCAGAAGCCTCCAGCGGGTTCCACTAATGTCAGATATGCTTAGGCAGGCCCACATGGCCGTTATCTGATCAAGCACATCTGGATATCTGTGGCCTCGTGAAGATGGATGAGCCCATGGGTCCATCCTGCATCCCGTGTGATGTATGTGACACTGTCATGCCAACATGGAGCAGAGTCTCGAAGGAATGTTTCCAGCACCTTGTCTAAAACACACTCCTGGGGGGGCCGGGGGTCTTACCCTGCATTACAATGGTGGACTTAATAAAATGGACACTACTTTGGTTTTATGCAGCGCAGAAATGTCAAAAATAGTATCGTCAGAAAGTCTTCTGTCTATTTTGACAGTTCTGTTTGTTTTCACTCTCAAACATGGTTATGTACCTCGTCCTCTAGTGACTAGAGGACGAGGTTGACGAGAGGACTAGATTGACTAGAGTCTAGTCAATGTGAGTGTCGTCTATTCTCGATTTCAGTGTCACATTCAAGTTCTACACCGCTAACATTTCTCTGCCGCCAATACACACAAATCTCAAGTGGCACGCAGTGAAAAGCTGATCGAACTATTTAAAAAAAATGATTAAACTTGTTTGAGTCCCTCTACAGTCGACTACAGTGATGTCATGTGTACAGAATGAACAATGTAAAAGATGAACAATACGTTCAATTCATATGACACAGATTCAAATGTAGCGAGCCAAATGTACAGCAGGACCACAACCAGCATCACATAGAACCAGCATCACGTAGAACGAGCATCACATAGAACCAGCATCACGTAGAACCAGCATCACATAAAACCAGCATCAGATAGAACCACCATTAGATAGAACCAGCATCAGATGGAACCACTGTCAGATAGAACCACCATCACATAGAACCAGCATCACATAGAACCACCGTCAGCTAGAACCACTGTCAGATAGAACCACCGTCAGATAGGACCAGCATCACATAGAACCAGCATCACATAGAACCAGCATCACGTAGAACCAGCATCACATAGAACCAGCATCACGTAGAACCAGCATCACATAGAACCAGCATCAGATAGAACCACCATTAGATAGAACCAGCATCAGATGGAACCACTGTCAGATAGAACCACCATCACATAGAACCAGCATCACATAGAACCACCGTCAGCTAGAACCACTGTCAGATAGAACCACCGTCAGATAGGACCAGCATCAGATAGAACCACCATCAGATAGAACCACCATCCACAGAGGCCTGTGGGGAGGGAGAGCACAGAGACTTCAGGAGAGGGTAATGTTGGTTCATGATGACAGTAATATGATTAATATCTATAATAATGCTGATGATGGCAGCAGGTGTCAGCAGGGTTACGGCAGGTGTCAGAACCAGGGTCCAGAAGGAACTATGATCTACAGAGACAAGCACAAACAACTCCCATTGTGTGTGTGTGTGTGTGTAGGACTTGGCACTCGACATGGCCCACTTCCTGCTCGACAACTCAGCCCCGCAGGAAGCTCTGCTATTTGACGATGAGCAGGTAAGTTGGGACCTTCCATATCTATTTTTTAGGTCTACACACAATATGTAACGTTTGTCATGTTTTGGTTGTCACATCTCATTTGTCTTCATGTTGCTCACATTGGATTTCAGTGAAATGAAAATGATTTTGTTTGTGTGTCAGATTCCGTTGGAAGAGTGTGAGAGGTTGGATCAGAACCTGGCCCTGGCCCTGCAACACCACCTAACCCACCACCGGGCCGGTCCAGCACAGGTGACGGTCACTGACGCACACGGGGACACGGAGGTCTCCACGCCGCTGGACAGCCGCACCGGTGAGTTGGACAGCTGCATGTTTTATCACTTGAAGTGGACCAGAGAATCCCGCTGGTTGCATTTCCATGAAGCACTTGCACTAGCGAGCTGGGCTGACTAGCTTTCACTTAGCGAGGGCTAGAAGGAAGCTCTTAGGCAGAGAAGAGAAGCAGAACACACAACTGTAAGAATATTCTTTCAGTTCTTTATTACGGTTGGTGAAAGTGTCATTTGTTTCACAAAAGACACTGAGTCGAGTAAAGACCTGCCCCTGTCTTTGGGGCTCAGGCATTTATTGCGTTGAGTGATGATCAGCTCGTCTAATCAGCAGGCCAAGCAGAAGGAAAAGCTTTATGGAATGTTGATCGGTCGGCTCATCTTGATGCAACAGACTGGTGCTTGTTGTTCTTTTCTCTTTCTCTCTGTAAAAAGATATTTCAACAAAATGGGGTAATAGCGCCGACAATAAACCGATCGTAGGAATGAAACTTAATAAAGCCTACTAAAGGTGTGGGTGTGAAGCCTGTGTTGCCTCAGCGTCTTCTCTCCCTCTCCAGTGGCGTCTGGATGCCAGCAGCTCTCCAGGCTGCTGCACTTGGCAGCCGGCCACGGCCTGAGGACGGTGGCGGCGTTCCTCCTGCAGCAGCCGGGAGGCCGGGAGGCGCTGAGCAGGCCCGACGCTCAGGGCCTGACCGCGGCCCGTCTGGCCCACAGCAGAGGACACCGGCAGCTGGCGGAGCTCTTCACGCTGTGAGTGCTTCTTGTGCTACGAGCTAACAAACGCGAGGAAGGCATTGGTGTTATTGTGGAAAAAGGGGATTTAAAGTGTGTTTTGAATGGTCTCTATGTTGCTTAGTAACGAGCGTAAGGTGGCCGAGGCGGTTCAACACCGTCTTCTCACGATGATAAACACTATGACTAAGTCTATTCTATGTGATGTGGTGCGTGAACTACAGTAGAAATGCGTGAGGCTTCAGAACCTGCAATGAGTTTATTACGTTAGACGCGTTTGTGACGGAGCGTCTCATCCAGCGAGGAAACGCTGCCTGTCGCCAGAGAACAGAGCAGAAAGGTCCGACGGTCTTTAAACGCGTCTTCATGTTTCTGTGAAGCAGCGTGGCTTCGGCCTGCTAACAGTCAGCGGTCCGTAGTCGGTGCACAAGAACCACCGCTGAGAGCGCTCTGGGTTGGTGGAGGACGTCGTCATGACGCGTTAATATCCGCCGTACTTCGTCTGTTAGGTACATGCGAATTTAGGGGGGAAAAAGTATTGTGACTTCGTCAACCACCAACATAGAACATAGAATAGACTTAGTCATAGTGTTTATCTTTTTACATCCTTTTACATCCATTTCCTCACAGTTTTCGTCGACAAAAATAACACTTGACTGCGTCGTGTGTGTGTGTTGCGTTCTTGACGTAGTAGAGACGGTGACTCACCACCTTGTTCACAGAACACGTCGTCCTCTTAGGCCCCTCCCTTTTCTTTGTACATTGTCTCACTCTGATGACATCACAGCAACTGAGTGAGTAGAGCGGGAGGAGAGCTGCTGACATGAACACAGGCTGTAGGTCTGAGTCACGTCTACACGAGTCTGAGCCCAGTCCTCTCAGACCTGCACCAGGGTTTGCTTCTGTCCCACGGTCCAACCGCCGAGACACGTTGAGCCCTTCACGGACGCTTCTGTGTGCGTCTCTGAAGCTTCACCTACGTTATTTAACCCCGAGTTACCCGTGGAGACGTAAGAGGAACTTTTACCTGCCTGAAGATGAAGGAGTGCAGGCAGACAGCACGTTATTCATTCACTCATCAGAAAAGTAAATGTAGGACATTTGACACTTACACCATATTGTGCAGGAATATGAGAAACCAAAGCAATAAGGAAAAAACACAAAACAGAACTAGAGAGAATATTCAGCTCTGAATAGTTTAGTGCGATTGATTTACTTTGTCGTTGTTTTAATTGTTGAGCTATGAAGACAAACCGGTTTTCAAGTTACTCTCTGGAAATCAAAACCGTCCCATCAGCCGCGGCCGGACTGGGAGGAGGAGCAATGAGGGTGGGAGTGGCTGAGCCCACCTCGGGTGGAGTCTGGAGGGCGTAGTTCAGAAGGACGGCTGCTCGTGTTTGATTGCGAGGTTTGGTTGTGCGCTACGTCGCTTCTAGTTCTCTAACGATAATGATCCTTATTTGGTTGTATTCCATGATGTCGCTTGTCCGTACTTTGTTGCTTTGACTCAGGTGAGAAGAGAGATGAATTCCTCATTGTGTGTGTGTGTGTGTGTGTGTGTGTGTGTGTGACAGCAGTGTGTGTAGTACGTGTTCCTCATGTATCCCTTTGTGCCGATGCAGGTACGAGACGTCCCTGAACGTCCAAGCGGAGGAGCCACATGTTCACTGGGACGGCCGGTTGTTCCAGCACCACCCAAACCTCGGCACATACAGCCTGACGTTCCCGCGCCTCCGTCGGACTGAGGGGGGGGCAGAGACACACATGGTGCGGGGGGAGGTGGAGGAGCTGACCAGGCGGATCCACCTGCACAGGGAGGAAAAGGTGAGCGCGCTCACTATTCACGATTCTGAAGGTTTCTCCGTCTTGTCCCACACACGTTAGTGGAGCTACTGTGAATCCAAAAGACCGTAATCAAGTTGTATTTTAATATGCAATCTATACAGATATCTGTACACTTGAGTGATATGATTGACTTGATACTCACATCCGATTCTTGCTCTATACATTTTTAATGAATATAAAAAAAAAATAGCGTCTTGATTTTCCTTCTTCAGCCATTTTGACTCTTCCACTCCGACGTAACGATGTAAACGGCTGACGGCAGCGTTAGGAAAGTACTGCTTGTATTTAAAGGATGCGCAGTAATTCACTCTTTTACAGCACGGTCATTTGAAAAGCGTTTGTAATAGCTGAACTGCCCCTTTCATTACTTTATTTTCATAATTATAGATCTGCAAGTATCTGGTAATCTAGATTAGAAAAGACAGATTGGCTAGAAATGATGAGGCTGACCAGCGATTCTCTTCACTATATTTCTTTGTTAAACGATTTGGACGTCGTGGTGTTGTTAAGTCAGCGGGGCGGGTCGTATAATGACGTTGGCCATCGTCCCCCTCACAGGCAAAGTCAGCCTGCGTGGCCGCCCGCTCACCGGCACGTGACCCGGCCGCCCCCGCCTGCCCCAACGGCCCGTCTGTGGTAACCACGGGAACCTGTGGCACAACAATAGAGGAACAGGGACGTCCTCGGTCACTGGAGGGGAGAGGACAGGGGCGGGACCCTGCTGCTGTCACTCACGCGTCCGCTACCAGTGGACCTCTTTGTCAGAGGCAGGAAACTGGCGGAGAACAGAAGGGCACGCCGGCTGCCAGCTCTCCCGCTGCTCGAGGCAGGAAAAACCGAAAGAGGACTACGAAAAGCGCCAGACTTGCAGCAGAATCCCCAGGAAGTAACAGCGGCGCCCCAGAGGCCGGCGGAGGGAGCGCACAGAGACCCGCGGAGAACACAGGAAGCAGCGCGGAGACGGACGAGACCGCTTCACCCATCGGAGACACAGAAACTCACAACAGAGCCGAGGAGACTCCATTACCCACAAAGCCAGCGGCGACGCCGGGCAGTGCGCTGGCAGGAAAAGCGGCGGTCTTGCCAGCCGACGCCATCATAGAAAAACAGGAAGGAGAAAAGTGGGAAGTCGAGCTGCTGACATGTGAGCGGGTTGCAGAGACGGAGGCAGTGACAAAGACGGAGCGGAGACACACTAAGAGTTTCCCAGCAGAGGACGCGGGGAGGACCGGCGGTAAGTCCTAGTTTCACATTCATGAATGATGTATTTTTAAACGGCAGAGCAGCGATTCAGAGAGAGTCATGTTACCCAAAGAGTACAAATCAACAGGTGACTGAGGCAGAGTGACCGTGCACAGACACACTGACTTGGTGTTGTTCTGCCTGTGTCAGTTTTGGTCCATCGGAGTAACTGTTCCAATACTGGAATCTGTGCTGAACCAGAAGTGGTCTTGAAAGATGTGAGGAGAAAACATGGATTTGGTCTAAATGAATGCATTGCTATAAAAGGATGGGGGGAGGGGGGGATCAATATCAACCGCTGCTGGTAGTAAAGCATTTGACAGGTTTGTGGACTCGGCTATAGAATGACTCCACTGACCAGTGAAGAAGCATCGCTCATACAAATGTGCAAACTGGATGCTGCTTTTGATACGTTGTATTCGTTGGCCCCCAACAACTATTGTAAAGGTTTGGTTTCAAACATAAGGGTTCTTGAACAGTTTGAGGTTTACAATCGTGTAGGAGGGATTATAAGCCAACTGTTGGTTTGTTTGACTTCTTGTGACATGGCAATGATGTTAAGCCTAAAAAATAAAGGAGCGGATGGAGCCTTTAAAGAAAATAACTTCATCTAATCGTGTCTCCTTTCGGCAGCCATGGGTCAGGAACAATCCCAGGATCAACAGGACGGCCAGTTGGACCGAGACGAGCCGGGCCAAGTCGACGCCATGGACCCCAGTGGTCGGCCCGCCTGGAGCAACGGCGCCGAGTCCCCGGACGCGGAAAGGAAACCCCGGAGAGTCCTCTGGCGGGACGGACGCCGGCTGGGAGGCAGAACGGGACCATCCCCTCATGGGCCAGACGCCGCTGTCTGGTATCACGGTGAAACGCCCGACGGCGATGAAGACTGGGACGGCGAGGAGGCAAACTCCCGGTCGGTTTGGTACGATGGTGGCGCGGTAGAGCAGAGGCAACAGCCGGAGCAGGTAATGAAAGGGCAGGAGGCGTGTGCTTTGAGCTCAGCACAGGCCTCTGCTCTCAGTCAGCCGCATGCTGCTGGAAGGCAGCCAGCGCCGTCACATGGGCCGGGTGCACAAAGACGGGAAGGACACGGATCACAGGGAGAGGAGGAAGTAGGGCCGGATTGGAAGCAGGGAGGAGCAGAGAGAGGCCGAGAGGAGGCAAGTGGCAGAGATACGACTCACAGCACAAAGGGCTCGGAAACAGCAGACATCGGGGAGGCAGTGGAGGGCGACGGCCATGGGAGCGGAGACAAAGGAGCAAAGGGCAGAAAAAGGAGGAGGAAGAAGAGGGGGAGGAAAGGCGCCGAGGGCAAGCTTAGCTCCAGCTCCAGCATCGAGTCTCAGAGTCACGTAGAGGTAAAAGGGTCGGGCCTCAACGCCGGGCCGGAAGCCACGGATGCAAGAGGAGAGGTGGACGTGGAGACTCCAACCAGCGACGCCATGCGTCTGCCCGGCCAGACCAGGGACGTCACAAACCCGGATCTTAGTGGATCAACCCGGGAGTTCAGTTCGACAGGGTGTGGGAGAACGGATGGAGTTACGGCCTCACAATCTCTGGAAACAAAGGAATTATCAGAGGACACAGACTCTATTGTCACGGCTTCAGACCTACAAGTGGACACCAGAAAGGCTGATGTGGAGGCAATTATAAGCGTGCATTCAGTAGAAAAGGAAATACTTTGCCCGACAGAGGTGGACCAGCCAGCAGCGGACTCAAAGGTATCGTTCGTGTACAAGGATCAAATGGTCGCTGACCATTCGCTGGAACCCAACCGCCCAGAGGGACTTTCTATCAACCTTTCACATCTCACAGAGCTCACAGAGGCCTCGTCTCTCGCGGAATCTCCTGAGCAGAAGACGCAACAGGAACAGTCGAAGAAACCTGCGCATCCAACGGGATCGCCGTGTCCTGCTGGAGCCTGGGGTCTTCAGGCTGAGGCCACGGCGGATGTTCTACCACTTGAAACGCGAGAATCAACCGCTGAGACGACTGCAAGGGGGCTTTTGGAGCATTGTTTGTCCCCTCCGACGCCCAGAGATCAGCAGCACGAGGAGGGAAAGAGGAACGAGCCTCTGCTGGGTGGGGAGAGTGACTGCGAGGTATGTTCTTTCATAGACCCAGAGCAGGAGCACAATGAAGGTATGGTTGCCACGGCAGTAGCGATCGTAGCGGTAGCTATAGCATCAGCCGTGGCTAGCATAGAGCTGAGCCAACAGTTAGCAGACAATCAGCCTGAGAGACACGAGCCAATAAACCAGATGCCACACAATTCACTCGTAGCTGTTCAGCCCGCACAGCTGATAGACAAAGAAAACTGTCAACCGCTACCAGATGGGAAAGATAACCCACCTACAGAGCACTTTGCCTCTAAAGAACCAGCTAATGTTGAAATATCAGTGGAGTCTGAAAAGCCGCCAGCAGCACAGCTGAAGAGCAACCGGCCAGTTACAGTCGACCTTTTAGCTATTGCAGAAACTCTGCAGAAAGAGGAAATGCGGACAGAAACAGAAACTACGCAAAACCAAATTGGTAGATATCCACAACAGGAAGAAGACGACAGCCTGACTCGAGTCAACGCAGAATCAAATGAAACAATTCTAACCACTCGCACCCAGGTAGAAAGCCAGCGGCGACTCGGAGGTCCCGTTGTAGACCCATGCCAACATCCAGAGGCTTCTGGCACATGCTGCACCAGACCAGGGGAGCATAAAGGCCCCCAAGGGCCATCCATGTGTAAGGAAGAGAGCGGTGTGCACCACAGGCCGCATGGAGACGATGGTCCCCCTTTAGCATCTGTAACCGCTGGGGGTGAGGGAGAGACGCCGGACAGTCCACACAGCTTGGAAGACCCTCATGGTCAGATGGAAACACCGCGCGGAGGGGAGATTCACACCGTTGCCCCCTGTGACGCCACTCTCTGGGACAATCTCGGTCCAGAGGGTCCAGCTGCCCCCCTAAAGGCAGTGACTGGCCTACACCAGCCAGTAAGGGACGCGCAGCTGATCCCTGCTCGCCCACCTGGTGCCGACAGCAGCACGCTCCACCTCCCCGATGATGAGGGACTGGAGAAAGACTTCCTGGATACAGTGGACGGATGGAAGGAGAGAGAAAAGAAGAAAAGGGACGAGGAAGAAAGGAAGGAGCTGGTCGCAGAGGACGTCCCGGCCCAGACAGGTAAATAACTCTCCATGCAGTTTGCGTATGGAAACTCATCCCAGTGCAACCTTGTCTGTGAGTGCAGCTCTACATAAAAACATGTGTGTTTGTGCATGAAAAGAATCAGCACGTTGCTTATTATGAGGCGCCTCCATGAATGAAGAAACATTAGCCTCTCACAAACATTCAGGGCTTTTATTTTGAAAAGCAGCAACGCACTAGCTCTGACCGTCTGTCTAAAAAGGAAGTGACCAGCTACATTGTTTATTTTAGGTTTCTAGCAAAACAAACAGACAACATCTCTTCTTTATTTTCAAACACTAAAACCATCTTTGTCTTGCACGTTGTTATTTAACATTAATGATGCTTTAATAGATGTAGAATAATGAACTGATCAGTTCCAATCTTTACTCTAGAAGGTCATCTAAAGGTTCTTGTAGCTTGCGTCCCGCCTGGATGGGACTTCATTGGTGTCTTTTATTCAGTGTCTTTTATTCAGAATTTCACCCTCCATTTTGGTATGGATTTTGATAACTAGGGTGTGTGTGTGTGTGTGTGTGTGTGTGTGAGACACACACACACGCTGTTGATCCGGCACACTGTTTGTATGCGGCGCGGTATCCAGGCAACCTGATGACATCACCAGGACTCAGCAGCGGACAGTGAAACTAGAGGCGGACTGAGAAATGTTTGTGCCTCATGTGTCACTGTGCGAGCGGCTTGTTGGACGCCAGTGTGTTTGCACACGCACGCGTGCACAGAGGCTCTTTTTTTAGTGTGGACATATTTATTTAGTGGCCCGTCCATTAATGAGGGTTGAGTTGATGGGACTTTAAAGTCAGTCTGGAAGTGGGTTTAGTCAAGGTGACTGGTAGAAGTCACGGACCCTCTCATTTAGTCACATTAGTCACATCTTCCTGTTTAGGTGCCTGTGTTCTTATTAATGAAGCCATTAATGGATTCTAACATATGTCACATTGGATTTAGCCGTCTTCCCTCCTCTACCAGAGGGACACTGTAACGTGCAGACAAAAGACAATAAGCCTCATGTTTCTCTCACTTTGAAGGTAATATTATAATCATCCGCAAATACTTTTCTGCCACTGCTGTTTGTTAAAGAAATGAAAGCTTTTTGCTTTTTGTTTCCCCTGCGTTCAGCAGTTAGCTAATGCTAGTTAGCTAATGCTAATGCTAGCTTGCCTGAGACATTAGCAATCAGGTTGAAGGTGTTTGCTGTTTCTCATTATGTTGTATGACTTTATTAATTACGTTCATATAGAAATAGAATGTTGAATTGTTTATCGCTACAAGTTGTGTGGCATGTAGGTGATACAATGTATACAATACACTCGGCGTGGTGGTACGCTGGTGGAGGTCCACAGCCTGTGTGCTAGTTGGTGAGGCGACTCCGCAACACCAACCTCGGCTTCTTTCTGGGTGCAGGTGAACCCTGTAAAAATGCATATCTGACCGCTAGATGACCGTAGGTGGTCGTGAACAGGCTGGCTGGGTCAGGGACAAGCTTTCCATTTCACCCCTTAATTATTCCAACCCCAAACATCTGTGACTCACCATGAGTGGAGGAAACGCCCTAACAGGTTCTTCGCGTTAGCTTTTAGAGATTAGCCTTGGCTAACCTACCTGGTTGGTGTTATTTTTGATTGTTTGTCCTGATACCACACCTCCGGACGGCACCTGGCGTTATGCAACAGCATTTAAGAGAAACGGGACGGGAGTAGAACGTAGCACAACAACTACATTGGCGACCATTGTGGCGAGCTAACTCCCGTCCAACTGACCCACTGAACAGCGCGGAGGAAAATGCAACACACAAAATCCAAATAGCTCAGAAATGTTCCGTCCCTCAACTCAATGAGTGTTTACTGTCGTCCACAGCGGCCGAAGAAGAGCGGCAACAGGACGCGGCGCCCAATCTGCAGGTGAGTTTGCACCAAATGTCAACGGGGGAAATACAGTGAAAACGTTCTACCGTCACGGCTCATTTGTACGTCGGGTAAATCCCATGGCGCCTCTCGGGCGACCCAAACGTTTTTAAGCACCGGTGACGTATCAATGTGTAGCTTTTCTACATTTTCAGAGCGTGCACGTCAGCGCGTACTGAAGCCGGTTCAGTAGGCGAAGCGTCAGTGTGGGAAGGAACAGCGCAGAAGAACGAGGCCGGACGCGGTGCGTCTCAAGCCATTTATGTAGAATGCGTCGGCTCGGGGACTAAAGTAGTAGTAGTAAAGGCCTCTGTACAGACGGCCCAGGTCTACAGTACATGCGTCTCTACCTGTAACCACTCAGGGGTCAGACTTCTTTCTCACACTCTCCGGCTGTCGCTGATTGTTTCATTGAACGATGGTCAAACACTGTGGTGATGGATAAAAAAGGAGCTTTTTGGGCATATATATCGTCCACATGCCAAGCGAGCACAAAGAGGCCGTGGGAATCGGCGCTTAGATAGGAGTCCACTTCCATTGATAAGTCTTGAGATTAGAGAAGGAGCAGAAAGGCCGACTCACGGCTCCCGTGACTCTACCCAGGCACACCGTCCGCGCTCTGCGGCCCTTCTGAGGTGAGGTCAGACCGGGCCAAGGTCGCCTCCGATGACGCAGGAGCTGGTCCCATAGAGCACTGGGTCACAGTGGGACATCTGGGAACCTTGAAGCCTTCCTGTGTGTGTGTGTGTGTTTCGGTAGAGCTGCATGGTGTGTTGATAAGTGCAGCGCACTCATCAACATCTTTCGGATTCCAAATTCTGTAAATAGTCAGGGCAGAAATTTAGGAATTAGGAATAAAAACTACACCCATGTGATCATCTTGGAGGCAAAAATGTTGAACTCTCCACCATTTAACGGCTGTGTTTGAAGAGCCGACAATGTCCCACATTTAGCAGGACGCTCCCTTAGGGACACAGGGTGGTGCTCTGCAGGTCGATGTTGAGATGGAAGTAACAGCTAGCAACACGAGTCCCATAGACCGGTGGTCCCCAACCTTCTTTACCTCACGGACCACCTTCATGTCAGACAGTATTTCGCGGACCGGTCGAGAAGGTCCGGCGGAGTAACGGGGGGGAGGGGGGGGTAGTTGTTACGGGCGGACCGACCCGCGGCGGGGGGGGCTCAGTAGTTGCGCGCTCTCTGTTCGCTGGTGGGTGAAACTGCCGTGGTGACGCTTATGTATGAAATATGTCAAGAGGGACAAGCGCACAGAATTTCAAAATAAAACATTTTTTTCAGAAAATATATATATATATATATTCGTTCTGTGTGTATATATATATATATGTGTGTGCGTCGGCCCCAGAAACGAAAGCGCAGAGACCTGTGCAGAGGAATATATATATATATATATATATATATATATATTCTTTCTGTGGTGCGGCTCGGTGGTCTGCTTGCCACTCCCCCCCCTCCTGTTTGACACGTCTATACATTCCTCTGCCGACGCACACAGAAAGTAAAAGTAAAATATTTAAATGATAATATTTTTAATATTTTCTAGCATGAATCTGGGCCACGTTGATCCCATAGATCGATGCCGTAGCCGTAGTTGTTTGTATTTGCTTCAAAAGTGTACTGTACTGTACGTTTTTTTCCGAAATCTTCCACAAATATAGATTATCCAATAATAATAATAATAATACATTTAATTTGTAATGCACTTTATATTTAACGAAATTCCAAAGTGCTACATGATAAAACGGGTAAGAGTTCACTAAAAAGCTCTCCTAACAAGGTGTGTTTTTTAAGTCTGTGGTGTAAATAGTTACTTTCATACCGTCATGAAGCAATACGACTCATGTGGATGAATATGAAAAGACAGTGATTGTCTTTTGTCTTTGATTGTTTTATCTTGTATACACACAAAAAAAACTGACTGTCAACAAACACATTTTCTTTGTCAATGAAAAGATGCATAAATAACCAACAACTGGGCCAATGCTAATGTATTAAATGTTAAAATCTAGTGTGAGTGCATGGTTGAATTTACAATATTGCTGTTGACGCGGTTCAGTGATGTTGCACGAGTTTCCACTGCAGCGTGTTTGTCAGCAGCAGGAAGGAAGCAGCTTCACGCATCCTGTCACAGGAGTATCGGGGGTAGATTTCATGCTACGCTCTTATCGTTGCGTTGACCTCGTGACCTTTCACGTCGAGGTCAAGCGAAAGTGCTTTGAAATGGGAGGTATCTCTCTGACCTTTTGCTTTGGCCACCCATGGACACTGCGGTCAGAGGTGTGACTCTCAGTCCTTTGCTGCCTCCTTGTGGTGAGATGACCTCTTCTGTCACAGCTGTTACCATGGTTACAGTATTTGTGTGCCGCTGATCGCTTACAGATGGAGCCGAGCGTTTCCACTTGTCGGTTGTAATTTGGTCGTTTAAGACCCAAAGCATGATGGGAACTATAGTTTAAAACCTTGGAGGTGAGAGACACCGAACGAGTGCATATTATGAACGAGACAAACATTACTTGACACCCACGTTGTTATAAGGCTTCAAGTCGAGGGAGCGACAACCTCTTTAAATGAAAAGAATCAAACTCATGTTCTGCCTCTTTGTTTCTCCTTCAACTGCAGCAGAAAAAAGTCCAGACTGTGAATCATTGTGTGTGTGTTTGTGTGTGTTTGTTAGTTAGTGTGTGTGTGTGTTTGTTAGTGTGTGTTTGTTAGTGTGTGTGTGTGCAGTGGAGAGGCACCAAATGGGATGAGATGGAGTTTGCTTCATGAAGGGAAGGACAGATGTGATGGGTGGAAAGAAGAGAGAGAGAGAAATGAAAGGAGGGAGGAGGGAAAGAGGGAGGAGGGAAGGAGGAAGGAGGGAAGGAGGAAGGAGGGAAGGAGGGAGGGAAAGAGGGAGGAGGGAAGGAGGAAGGAGGGAAGGAGGAAAGAGGGAGGAGGGAGGGGCCACCGGTCTGAACAGATGTGGGCAGAGACGGCTCATTTTCCCAAAGCAAGCTGCAGCGAAAAAGCAACACGGCGATACGTAGACTTTCCTGGACTACACGCCTCAATCTGGGGACACGCGGGACTTTGTCTCTGGGTTCAGAGGTCACGGTGAACCGCTCCATGTTCAGGACGCGTCACGCCACAGCCGGAGGCTGATCCCAGCGGCTGGCCGAGCAGATTGTCTCCTCTCTCCTCTCTCACGGTGTGAAGAAAAGCCACAGCCCTGGAAAGCAGTTGGATATTTGGTATTTTCTCTCATACGGGCGGAGCGGCGTTGAGGGAGGCGGGCTGCAGTCGTGCTAACGCGTCGATCCTGGGCGGCAGGCGGCATGTACGAGAGACACAGGCGGAGGTACAGCTTCTGTGCCAAAGGAGAGCGGACTGTGGACGTGGTGCTGATTAAGGTAGGAGGGTAAACAGGCATATTGCTCTGAATATTGAACTTCGGTGGGACGCAAACAGGAAGTTCAGCGTTGCCACGGAGACGGTGTGGCGCTACCGCGGCTCCTCGCTTCCCTCACTCACTCCCCGTAGAGAGAGACAGACCTGGAATAAAAACCACGTGCCGATTATAGTTTGTCCACAGCGCTGACAGCAAATGAGCAAATGGTTTGGGGTCGCGTGTTGACCTCAGAGGGACAAAGAGGTTTCTGGACGCCGACGAGCGGACATGGTTTCAGATGGATGGTCCTCTTTGGCAGAAGACTCGTAGCTGAATGAATTTATAGATTTGGCCGTCGGCCATGTTGTTTGTTCACTGCCAATGAAGAGAAGTTACAGTTTGGAATAGTGACGTATAGCCGACGTGCAGCTTTGGTAGGAGCATTAACCCGTCAATCACAGTTGGCCCCGCCTTAAAGCGTCCTCTACTCTAAATGAAGCATTATTTACTAAATGAAGAAGACGTCTGTCACATTGAGTACGGACAGAATGCATCCACAGGACTTGTTCCACGTTGGTCCACCGTTTCCTCCTGGACGACACGTCCTCCCTTCATCTGGAGGCTGTTTATTCCTCCTCTCCAACATGTGATTTGAGGTCTCTCATGTCTGATTGTGCGTTTGAGGCTTTTGGAAAGCTTCTCATTGTACGTGTCACACGGAGGCACACCTATACACACGATGAGCCCGAAGAGGGAAAACGTCTTTTACTCCTTTAAGATTTACCCAATAAACAAACGGTGACTTATTGCCAGCTCACCGTCGTCTTTCACCATGAAGTGATCTTCACCGTTGGAGGAACAAACTCCAACGTCCTCGTACTAAGACGTGTCCTTGATTCTTCCAGTTCAAATGAGGCCGTTTTGGTTTCCACGCTCAGCGACGTCACGGCCAACATGCTGGTGGTCTTGCATTGACCAACTAGTAACACTGGAGGACGTCATAAAATATAATAACTGCTACTCGTGCATTGAATACTGCTGTTAGAAAACACCTTATTTAAAGTATTTGCATAAATGAAAGTGCGCCGTAGGCTCCTTTCGAATTGATTATTACATTTTGCAGTTTTCTGTGGAGTCAGTTATTGTTCATTTAATAACCAGTGCAAGCGAATTAAAGATCATCTAATGAGAAAAGGTCTGCGGTTCCATTGTTTGGAGGGCATTGAGGGAAGAGGAAGAACCATTTCTAATTTCCAATGAGGATTTCAATGAGTTCTTCACGCAGTCATCAGCTGCTCTGGTGGAGCTGGATAAAAAGCGCCCGTTGTCGCCTACGTGTTGAGAGTCGCTCTCTCTTTCCTACAAGACGTTGATAATAGACAGAGCAAGCGACTTTGAGCCGAGACAACAGGCCCATTGAGACGGGACTACAAGGGGACAAAGGACGCGCTGGCTGAAGTTAAATATGAAGTCATTCGGACGGCTCGGCCTACAGGAGCTGCACAACCATCCATTGCTTCTAAAATAGGTTGTTCATATCCAACGCGTTGGGTTGGTTTTGATTGTCCCGTCAGAATAAGAGCGACGGTCAAATCCACAATGGGGAGAAAAGAAAAGATGTCCTTTGTGTCCTTGTCCTCACAGTACAGTTGTACAGTTTGAAGTTCTGATCAGAAGAAGTCCACAGATGGTTGAGGAAGGTGTCCCACAAGGATCGTTGTTCGCCCCCCCAATATTTACCATTATCACACGAAGAGCATAACCCTTTTCCCAAGCAAACCTCACAGGGTCCGTTTCTATGCTGATGAAACCATATTGTACCCCACTGACCTAAACTGTATTCAATTGTGCGCATGAGAGGAGACGCTGTAAATGCACCTGTAGCTCTGATGGACCCGCACACCGCAGGGGTCAAGAGGGCGGCGGGTCGAAGGCGACGCCGTGAGCAGAGGACATGAGCAGGCTGCTCCGGCGGGTCCGTCCTGAATCAGAGGTCCCATTGAGGACGTTGCATGTCTGGTTGACGGGGGTGGAACAGTCATTCACTGTGTGATGTGCACATGGGGGGTCCTAACTGTCACATGCAGAGGCAGTGGGTGTGAGGCTGTGATGTTTTAATATTCATGAGTGCTGAGGGGTTCCGTATTGGAACCGCGGGTGGTCGTTAAGGCAAAACTAGTTCTACAAAGACCACAGTGAAATATATTGAATAATCCAAGCAACGAAATGATGACTTGATGTTCTGTTTATCAGAGAAATGACTCTTCGTTCCTTTTCCTCCTCAGATCCAGAGGGAGAGAGATGTTCTCTGTCCAGAAGCCGACACAGAGCCACCATGTACAGGTAACGTCAGCTAGAACACATTGTAGCTTCTCAGTAGTGGTGTTTAGTTATATACATTCTGATTTGGATCAGTTGGTGCAGCGACAGACCAGCGTCTGTTTTTTGGGACGTGATGGAGCCCGTTTCTTTCTCTTAGAAAGGTCCACGTGAAGGTGTAGGAAACGCTGTAAATATAGCGCACACTTAAACTGATATTTATATATATATACACTTTGTGCGCTGGCTAAAAGAACCTTTTAATACACACTTTACAGGGAACTGAAGAGTACAAATGCACCTCACTTTTAGTCATTTCCATGATTACTGCTTGTTCTGCCGTTTGCATTATTCATTACTCAAGAGATGAGCAACCTGTTGCTGTCGTTTTAATCCCTCATAAATATTCAATCTAAATCATTTTTCACTATCATAGTTACTCACATTCATTCCGTGCAAAGACTCGAGTGCATTATAGTTCTACTGTAGATTATCATGCATTGTAGTGTGTGTAGATCTAATCTATGTGATTACCTATTGCACAACAACATCGTTCCCTTCCTCGTCCCGGCAGACGCCCGTCCACGCGGAGGGGAGTGCGTGCCGCTGCGTTTGCTGCACGGGGACAAAGACACCAAGCAGGAAAGGAACGATGAGCCCAATGACGGCGTCTTTAAAAAGGTAAGAAACGCCTGCGCGTCCGTGTGCCGGCTCCTGGGCAGCAGCTGGCTTTCACGCCGGGGCATCGGATGTCTGTCTTCCTTCCTGCGATACTAAAAAGAAGAAACCACCTGGTCACCACGGGGACCACGCGTGCCGCCAGAGAGTTCACGGTGGATCAGCGGCGGATCGTGACCCGACATTTAGACGTCAGTGAAGGCAGACAGACCTTTAGCTCACAGTGCCGCTCAGAGTGACTCACTTGTTCTGGACGAGGCCTTTTTCCACCTTCCTCACAATCCTGCAACTCCAGAGACGACACCCAGAACCAAGTCTCACAGGCTCCTCGGAAATCTGACCCCCAACACTCTCTTAGAAGCAGCTGTAGGCGGGAGTCTGTGTATGTGGAGCAATAACCGAACGCAGGACTTTGTGTATAGTGTCTTTATCGAGTACAGATATTTGCAATAGAAGCCACAATGTCACCAGCTGCATTCGCTGAAGCAACATAAACTTTGGGGAAACAGATGAGCTGATTTTCGATTTTTTATTTGAAAAACACATTTTTAAAAACGAAAGTTTTGGTCTTGAACATTGAAAAATACAACAATGTACGGAAAGTATTTTCAGGTTGAATATATATTATAATATCTTGTTGTAATCATGAGTGACCGCATTGCCTTCAGGAGACGAAGCCACTTAACAATCAACCCTTTTTTTCACTATATTTAAGACCAAAATCCTTGTTGGTGTTGTTTCCTCCTCCAGCCCAGAGACCCTCCCCCATTCAACGGACACCGGGCGAGAGGGGTCCGAGTCTCCTGGACCTCCACCAAAGATGCATCCACCCGGGGAGTCCTGGCTCCCCCTGAGGGGGCGGTGCTGGTGGGGGCACCTGCCGCTGGGACCCCTCGGAGCTCCAGGTTGTCCTGGAAGTCTGAAACAGAGGACAGAGGTAAGACTTGTCCTCTTATCATGGTCTCCCCACGTTTCCTCTTTGCCTTTTATTCATTTATTAATATGTAAAGATGGAAAACCGTCAGCATCACACCCCTGCAGTTTGAATTAAATCAGTGCTTATAGTGTGTGAATAACTGACTCCTAAAGATTCATTTTATGCTTTGATTTCGGTAGTTGAATTAATTACTCTGAATGTTTTTTATTTAATTCTACATGTACAAATACTTCTGCCACACGAGTTCTGTCTCTGTTCTGAGTATAATAATGAGAGAACATCACTCAATTAACACCAAGCACTTGTTTCTATAACTGTAACCACAAAAGCTTGTGAAATACATCCATCTTTATTTAGTAACGCGAAGCAACGTGAGGCCCGTCTATGGACCCCTGTAGAAATCCTCCTCCTCGCATTAACGGTTCATCTCTTCCAGGGGGAGGAAGAGGAGGAGAGACGGACGCCGGCGGCGCAGAAGGAGAGGAGAAGAAAGACCAGCTTCCAGAGAACGCCGTCCCCTCCGGCCCCCTGCGAGCCCCCCCGCGCTCCTCGTCTCCGTTCCGCCGCCACAGCTGGGAGCCGACCGGGAACAACGCGGATATCGTCGTTTCCCCGCGCAGGTAACGGATCAGCAAACGCCGTCACTCTCCAGCCACCTGGCGACGTCTCTATTCTTCCAGCTCCAGGAATATTTCAGCTCTCCTCTTCCTGGAGCTGACATGATGGTACTGTGGAGTAACCCGACCTGTATGAGCACAGCATAGACACGACGTGCAGCGTAGATCATCCCCACCTGTCCCCCTTGTCTCAGCTTGTTGCAGAGTCCTTCAGGAGAGCAGAGAGCCAAGCCGCCCCTCCACCGCAGAAGGTACAGCTCCTCCGTCTCATCCCCACCTTCACAGGCGTGCACTGTGTGTTTTGGTGCAGACACACAGCGATGCGGTGTGGAAAAGACGTTCTCTTCTTTTACGAGTGTAGTGCAGCGACTCGTCTCCAATGGTGGAGTCCTTGATGGAACACGTCTGTTTCATTAACTGGCTCTATGTACTACAACTAGAAGGAAGATTTCTTTTGATTTGTTTTGCATTGACGTTTGTGTCAAGTAGTTTGATTTATCCTCAAAAGTGTGATACTCCGGTTTTGTTTCTTGAAATTGTTTTGATTTAACAATATTCAACATTTTGTCTGAAAATGCAGGAAAAAAATCTTTGACTCTTTGATTTTGGAAATGAAACATAATCTCCCATCTGTAATTTCACACAACACCGATCCAGTTAGCAGGTTATTTGTTTCTCAAAGTGAGTGTAGTTTGTCCCTAAACAGGGTTAAACTGCTTATGTTACGGCCTTATTCCAAAATGGATTAAATTCATCATTTTCCTCAACATTCTACACACAACAACCCATAATGACAAAGTGAAAACATAAACTTATGTACGTAAGTATTCACAGCCTTTGCTCAATACTTTGTTGAAGCACGTTTGGCAGCAATTACAGCCTCAAGTCTTCTTGGGTGTGATTCCACCAGCGTGGCGCACCTATTTCTGGGCAGGTTCTCCCATTCTTCTCTGCAGAACCTCTCAAGTTCCATCAGGTTGGATGGGGAGCGTCGGTGCACAGACGTTTTCTGATCTCTCCAGAGATGTTCGATGGGGTTCAAGTCAGGGCTCTGGATGGACCACTCGAGGACATTCACAGAGTCCTGAAGCAGCTCCGTTGTTATCTGGGCTGTGTGCTTCGGGTCGTTGTCCTGTTGGAAGATGAACCGTCGCCCCAGTCTGAGGTCCAGAGCGCTTTGGAGCATGTTTTCATCGAGGACGTCTCTGTACGTTGCTGCATTCATCTTTCCCTCAATCCTGACTAGTCTCCCAGTTCCTCCCGCTGAAGAACATCCCCACAGCATGATGCTGCCACCACCATGCTTCACTGTAGGGATGGTATTGGCCAGGTGATGAGCAGTGCCTGGTTTCCTCCAGACATGACGCTTGGCATTCAGGCCAAAGAGTTCAATCTTTGTCTCATCAGACCGGAGAGACTTGTTTCTCATGGTCTGAGAGTCCTTCAGGCGGGCTGTCATGTGCTTCTTACTGAGGAGTGGCTTCCGTCTGGCCTCTCTACCAAACAGGCCTGATTTGTGGAGTGCTGTACCATCGGGTTCCTGGTCCCCTCCCTGACTAAGGCCCTTCTCCCCCGATCGCTCAGTCTGGCTGGGCGGCCGACTCTAGGAAGAGTCCTGGTGGTTCCAAACTTCTTCCATTCCCGGATGATGGAGGCCACTGTGCTCATTGGGACTTTCAATGCTGCAGAAATCTTTCTGTCCCCTTCGCCAGATCTGAGCCTCGATACAGTTCTGTCTCGGAGGTCTACAGATAATTCCTTGGACATGTCTTGGTTTATGCTCTGATATGTCAGCTGTGATACCTTATACAGACAGGTGTGTGCCTTTCTCAGTCATGTCCAATCAACTGAATCCAGCACAGGTGGACTCCAATCAAGTTGTAGAAACATCTGAAGGATGATCAGTGGAAAACAGGAGGCACCTGAGCTACATGCTGAGTCACGGCAAAGGCTGTGAATACTTATGTACATGTTATGTTTTCCTTCTTTATTTTTAACAGATTTGCATTATGGGTTGTTGTGTGTAGAACGTTGAGGAAAATAATGAATTTAATCCATTTTGGAATAAGGCTGTAACATAACACAATGTGGGACAAGTGAAGCGCTGTGAAGACTTTCCAGATGTACGTACACGAGGTCCCGACAGTTGAGACGCACATCTGTCATCATAACACCATCACCTTTATTCTCATTCTAAATTCATGCGTTCATTAAACATCTGACTCGCCCTCTCTGTATTCCATGTCGCATCTTCCATCATCCACCCTCCACCTCTCTGCTCGTCCAGCATGAGCTGGTGTCCATCCAACTGGCGTCGCCCCGACCAGGAGCCAATAGACAGCAGGAGGTAATCGGCGTCGGGGCGAACTTACGTTTCCCCTCGGAGGTCACAGCGGGTGAATGAGCCGTGATGCTAACGTGCTAGTGTGGTTGCAGCTACAGCCTGGAGGGTCTGGAGGTGGAGAAGCTAGAGGTCCGGGCTCAGTGCCCGAGCCTCGGGGACCAGGAGGAGAGGACTCTGCTGAGGAGTTCACGCCTGGACGGCCAGGAGAGAGGCTCGCTGCTCTCCCTCACCGAGGAGGAGCAGGAGGGAGAGCAGGTGTGTGTGTGTGTGTGTGGACAGGCGTCGGTACGAACCCACCGTATCCACACTGACTGGGGTTGATCTGCTTTCCCTTACAATAGTAAATAGTAGCTGGAAGCTTCCTATTTATGATTGTGTGTTATCACATCAGGTACCGTCAGTGACAAACCGCCGCCCTGCCATGTTCCATCAGCAGACCCTCACCAAATCCATCTCCATGGTTGCCATCGGCCCCCGAGATATAGATGGTGAGTTGCTTCTTTACAAATCTCTATCTTTACCTCCCGGCTCCATTCACCTCCTTTTAGTTGTGAAGTTGTTCTCTTTAAACTTGCGGGTAAGATTGTTCTTCTGCTTCCCTGTTCATCCCGCCGCCCCCCGTTGTCACCCCCTCCCCCTCCCTCCCCTTTAGTGAGCAGATTTCCAAAACGCAGAATCCGTTTCTCCCTCAGCATCTCCCCGCTCCTCCCTAAAAGTAGACGCTTCTTTGCTATTGGCTCCTCCTCCAGCGAGGAGGAGGAGGAGGAGAAGGGAGGGAGTAAGTATGATGAACGTAGACGTGGTCTCTCTTTGTCCCGTAACACCGTCCCACGAAACAAACTAACATGGTGTTCATCTCCTCCTGGAGAGAAAAGACACTTATTGTAAACCGCAAATATGTCAATCATCTCTCACTGGTACCTTAATCCCCCATCACCCCCACCTGATTCATCCCCCGCACCTGATTCACCCCCCCCCACCTGATTCACCCCCCCCCCACCTGATTCAGCCCCCCTGCACCTGATTCAGCCCCCCCACCTGATTCAGCCCCCCCACCTGATTCATCCCCCTGCACCTGATTCACCCCCCGCACCTGATTCATCCCCCTGCACCTGATTCACCCCCCGCACCCGATTCATCCCCCTGCACCTGATTCACCCCCACACCCGATTCATCCCCCCGCACCTGATTCAGCCCCCTGCACCTGATTCACCCCCACACCCGATTCATCCCCCTGCACCTGATTCACCCCCACACCCGATTCATCCCCCCGCACCTGATTCAGCCCCCTGCACCTGATTCACCCCCGCACCTGATTCATCCCCCTGCACCTGATTCATCCCCCCCACCTGATTCATCCCCCGCACCTGATTCATCCCCCGCACCTGATTCACCCCCACACCCGATTCATCCCCCTGCACCTGATTCACCCCCCCCCACCTGATTCATCCCCCGCACCTGATTCATCCGCCGCACCTGATTCATCCCCCACACCTGATTCAGCCCCCTGCACCTGATTCACCCCCGCACCTGATTCATCCCCCTGCACCTGATTCATCCCCCCCACCTGATTCATCCCCCGCACCTGATTCATCCCCCTGCACCTGATTCATCCCCCCCACCTGATTCATCCCCCCCACCTGATTCATCCCCCGCACCTGATTCATCCCCCGCACCTGATTCATCCGCCGCACCTGATTCATCCCCCCCACCTGATTCAGCCCCCACACCTGATTCATCCCCCCGCACCTGATTCAGCCCCCACACCTGATTCATCCCCCCGCACCTGATTCACCCCCACACCCGATTCATCCCCCTGCACCTGATTCACCCCCCCCCACCTGATTCATCCCCCGCACCTGATTCATCCGCCGCACCTGATTCATCCCCCCCACCTGATTCAGCCCCCACACCTGATTCATCCCCCCGCACCTCATTCATCCCCCACACCTGATTCATCCCCCCGCACCTGATTCATCCCCCACACCTGATTCAGCCCCCACACCTGATTCAGCCCCCACACCTGATTCATCCCCCACACCCGATTCAGCCCCCGGTGCCTCCTGGGGAAACAGCTTTTGGACTCAAGATCTATTTAACTTTAAACTGCAGTGGAACATGAAATCTTTGCCTCTTGACTCATAACAGTTTTCACTCCTCTGCTTCCTGATCATTCAGCGCTTTGTCTCTTCACCTGAACGACTTGTGAACATGTTTGCTGCAGCATGTCTGATGTCTGTCTGTTCCTGTAGGCATCAGCACCTTCTCCAACAACTCCGGCTCCCTGGAATACAGGTAAATGGCCCAAATAGTTTACTGTGCTGTTGGGAACAAAGGGTGACAGCGGCGTGGTCTCATTTAGGAGGGACACCCGGAAGGGAATTTGCTCAGATGTGTTGGATACTTCCACCTAAACTCCGAGAGAGAAGACGCACAGCCGTTTAATAAGAAGTGGGTGTAGTAACGGGGACGTCAACCATCGCTTTGTGGACTAAAGTTCTGCTTTAGAGCCGTTGACGCGAGAAGGTGAAGCTACAGCGACACACTGAGTAGGAAACAGGTTACAATCACCTGACAACAACTAAAGGTCCCTGTGAAAGTTCCAAGACAAAATCCCAGCAACCTGTCAATCAAAGGGCAGCCCCGCCCTGAAGCCCATTCAGCTTAATGGTAAATTAGATTCTAAATCATCAGTTACTAAATAAATATCATCCTGAATCAAAGACATACTAGAGACTGAGACCATGAACACGTTTACAATACGGAAATAAGTCATTTTGTCTCTTCTATACAACCCGAGGAGTCCCACTGAGTAGACCGTCCAAGACATTTTAGCCTTTCCTTCTCAAGTAGGGTAAAATAATGAAGTGATATTAACTGAAACGCTCACTTCAGGCCACCACAGTAGCGATGTACCACGTTTAGTCTGTGTGAGAAGTGATCGCGCTGCTCTACGTCATCGCTGCACTTTGGTAACAATTCAATGAGTTTCACACGAGAAGTCTTTGTTACGTGTATTGAAGCGGATTGGCGTTGGTTAGTATTTCAGAGGAGGAGCCGGGTCCTCTACGGAGCGACGCCGAGGCTAAAGGAGGACCTAAGATCAGCCGCACCTTCAGCTACATCCGCAACAAGATGACCAAGAAGAGCAAGGTGGGATTCATTCTTTGTACAGGACCTGCTTCAAAAGGAATGTGTGATCTTCATTGGTTTCCATCTCTTTCTCGCTTGCAGGAGAAGGAGAGGAAAGGCGAGAGGGAGCGGGAGAGCAAAGAGAGAGAAAAGAAGAGTGCAAGCGGTCACGTCTTCATCCCCGCCGGCGCGTCTCCATCCGCGGCCTGTCAGCACTGCAGCAAAGTCCTCAACAGCAAGGAGACGTTCCTCTGCAACAGTAAGGCTCCTCCGTCTCACTCCAGACTCCTCCGTCAGGTGTCTCTCTTGTGAACAGTTAGTGTTAATAATGCAACAGGCCCTCACATGCGTCACCAAACGTATATTCAAAATCCTCTTTGTGTCTTAACACTCACAAGCAACTGTCACTTAACCTTTGGGACCTTCCCGAGCGCCAGACTCCCTTCAGAAGACCCTGGAGTTGAAAGCAGGAGGCTCGAGCAACGCAGGCCGACCCAACGCTGTGTAGAACGTCGTAAGCTCAGAACGTTGTGTCACGCGGGACTCTATGAGGAGCTGGAAGCCAACAGGAAGTTGTCTGAGATGCACACGGCGGTTTCTGCTGACGGGGTTTCTCTGCTAAAAGGTGGAGATGTGTTTGTTCCAGTGGCAAGACGAGGGGACGTTATGCTAACTTTCCCCACCAGTCTTGCACTCTGTTGCATCACTCCAGTGTGTGTCTGTGTGTGTTGTTGTTGCCGTGGTTACCAGAGCAGTGTTGGCAGAGGGGAGAACTGAGCAGTGTGTGTGAGGGTTTGTCCCTCCGGAGGAGGAGGAGGACCAGCGGTCTGTTGGCTTATTGTGGAATCATTGCCCAAGTCACTGCCTTCCCCTTTTTCCTGTTTCTGTTTCCTCTCCACGGGCGTCCACTTTGATCTAAAAGAAGGGCTTTGCTCCCTGGGGGTCCCTGGGGGTCCGTCAGCCGGGCAGATGTGAACTCGCTGAGGTTCTGTGGAGGTGAACTTCCCCGTTGTTTTGGTGGCATCTGGGCCCTGAAAGTCCTTGACAGTCCCTCTGAACCCGTCCACGGACGATCACGTCTGGAATTGGCGTCGACGCGTTCAAGTCTCAGCAGGTTCATGGTTGAAGTGTGCCGCTGGCATCGGGTTCTTTTCCTCGTTTTTCCCCGCGGTGAGGGAAGCTCGGCCTTTAACGGGCTGAATGGACGAGTGACTAACCTCTTCCCCCTGACGATCACCAGGCAGGAAGTGTTTGTAACGATGGTGTCGTTTGCAGACTGTGGGGCCCATGTGCATAAGTGCTGCAGAGAGAGTCTGCCCACCTGTACAAAGAGCAAAGCAAAGGTAGGTCTGATGCTCACTCCTCACAGGTAACGCTCAGCACGAAACGCACCTTAGACTCTGAAGTGTTTCACACTTCCTCCAAAGACGTCCTGTGTTTGCTTCCAGCAGCAGTTGCTGGTGGCAGAAGCTGCTCCGGGGTCAGCTGTTAACACCAGGAGTAAATGTAAGAGCTTCTGTTAACTATGTCATTACTAAAAAAGTCTCCTGCTGGTACAGCAAGTCCTAAATGTTCCCCGTTACATCCACAGCTACATCTTCAGCATCGTCTGCGTCCTCTACGTCTTCCTCGTCGTCACGGGAACGCTGGTCCACAGCAACCAGCCCTGAAGAGCAGCTCCCCTTGAGTTTTCCACGAAGACACCCAGGTCTGTTCAACCCGCACAGCAACCTGGCAAAGAGCATCTCCACCAGCAACATAGCCGGGTGAGACGCCTCACACACACACACACACACACGCACACGCACACACACACCCTGTACCTCTGTGTGTGTGTGTTCTTAAGCCTAACCCGTTAACCCATTAAAGCCAAGTCTGAGCCCTCAAGCAGGCCTGAAACAATCCTCTCCAGCTGTGGCCGCAGGTCCACACAAAGATGGACAATTACACAAGCGCACACATTCACACACACTGACAGACTGGTGTCATCATGATCGTTCCACGGCTGCTGGTGTTGCAGTGGAAGTAGAACAGACATCCTGTTTGTGTTGTAACTCGTTCTCATTGAATTCTTTGTTCGGTTCCCTGCAGGCTGGACGAAGTGTCACTTAAAGGCCTGAAGTTTCTTTCCCAGTCCACTGACTCTCTGCACAAGGGGGGCAAAGTCAACGCCTCCACGGAGTCCCTGACGGATGAAGGTAGCGCGTTTTTCTTCTTCTGCCACACTGACTGTGGATATAAATGCATGAGGCGTCTGCGTCTACTGTACAATGTAGAGTCCAAACTACTGCCCATGAAGGCCAGACAGCCGGTGCAGGTGTGATCAGGGAGCTGGGGGTGAATACCAAGCCCCCCCCCAGCTTAGCATGACAGCCACGAGGTGCATTAGCGCCGCTGCAGCTCAGCGTATTGATCATAAAGGCCTCTATACATTTATGATCAAATCAAAGCAACTTCTCCTTCATCTGCAGGGGGCAACGGACATGTTTGGGGGTTTTGGGGAACTGTTCATGTCTTGCGTTTTTTTTATACACCGGCTACCTAACAGAACCTTTCTGATGTGGACTCATGCTGTTTGTGCGAAGGTACGGAGATGATGGACAGCCAGCTGATGGGAGAGTTTGAGTGCGACACTAAAGATCTGGAAGCCGACTCTTGGAGCGGCACCATGGAGAAGAAGTTCCTGAAATTGTTGAAGAAAGACGAAATCAAGAAACAAGACGTTATCTATGGTAACGATGCGTTGCGACTCCTTTTGAGAAGGATGCTGTTCATGATCACGGGTTAATGTGCCGAGCGCTCCCTCTCCACAGAGTTGTACCAGACGGAGTTCCACCACGTGAGGACGCTGAAGATCATGTCCGAAGTCTACTACAAAGGTCTTCAGAAAGAGCTGCAGCTCGACCCTCAAACCCTGGACAAGGTGACGGACGTGCCGAGGAGCAGTGCCGCTTGTGGACCAGAGTACCGGCAATATCGATGAGGAGAGCGTCGTGAAAACTGCACATATTGATTGTTTCCCTCCTGTAGATCTTCCCCGTTTTGGACGACATGTTGGAGACGCACACACATTTCCTCACTCTGCTCCTGGAGAGAAAAAAAGCTCCATCAACCGAAGGACAGAACAACAACTACCTCATCTTCAGCATCGGGGACGTGCTGCTGAACCAGGTGAGCGAGGCAGGAGAGCCCCCCCCCCCTGAGAGGTTTAATCGGATTGACCTTCATAGTCACATAACTCAGAATATTACATGTTATGATCCCATACCAGTGGCACTTTATAACGAATACAATAATAGGGCACTGCATCATATGGTTGATACGCAATAATAATTCATTGATTGAATTGATGGATTTCCTTGTGTGCTGTCAATGTATATAAGGTACCACTGAAACGCAGCTGCAGCTGTTAAATACATTGAAAAATAGATTTATAACAATTCCTGTGAAATGCAATTCCCTTCTTTTCATTTCTACTTTTGTAGAAGTTAAAAACAAATAAGAATATTAAACATCTGGTGTTTTAACCTCTAGTTTTCAGGCAGCAGCGCCGATCGCATGAAGAGAGTTTACGGGAAGTTCTGCAGTCGCCACAGCGAAGCCGTCAATCTCTACAAAGACCTGCACGCCAAAGACAAACGCTTCCAGGCGTTCATCAAGGTCGGCGCTCGTTCTTCTAAACACGCGGGGCACGTTCACCCTGCAGGGGGTCTGACAGTGAACTCACCTCCCTGCATCTTTGCGTCCACGCAGAGAACGATGAGCAGCAGCATTGTGCGGCGACTCAGCATCCCAGAGTGCATTCTGCTGGTCACCCAGAGGATCACCAAGTACCCCGTCCTCATCCAGAGGATGCTGCAGCACACTAAAGGTACCAGAGCAGCCGGCTGGCCCCCGTGAGCCGGGAGGAGCGTGCCCTCGCTTCATGTGCTTCCTCTCGCTCCCACAGACTCCGATGAAGACCACGGCTGCGTCTGTGAAGCTCTGCGCTGCGTGAAGGAGATGATCACGGCTGTGGACAGCAAGGTCAACGAGCAGGAGAAGAAACAGAAGCTGAGGGAGGTGTACAGGTACAGACACAAAGCTCACACTGCGACTGGAAGATGAGTTGAAAGGTCCATGGACAGCTGATGAAGAAAATGTGATTAAATCTACTGCTACTAAATCCACTTGCAACCGCGTAACAATTTCATTTTAAATTCTTCTTTTGTTTCCTCCCTCCATTGCCTCTTAGACGTCCACAAGCGCATTTATTTATTCTCTGCACGTTGGAAATAAATGTCTGTGTATTTTGCATCACCATCAGAGCAGATCATGTTGGCTCTGGCTTTGCCAGGAAACATTTTCATATTCCTATTAATCATTAACAGAAAAACACAAAAGCACACCTTCCGGTTTGTCTCTTTCACTGAACACTATGTACAAAAGAACAACGTCCAAAGTGAATGAGGAGGGTCAGCTGGAAGCTTTTATCTCAGTGTGGGCGGGGCATAAACCCCCAACCCTGCTTTCTGTGATCTTCCAGTCGCACCGACAGCAAGTCCATCATGAGGATGAAGAGCGGCCAGATGTTCGCTAAGGAGGACCTGATTAGAGGGAGGAAGCTGCTGCACGACGGAGCGCTGCAGCTGAAGAACTCCGCCGGGCGGCTCAAAGGTACGTGGCGCCTCGCAGAGGAAACCCCGGTGGACTCCGTCAGCATTCAGCGCGCCGCATCCTCCTTTGTGTTGCAGACGTCCAGGCCATGCTGCTGTCGGACGTGTTGATATTTCTTCAAGAAAAAGACCAGAAATACGTCTTTGCCTCATTGGTAAGAACCTCCATCTGCTGGCGTGTATATTCTCACAGTCTGAGAGTCTGACGTGGAGCTCTCTGCCCTCAGGACCAGCGCTCCACCGTCATCTCTCTGCAGAGCCTGATAGTCCGAGAAGTGGCCAACGAGGAGCGAGGTCAGGCTCCTTCTTCTTCTTCTCTGCTTTGCACACTGAGCGAGTCACGCATTTGATAAACAGCGAGACACAGCAGAGGTCTGTGGTGTGAGTCAGTGTGCCGTCTCTCCCGCAGGTCTCTTTCTGATCACAGCTGGAATAGAGAAACCAGAGATGGTGGAGGTGTTGGCCAGCAGCAAGGAGGAGCGCAACACGTGGAGAGCCATCATACAGGACGCCATGCACTGCATGTGAGGATGCACCTGAACACCGGGCTCTCAGTATGGCCACGTAAATGGGCGTTTGGGCAAAAGAATCAGACGGAGTACCGCTGTGATGTTGACAACACACGTTAAACTTTGGAGGATAAATAAAACCAACAGCGTCAGCATGGCGACTGAAATTGTGACTTGAATGAAGGAAACTTTCCTCTTCATTTTCTCCCCATTCTGCCTGGTAACCATCGCCGCAATAACACCGCAGCTTGGTGATTGTGTGAGCAGACAAGCACAAACAACACGTGTCAGAACAGCGTAGCAGAAGTCCGATGATTCCAGTTGTCGGCTGGTCACAAGTGGCTCTGATTACACAACCCAGCATCCCAGATCATAACCTGGGCCCAATAACAATGAGGTACCTTCAGGAACAGGTGGGCAGAAAGCTGTCTTAAGGTTCTCCCAGCAGGCATTAGTGTCTCTCCGGGTTGTTCGGGCCCCAGAATAAAACTGGTCTGATAATATTTGAGCTTCACAGTGTTTGTGTGTCTACAGGGAGAAAGACGAGGACGAGGGAGTCCCCAGTGAGACAGAAGAAGACCGGAGGCAGCAGGAGAGCAGAGCGAAGGAGATCCGAGGTGACCCCCCCCGACCCGTGGCATCAGGTTCGATTGTTTGATGGCCTCGTTTTCACGTCTCTCATACAGTCTTTTGTGTTCCAGAGCTTCTGCGAAGGAAAGACGAGCAAATCATCTCTTTATTGGAAGAGAAGGTCCACATCTTCAGGGACCTGGGCGACTCTAGTCCCGCCCCTGATGATCCCAGTCCACCGGTCAGAGAGCGGATGTTGTTCATGGCCACACCCGACGACGTCACCAAGGGGGAGCCAATCATGATGGACGCCCTGAGGGAAGGTGAGCGAGGTCTCATGGGGTCACACGCCGCTGCCTGGTGCCCCAGAGGTTTGAGTGCTGACACCGTGTGTTTGATCTTCCCCGTGTCCCTCCAGTGGAGACCCTGCATGGCTTGGTCAACAGCGGCTGCAGTGTTCCAGTCGGCCTGACAGGGGGCAGCGTGGGACCGGTCTGCCTGCCCAGGAGAGCGGAGACATTCGGGGGCTTCGACAGTCACCAGATGAACAGCAGCAAGAGTGAGACACACACACACACACTCGCATGTGTCTTTGGGTCAGCCGTTACGTAGACGCCGTTGTTGCTGTACTACAGTCAGTCCAGTCAACGCTGATGTGCGTTGATTCAGATTCCTGAAACATGACAGCAGGTTGATCTCACATAAAAAACCTTCTCTTCTTCTCTTCACTGTCCCCAGATGGAGACAAGGAGGAGGGGGATGAATCACTGGACCTCCGTAGGACGGAGTCAGACAGCGTGTTGAAGAAGGTGCAATTCATTATTCTTAGAAACAGTTTGTTCCAAGATCTGTTTTTAAAAATGGATGTCAACGTCACTGAGTTCCCTTTAGAGAGCAGAAATGGCTGAACATGTTTTGAGCCAGCAGCTAATGTTGTTATTTTATTTTATCTGAATCACCAATGATTTGTTTCCCCAATATTTTAAATTCATGGCCTTGTTAACATTGTTACATAATCTATTGTAAACTGGTACCGAGACTCTTTGTGTTTTACTGTCCAGTATTTTAAGTGAAAAGGGATATGCTGCATCAATAAGAAACCATAAACCTAGTCATCTTCTCTTCATCTGATTTACCGATGAACCCTCCAAAAGTCTCTGAGCTCAAAAGGTCACAGCGTCAAACACGTGACACGTGATCCCTTTATTATGACCCCAACAGTATTCAACACACTCTTTTTTCAACACGGCTGTGCGGTTTGCTAGAAGGGGCCTGCTGGACTGCACACACTTAACTATTTATACACCACGGGGAAGATTTCACTTGCTTACCAGCGGTACATTAACAATACCACCAGGAGCGAGTTAGCATGCTGAAATTAGCATCCAGCTAAGGCCACCGCTGTGTCTACTCGCAGGCTCACTGCCATGTAATATAATGTATTCCTCCCGGTATCTCACTGCTGCTCACAGACCATACAAACGCTTAGCTGGCATTACATTACAGCATTTGATGTCAACATTAATATGAATTATTTTGGTGTGTGTGTGTGTGTGTGTGCGCCTCAGGGAGCCACCGCCAGCCTCCAGATGTTGCTGAAGAGAAACCATGAGGTATGCAGGCTGTAACCAGAAGCAGTTTCAGCCTCCGTGACCATTTGCATGTTGCCAAGCAATTCACACAAGCGCACCTCAACACAGCAAATGTGGCAGCGCTAACTGCAACTAGTGTCCACAGCAAGAAAGCACTATCACTATCGCCCTATCAGGAACTGTATTTATGGAATAAGCTAAAACTCAAAATCTAAATAGCTAGCTAGCTGGCACACATGACGTGTAGTGCGTGTTGCTAGCTAGCTGGCACACATGACGCGTGGTGCGTGTTGCTAGCTAGCTGGCAAACATGACACGTGTTGCTAGCTAGCTGGCACACATGACGTGTGGTGCGTGTCGCTAGCTAGCTGGCACACATGACGTGTGGTGCGTGTCGCTAGCTAGCTGGCACACATGACGTGTTTTGCTAGCTAGCTGGCACACATGATGCGTGGTGCGTGTTGCTAGCTAGCAGGCACACATGACGCGTGTTGCTAGCTAGCTGACACACATGACGTGTGGTGCGTGTTGCTTGCTAGCTGGCAGACATGACGTGTGTTGCTAGCTAGCTGGCACACATGACGCGTGTTGCTAGCTAGCTGGCACACATGACGCGTGTTGCTAGCTGGCACACATGACGTGTGGTGCGTGTTGCTAGCCACCATTAGCCCACTGAGAAAGAGATGAAGGCAATTGACGGGAGGAGTCAGAAATATCTGTCACTGTTTCTCTTTCTCATGAGGGCTTCTTGGTATGAAATGCTGTCACTTTTTGAATTTATGTTTGTGAATTAGCAGATTTGCAGTATTATTTTCTCCGTCAATATATACAGCCTCCAGAATAATGTGCAATTCAATTTGTTCTCCTCCAAAGGCTGTTTTTCCAAAATAGGATAAGATAAAACAGTCAGTTTATGAATTTGGTTCTACTGTTTGATTTTATGAGCCGTAATTTAAATCAATGAAAATGCTGTAATTTATCACTTTGGGACTCCAGCAGGTGCAGCACAGTGTGACGCATCTTCACGGCCTGCTGATCTCACTTCAGGTACCAGTCACACAGCTTCAGTAAAAAGAATACGACGCACACACACAAGTACACTCGACCTTCATTCTAACTCCTCCTCTCCTGCCCAAAGGCCGTGGTAGTGCAGCAGGACTCGTACATCGAGGACCAGCGGCAGACGCTGAGCGAACGGCTCACCGCCAATTCTTCCAGACACTCGTCGTCCTCCTCGCTTTCGTCGTCTTCCTCGTCCCGCCCTTCCTCCCTCATCGAGCAGGAGAAACACAGGAGCCTGGAGAGACAGCGGCAGGAGGCGGCCACCCTGCAGGTCCACGTTCACGCGCCATCTTTCTTTTTTCACACGATGAGTTGTGGCGCCATCCACTTTGTTTAATTGTCTTCATCTAAAGGAGTGCTTGTTCTTTTGTTGGTTGCAGAAACAGCAAGCTGCACACCAGGAGGAAAAGAGGAGGAGAGAGAAGGCGTGGGAGCTGAAGGACAGGTGTCTGGCAGAGCGGGAGGAGAGGCTAAGAGCAGACGAGGACCAGACCCAGATGAGGCATCGGGAGGTGACGGAGGAGTGGGAGGCGCTCCGGAGGAGGAAAGAGGAGTACCAGGTGGAGCTGGAGAGGCTGAGGGAGGCGCAGAGGAGGCTGGACAGAGACAAGGAGGCTCTGAAGAGAGACACCGAGAGACTTGAGGCCATGAAGAAAGACGAGGTCAGAGTCCCTGAGGGCTTTTTCTCTCCATTCCCAGTCCAGTAATGAGGCAGAGATTTGAATGTCCACACCGATGACCAGATGACGTATCCCAGCAAACACCATATTTATGGGCATCCCACAATACACGTCATCTGGCCTTTCCCCAAGTCCCGCCCCCTGGAACCAGACTGGTCAATCGTAGTGTAGCTGTCCGTCTTTGCTCCTGGCTCTCACCAAAGTCTGAGACTAACTAAGATTTGCATTCCTACACAACATCCTGATGTTAAGATGTGCTATCTGGTTTTCATGGTGGTCCTCCAGGACAATTGTACAATACAAGCACAAGAAAACTGAAAACCCAACCAGATAAAAACAGGAGGAGGGAAATGGATCCTTCTATCATGGGTTCTAGAAGCGTCAGTGATAGTTCTAAGACAGAAGTAACTCTTCCTATGATAACGTTGTTGCCTGACGAGGTAGCAGCTCCCTTCAGGGTGTCACTGCTGGGTTAAAGGTGAAACATGGGCGCGTCAGTGACCACGTGTCTTGTTTCTCTATTGACAGTCGGAGCAGCTTCATCGGTACCAGCGGACTCCCTCCACCACCTCCGAGGAGTCCATAAGGTTCCACAGCTCCGGGTCTCTGGACCTCGAGCCGAAGGAGGCAGCAGAACAGCCGAAAGTGGTAAAAATCGATTGCAGAAAAGGTGTTTGTTGGTGTTTCGGAGGCGTAGCAACGGGTCCCCGAACAAGTAAAGAGAGCTTCCCTTTTTCTCTGGATGTGCCACAGGTGGAGCTCTCAACCTCCGCCCCGACCAAAGAGCCTTTCCTCCGCATCGGATCCAAGAGGATGAAGAAAAACTTCAACCCCTTTTCCTCGTCATCCTCCTCCAAGACTCAGGGAGCAGAGAAGGAGGCGCAGCTCCCCAACAGGCTGCTTCAGCTGACCAAACCCAAGGAGAAGAAGGACAAGAGGAAGACGAAGGGCAAAGCAGAGCAGACACAGACAGGTGCCTCGACTGAGCTCCACCCGGTGGTTTCTTCCGCTTAATCTCTTTGCTCCTTCTCATTTTTCATACATGACATATGAAATCTGATGGAGGCAGTGATCTATTCTCACTACACCTTCACGCTACGCAATGGTTGCTTTGAAGAAATGTCCTCATTTTCCTTCCTGTTGAGAGTTCTTTACTTTTCAAACGGTTTGCATTTGAATACTTCGATGTACAGGGCAAATATTACGAGGCAAGAAAGTTCCTGTAAAGAGGTTAATGTCATAAAGGCGTCGAGTCACATCAAAGGTATCAGTAAGGGTGATAGTTTTTACAATAATAATAATATACATTTAAAGATTTGTGGAGTTTTCCTAATGTTAGTTTAAAATGATGGCAATATGTCGTTTAATTATTAAGTATTATGAGGCGTGACTTTTTACGAGCTACACTGGCTCCGTTCCAAACTACGAGCTCCTCTAAAGCTCGCTGAAGAATATGCCAGATTCTGACCTGTGGCTTCCTGTCTCTCACAGCTGGAGTGATGTTGGATCCTCAGAACGACGGGGACATCTTCTTCTGCTGAGGACAGGGACAGCTTACATGTGGACCCCTGAGTGACCCCTTGGCTCTCTATTTGCAAATGAAATGCCCACATGGGTCTCCTTTGCAGGCCGCATGGACTTGTCCCGACCGAAAGGAAGACGATCCAACTAACCTGCAACAAGCACTGACCTCCTCCATGAGTCCCCAGCTGATGTCCCGTTGAGCTGGGGACTCAATCAGGGGGTCTTTGATCAACAAGTACGCCCCTCCCCTCCCCTCCCGCCTTCCATTAGTAAATCCAACAAGAGGAAGAGGTATTCCTGATGTCTCCTGGCTGTAGGGACCCTCAAACCTCCTCCAGAATCCAGACTGTAGCTTCAACACTTGTAGTGCCTTAAGTCTCTGACATGGTCTCCGTCTGATGGACGCAGTCACTGCAGGACAGGTGCTTCACAATCGCCAAGCAAAGGAAATCTGTCATCAAACAGATCAGATGAATCCATGAACGCCTTTTTGGTGTGACAATCACAGCAGTGCAACTTAAAATACACACATATATATATATATATATATATATATATGTGTGTGTGTGTGTATTTGTATGTATATAATGAGAGAGTGATGCCTCATTTTAACGGTTTGCCATTTCCCCTTAATGATCCCATCACACGTTGGTTACAGTCATTTGCGTGGGAACATCACTAACAGATGAGCTGCATTTAAATCCAAACCAATCTGCCTTTCATAGCTGCAGATTTTATTCTTAATATATCGTCAATGTTTTGTGATGACACAGATCCCCAGGAACTCGTTCTTTTACCCTTTTGTAACATGTAGCACACCAGTTTTGAGTTGAGTATTTGATGTTTATCTACATCTCACCCTTTTGCACGTCCATTAAAACTCTCTGAAACCATTCGGCAATGACAGAATAGTAAAAGTAATATAGAATAAACCGGCTCGTCCTAGATTCATACTGTGATGACGTGGTCATATCACGTTTCTGCCTCTACGGTCCAAATGAACGACCTTTGGCACGTTGAGAAATGGAACAAAACCAAATGTGGTTGTTAATGTTTTACACATTTAAAACGTCACTTTAACTGAGCTCTGTAGTTTGTTCTTGACTTTTATTAATATCTCCAGAGTTCTCCAGGAGCATTTGACCACATGGCGCAGCCTTCGTCAGCAGATTGACTCAAACATCCACGTTGATGTAAATCAATTTGGATAATTGTATTACTATATTAATAATATTGCATTAATTTGCCCCTCTGTAATAATCGTTGATTTTAAAAGGAAAATTATAATTTAGTTAAGCCCTACTAAAGTCTTCAAAGAGAGACAATCATTGGTTTTACATTGTATTTGGTCGATCAGTACACATAGAGATACTGTGGATTGTCAAAGGAAGGCTCATGGACGGGCCTTTTAAACGGGGATAACTATTTATAAATAGTTTCTCTCAAAGGAACTTTACAGATACTTAAAATCGACCCATAATCCCTTTGAGCGTTGCATAAAATCCCCGTTATTTTGATCTGAAAAGGACGAATAGAAGCCAAAGCTCAGTATCCGTTAATACCCGACCCCTTCAACAAAATCCTCCCCCTATGAACTGAACATTGCGTGATTTCCGATGCTGGTTATCCTCCTCAGCCCTGCTGCTCCCGTTCATCCGCTGTGCGATTAAAAAAACCTGCATTGATTTTCTTCTCCTGTTCTCTGCTGAGAAGAGCTTCAAGACGCCGGGGCTGGAGAACAATATTCCAGCCCTCGGTGGCACATTGTCCTCTGACACGGAGAGTGTGAGAACACCAGAGGCGGTCGGTCTTCCTTCCGGTCTTCAGGTTCAAGGGCAAAGAAAACTTCTTTGGAGACTCGAGAAGAAAATACTGATTTCTATCCGTGGAAATTCTCATGAATACCAATCGATTACAAGATGTAATTTCTTCAGTACCACACAGCATTAAAACCAGTGACCAGTTAAAGTTCTGCTCCCTAAACAAGAAACTATATGCACTCTTTAGTTAATTAAATAAAGGGAGGGGGGAAAGATTATTTTCATGTCTGCATTAACTTGTCATTCTGCGTGCAGAGGTTTAATTCTACACTGTACGCTTCAGGCTCTAACCGTCACAAAGAGGCCGCGCGCTACTTTAGCCCTCTAGCTAACGTCAACGTGTCTTCTGCTGGCGAAAACAGCTTTTTAACTTTAATGCTAACGTCATTTTGAAGAGAGAGTTAGCTAACCGACTAACGACACGCTAAGAACTATGTGAGCACAAACATGGCTCAGTTTACATGTTGAATCATGTAGCTATTATTCTATAACAGAACAGTTTAGCGTGTAAGCTATTTTTAGTGTCACCAGCCTCTTCACACACTTCTTTTTCTTGCTTTTCACTGACAGAAAATATTTTTAAAAACACACTTAAAAATTCCTTTGTATGTTAATAAAATTATCACCTAATTTGGATTCCAGTCGGAATGGAGTAGATGAACTGAAATAAACCAAAAAAACACATTTGAAGGGAAGTGTCTCGGATGGCAATCCTTGTGAATGTATTACAGTGTTTAACATGTTGAATCTGAATGTATTTCCCACTCATGGTTTTTGCTGTAATGCGGAGCTATGAATTCAGCTACCTAATTTTTCTGAAATTAGCAAGCACATCGCACATAGTGGCAGTCTCGCTTCTGCTGTGGAGAGAAGGATCAATTCATTTAAATATCGACATTAGATTTACCAGCTGTGGTGCAGCGGCTTTCACTCGTCCTGTAATTTTGAATGAGTGGAAGTGACTCCAGAGGATCCACCAACGTTCGATACACAATGTGCCGCTTTGGATGTCTCGATCGTAATAAGCTAAAGTGACAGAAGCTCGGAGGTTTGTGGTGGTTTGGGCCCCCCTCTCTCCTCCCTAACGTTGTTCCATTCAGCGTGCGCTAGAATTTTAATAAAACCATTCATAAGGACTTTTACACACTTGCATTAAACCGTGAGCTTTTTGAAATGTATTTGTACTAAAAACAAAAGGTACAATATTTGTTTCTCATTTTATGTACAAAGAAAGGGCAAAGCAACACATTTTGTAAATATATTTTATGTACAAATTTCAAACTATGATAACTGTGGATTTTGTTTAGTTGGATGATTTTTTTTTGTTAAATAAATAAAGCTTTATTTATCTTTCCTCTTCCTGTTTTTCATAAGTACAGTCATTTCTCTCAAATAAATGAATATGTTGTTTGTCACGCAATGATGATACTTCCCATCCAGAGAGGATGTTTTCTGTTTTTTCTGCTATTGGGTTCTTGATCTTGCAAGTTTTTTAATTTTTTTTTTTAATATGCCTCCATGGCACCCTTTTTAACTTGGAACCGCCATACCCCTCCCCCCACGTGTCCGTTTATATATATATATATATATATATATATATATATATATATATATATAAAAACGTAAGTGCATAAAAACATATATGGGGCTTTTCCCTTGGATTCAAAAATTACAGTGATACCAACTATAGTAAATATTCTAAAGGGAAGCCATACAGGACCTGCTGTCAACTCTCAGAAGTCAGGAGTAAAAGAAATGCATGAATCCAGCTGTAAACCTGAGATTAAAACAGAGTAGACCTGAGGAAGATGGCCATTAATGCACTTTATTATTCTGCCATTCTGAATGAAAACGTCATCTCAATTCATTTTACCATTTAGTGCATTGATTTTAAGTACTGTCATGCTGTCGCTCGTTTGAGAACTTTTCATGTCACACTAAAACACAGTAAAAGAATGTTCGCCGACCTAAAGCGAGCGACCTAATGCGTCCATCATCCTTGAAATCCAAGCACTACAGACTTCATAAAAGTGAGTTTATTTTCACCGGTCAAAACACACACACACATCATCTTAATGTTTTTTCCTCTAAGAAGTTCCTTCAATTTTTCCACATTGTTTAAAAGTCCTTTGTTCACCCAAAAACACTTGAAATTCTAAAAACAGGCGCAGAGTATTTCTGAGCATCTCTTCACTTCTGCTGAAATCCAAGAAGTGAGGCCCCGCCCTCTCTCTGCAGTCTCCTCACGCTTGGCAAGGGGACAGCGCCGGGGGACACCGTGTCACAGAGACAATGCATCAGTGTCCTGCAGAATTCTCGTGGGTCCTTTCTGTGCCATAGTACCAGCCGTGTAGTGAAAGCTGGTGTGATCTCCCACATGTACCAAACATTCCATACCTCTGGGACAGCGTAGGACACGTCACTGCTATCCAATGCATTGATCAATATCAAAAGTGCATAGGTGTTACAGAAAAATACCACATTTCACATCATTCAGTTAGGGATCAGCTCCTGGTTCACAACGGCTCTTTGGCAGTGAAGCTTTCTGCAGGACACGCTGTGCACGAGGCGACAGCTACTCGTACACTTAAAACACAACAGCACTTAAAGATGCTCCTGGTAACACAAGCAGTGCACCTGCAACTTAAGACGTTCAGATCTGTCATTTGTGCATTTCAATTTCTACAGAAAAAAAATCCACAACCAGCGTTTCCTGTGCATTTTACTGTAATATTTCTGGAGGTAAAGACAAAGAATTGTTTGGAAAGCACGGAAGAATTTGTGTTTAAGTTGTTTCTTCTGTTCTTGACCAGGTTCCACCAGCGGACATCTACTGCGTCTCCGACTTGAAGATATTTGGTCTTTTGTTGGATGCAGCCTCGTCCCACAGAAATGATACGACGGGTTGAAACACTTTAACACTTTGCCTTCGAGAAGAACTCCCAGTCACCAAACAATAGGTAGCGTATAGAGACAGAGCGCATTCAAGTCCCGCCCACACCCACAATGCATCGCTCTGATCGGATTTGTGTGAAGGTGTCACACACATTTATATTGGAATTAACAAGGTAAGAGGCAGAGAGAGAGATTCTTTATTCGGTAGAATTGGACTAACTTTGTCTTTTGTAGACTGGATTAGTTGCCTCACATTTTATATAAATGATTTATATTGTCTATAAATCCAACTTAACTTCTGTCAGGACTGATAAAAAATAAAATAGATCATTTTGCTCTCTGGTAGAAAGCGATGCCAAAAGAATCCTCAGTCATCACGATTTAAAGGCAATGCTGAAAATGAAGAAAATAGCACCAGGGACCTAAAGCAGCATGAAGCTGAAGACAGCGGCGCGTGGAGTAGAGCGGGTGCACCGGGGGCCGCAAAGGTTGGTGGTTCGAACCCTGGCTGCTCCACGTCCCGCGTCGAAGTGTCCCTGAGCAAGACACCCAACCCCTAGCTGCTGCCCGGGCGGCGCGTACGGCTGCACACTAACGTAAGTCGCTTTGGATAGAAGCTAAATGACCTGTAATACTCTGCTTCATGAAACCATAAACTCCTGTTTAATAGTGTAGATCAAGTCCTTGTCTCGTCGACTTCCATAGAATCACAGGAGTCGACTCCTGCTGGTCAGACTTCCCTCATCAGAACCTAGTTAGCATGTTAGCCATATTAGCTAAGCGCTCCAGTGGCCGTGGTTCAGTGACCTCATGTCTTTGTGGGCTCAGGCTGGAGACCAGAAGATCTGATGCCAACAGATCCTCTCGTGGTTACAGATGAATTCTTAATAAAGCGCCAGCATCAATTCTTCAGTCCAATATCTGAAGTTCTATTTAACTGGTTTGTGGCAGAGCAGAAAACCAGAGGTCTCACTGCAGTCACATGTATTGATTTGTTGTGTGCGGCTGTTGGGTTTAAAATAGCTGCCCGAGCGTCACTAGTAGCTGATTCCTCCCGTTTGAGGGGACTCACATTAAACATTGTGCTGTACAGAACTCTGTGAATGTGGAACAACACAGCAGAGCTCAGACGTTTGCTCAGTGAGTTCGTACTAATGGAAACACTTAGTGGCGTCAACATGATCACTTTACTCATCGTACCAACTGTCCATTGTGTTCTCAAATGCACAGACAAAGCCTCTAATAGAAGCCCACACATAACAGTCAGGGAATGTTTCATTTACAGCTCGCAAGGGGGAAAAAAAATCTCTTTTGGTAGTTTTAAAAACGCATGAAAAGAGAAAAAAAAGTAGTGAATTTAGAACTAAAACATTAAAGAAATACACAAACCTCTTGCCATAAAAAAAGAAGCACTCAGCGACGTGCGTCCATCCAGAGCCTGTTTGAGGAGCCTCACACGGAGAGGAGTGTGTGTGTGTGTGTGTGTGTGTGTGTTGCTGTTACACCGCTCAGGGCTGATCCACAGTCCGTGAGGTGCAGCTTTTGTTTTTTGCCCCCTGGTCCTGTGTGGAGCAGCAGAAGATCCTCCCCCAGCGGACAATCGATGCCTGAAAGAGACGTGAGGAAAGATTAGGGCCGCACAGCACACGGTAGCCACTTTTCTTTATCCGCCGCTACTGTTTTAGCGCCGTCACGTGAATTTGATCGGATTTCAAATAAATTCATAAATCCACCAGCTTTCATTTTCCCCCTTGATCATCTTTCAAAGATTTGGGCTGAAAGACTAAAAGAAAAGAAAAAAGCAGCTAAAAGGTGTTTAACCTACTTCATATTTACTTGGTATTAGTTTCTACATTTAAATGAACTTTAATTCATGAACTCAATAAGGAGAACAGTTTGTCTGATTTCCTCCAACAAACGTAACGGGGAGGAAATGAAGGACGGACTGAACTGGTTTAGCTTTCAGACATCCAGGCGACCTGAAATCAGACTAAGTATCTTTTCTTTAAACTAAGCTAGTCTGCTAAACTTGATGATTCTACTGTTTTAAGTTGGGTTTATTGCTAGTTTGCTTTAGCTCTTGCCGTTTCTTAGTGCCAGTTCTTCTTGGTGGTGGTGTGGTGTTTGACAAAACACCACATGGTGATTGTAGTTTTGCATTTTGAGGAGTTTCTGCTGAGGCCAAACAACCTTTTGTCTCCTGGACGCCGGGGGACTGGTCAGCACAGCAGAGTGGAGGTTAAATTACTATCAGACTTCCACTGACGAGGGAGTAGTTAACTAGGTACCGGTGGCTCATCCAGTTCTAACCATGGTGCTCACGTACCAGGCTGTGAATGGATGGGGTCCAGCTTCCATCCAGGACCTGGTCCAACCCGACATCCCGACCTCTGACCTCTCCGCTCTGCATGTGATAAACTGCTTGTTCCTCCTCACTGAGAGCAAAACACTCCACTAGATCTCCACTCTTTGCTGTCCTGCTCCTAAATGGTGGAAGGAGGTCTCTGAAGACACCAGGACCACAGAGAGCCTTCACATCTTCAGACTAAAGACACACCTCTTCACACTCTACCTCCACTAACACACTAACTAACTGGAGCACTTACATTGGACTTATAATGGTTCTTATCTACAGCAAGTTGTGCATCGGCTTATTTGAGGCACTTTCTTGTTCTTCTTGCTTTGGACCAAAGAATCAGCTAAATGACATGTAATGTAATGTGATGTAAAGTGATGTAAAGTGATGTAATGTGATGTAAAGTGATGTGATGTGATGTGATGTGATGTGATGTGATGTCGGCCGGCCGACTCTTCAGCTGTAAGTATCACCGGCGGATCTCTCTCCTAGTAACGTAATCCTCATCTCATGTTCTTACAGATGTCTCTCCGACAGAAAGCTTAATCCCAACAAAGACTCACCCAAACGCCAACGAACCACACAAGTACACATCCATGTCTGACTACAGTGTGTGTGTGTGTGTGTGTGTGTGTGAGGGGTCTTCAAGCTGAACTCCCACGTAGTTGTTCTTAGTTCTTCAAGGTGGCTGCGCTGAGGAAAGAGAACACAAACATCTCCTGGGGGAGTCCCGTGCTCGTTTGGTCAGTTGACGGTAATAATGGTTTCATGGACGGGGTCAAGTGGAACACCTGGAGAGTCCCATGTGAACACTAACGGCGCCCGTCAATCAGCGCGGACCGCTCTCATTACTGGTACCGTAAATGAGTCACAACTGCAGCAGGAGCCAAATGGGTTTTTAATGGGCTGTTGATGATAAATAAATCATAACCATTTAAAAAAAAAGGTGCCCACGCTGCCTACAAGCTGCCATCAGTGAGGCCGAGCGGGGACCCACGGGAGGCGGCCGCCGCTCTGCTGGAAGCGGTACGAAATTCCAGTAAGATCCATCACAAATGTTTATTGTCACATCTTAAAAACAGAGTTGAGGTCAGAAGTGGAAAAGCAAACCAGCTGGAGGACGAAGACGTGTTTGCATATTTAAAGATATGAGCAGCTGCGAATAGGATGGACAAGAAGCTTCTGGGACTCAGCTTCCATAACATGAATATTTGAAGGGGTGAGGAAGGCGAAGAGGAAAGATTGTGGGAGGAAGAGGGTTGGGGGGGCTGAGGATGAACGAGGGTACGCATCAGTGGGTGGGTTAGAGAGGATATTTCAGTGCTGCAGTCCCACTGCACGGCTTCTTTTTCCCACTTGAAGGAGAACAGGAGCTTCCTCACAGCGCATTATGTAACACAGATGCCTCACGGAGCGAGCGTGACCCCCACATTGACTAGACCCACCGCACCGCCCTGACGGAGAGAGAAAGGAGCTGCAGTGGCATTTACTTAACCCCGATCCCAATTAATGGCGTTCTGGGAATCAACAACATGACAGTCGGTTGAGTCCTCAGCAGCCTGAGGGAGATCATGGAGGGGGGAAGCAGAGCTCGCACACGTCTCAAGACTTCCCATCGGAATCAAAAACAAAACGAGCTAAAAAGCTCCATTGGAATGGATGGATTTCTGCAGCCCCACTGCCTCGCTTCAACACAGCCACACGTTGGAAGCTTCAACTCGATTCTCTGAGTGCAAGCTTCCTGCACAGGGTTCCAATGGCGTTTGTCGCTTTCAGTTCAAAGTTCTGTGGGACTGAAGTCGAGGAGGAGTTTAGGTCTGAAGGAAAATGCACGGGAGAAAAACAAAGAAGGGAGGTTTCATGTTGACGTCATGCGCCGCTGTGCACGCGCGAGAGGGGAGGACGACGGGCGCCGAATTCAGCCGGGCTGTTGGCCGCGCCACAGCAAACGCTGAGGTTTGTACGGAGCAGCTGCAGACCTGGAAGACCTGCGTAGTCTGGAGAGGCAGCCGGTTAGAGAAGAAACTCTACAAGTCTGCTGCTGCATCGGGGTTTGAACTAAAATGGTTCGTTACTGCAGCGACCGTCTGCTACGGGTTCCGCTTACAAATGGGCATGAAAGTGTTAGTTATTTGTAAAATGCCAAATGACTATTTATTCTGTTTGTACTGACCATTGTGAGGGTGTTCGTTTGTTACATTGAAGCTGTTGGACATTTCAACAGCTCATTTCAAACTCAAGTTAATTATTTAAAGCATTTGTTTTTTACATGTTAGAAAATGAAGAGAAAAGAAGTGGAAACGTATCTAGTGGACTCAGTCATTCAGTGGAACCCAGTGAACCTAAAATCTCCATGTAGATAAATTTCAGTCCCTTTTTCAAGTTGTGGGAACGTGCATCAAGTAAAACACTCTGCACGGACTCTCTAACCTACTTCATATTTACCTGGTAGTAGTTTCTACATTCAAAGTAACTTCATGGACCCAATGAGGAGAACTCAAGTCAGTTAGGCTTTTTTTCTGCTTCTGCACTGAATCTTGTGAATTGCAGCGAGTCCACGTGGCATAAATCTGCTGTAAATCATGGCCAGTCCCCATTATAACAGGGGGGCGTCCCCCCGCCCCTGAAAGGACTCCACCCACAATGACATGAAATACGTCCGTGTGCAGCGGGGCAGAGAGCACCAGAGGGACTCACAACCCCCCCTGACTGCGACGCAACAGCCCTGGATATTAAGTCACAGCTCCATCAGCACAAGAGTTGCCTCAGAACTGTTGACTCATCTTAGGAACTGGCTGGTTTTCAAGTGGTGAAGATGGTCCCACAGACTTTAGTGGAGATGCAGTAGGTGGAAACCCGCGTTATTTACGTTTATGTTCCACGTGTGTTTTGGTTTGGATCATTTTACTGCCGTAGAACGCGGTGAGAAGTGTACCTGGGATGATCCCGTCAGGCCGGCAGGTGCTTCCATGTGCTGACGAAGGCGGTGGGGATGAGCGAGTAAGGCACCGTGGTGATGGAGTTCCAGCTGTCCGACGTGGGGTCGTAGCAGTCCAACGTTTTACACCGCTGCGTCCCGAAGTAACCGCCCACCACGTACAGCTTGTTCCCGGAGGCCACGGCGTGGCAGCTCATCCGCTTCGAGGTCATGTCCCCGACCCGGGTCCACTGGTTGGTGTCGCAGTCGAAGCGGTAGGCGGAGACGGCGGTGAATTCCGTGTCGCCGCCCATGATGAAGATCTGGCTGCCCAGGACAGCGGCCGCCGTGTAGCGCCACGGCTGGGGGCATTCGGCCGCGATGTTCCAGCGGTTACCCGCGGGGTCGTAGCACTGGACCTGGACAGGGCGCACACGTGGGGGAGCGTCGGCGTCAGATGGGAGCGTGGACTCAATTTAGCCAGAAACTGAATTGTGGGATTATAAGGAAGGTCGACGTACAAATCCACCGACCTTGGAGGCCTTGTCTCTGTGAATGGTCGTCCCCCCGAAAACAAAGAGCTTGAGTTTGGCGCTGACCACGGCGGCGTTGCTCACGCCGTCCCTCAGAGGAGCCATCATAGTCCATTTGTTGCCGAGGGGGTCATACCTCTCCACCTACGGGGACATTACACGGCCGGGTTTTATTTCTCATTAGCAAAGTGAGACCAGCAGCCAGATCGATTTTGCATGATAACAATAATAATAATTATGTATCGCTCCGCTGTCACAAGGGCCGATACAGGAGGTCATTCCTGCAAAAACACTTTACAATAAATCATCCCTGGCTGATAAGAACCCTGTACTGCTGTGATGCTGCTGCTCTTCCTCTTCTCCTTTTACTAATTATTATTATTGTCTCGTTTGGTTATTCTTTTGTTTCAGTTTTAGTTTATTTTATTTAATATTTCTATCACATTATATTGTATATAATGTGCATCTTTTTATTCTATTTCCTTCCCTGTACACGCTGCTGTGATACCAACATTTCCCTCTTGAGGGATCAATAAAGTATCCATCTATCTAATATTACAGGCTGTATGCATTTGTGTACAAATGTATGTGTCACTTTCACACACGTTCTGCATTCATCAGGATTCATGTATAATATGTACACAATTATCCACTATGGAGGAGGAGCGTTTGGGTTGTTCCCCAACGACGGTTCAACACTTCCCTGCACGGTGGATGATTCCTGAGCTGCTGTTTTTACTATTAACACAACGAGTATGAGCGCGTGGATTTAAAACCATACGAATTATTTCAAACGCATCTTAAATCAACCACATGAACATATTAATATTCAAACAATCAAATTATTTCTCCTGATAAAAAGTCCTCACCTGTTTTAGGGAGACTGATGGGGAAGCAGGAAAAACTCCCGCTATGGCCGTATGACCTCCGACGACGTAGAGACTATTCTCCAGCTCGGCGGAACCGTGGCCGAACCTGCAGAGCAGAAAAAAATAAATCACACGCCAAGATGTTGAAGATCAGAAAAAGAAAATTGTGGGATCCTTTCCTACGCATTCGTTAGCTTGGCCACGTTCAGGCAGATCATTGATATATAAACTAAATAATAAAAAGGGATCCAGCACTGACCCATGCGGAACCCCTATTTAGCATTTAAAGACGCCGATCAACAGTCACTGCAAATTTAAGGTCATTTGACAACTAATTATCAGCAGATCACACTCCATAGTGGTGGAGAACTATGAAAGGTTCACTGTATGAAAGGTGTCTAGCTCGCCTGGCTATTAGCATGGGCGCTCCTTTAGACCACTCCTCGTGGACGGTGTCATAGATCCAGACGTCTTTAGAGACGCCGTTCTCAGACCCTCGTCCTCCGGTGACGTAGACCTTGCAGCCGATGGCGCACGCACTGAACTCCTTCCTGGGGCTGGGGAGCTCTGCCTTGGGAATGATCTCCTTGGCTTTGTGGTCAACCTAAAAAACAGGTCATCAAACAACAGTGGGTGTGAGTGTGTGAGCGGAATATTGGTTCAGGTCAACGAAGAGAAGATTGCTGTGGGTGAGTCTTCTGAGAACAGAAAGGTCAACGGTTGGTCTGCAGTTCTACATCCATCAGCTACGTCCTCTGCCCGAGTATAGATGTGAGATCTATGGTTTCATTTTGGATATTAACTGAGTGTTCACATTATTTCTTTAATCTGCGTTATGGATTAACTTGTTCTTATTTTATTCAATTGTTTACTCGGTCCATGTTGGATGAGAGATCCCTCCCCGAGGTTTGATCACCAAAACCAATACCTGCCACGTAATTACATTTAAGCGAGCATCACACACTCGATGCGTAGTCGTTCAGGTCCTTCACCTGGTATATCTTGTCACACATGAAGGTCTGGCCTCCCAGTATAAGCAGCGTGTGGCCAGCCTTACGCGGCCGAGCACAGGGACTGGTCACTACTCCATCGTTCTGGAGGATTTTCTTCTTGCACTGCATTGCCTCTTCGACGATTGACCTGCAGGGGAAAGTTTACACCACTTGAGATGAAGACACTTGAGTTGCATAATGAGTTTCTGAAACACTTAATTCTCCATCAGCGGCTGACGTGTCTCGATTTCGACTTGTCTTTGAAGTGTCCTTCAAAGACAAGTCTACGTTGCACAGTGGACCACTGCCTCAGATGTAAAACCTCTGGTTAAGAACTGAGAGTGGATAAGTAGAAAGAGAAAAGGGAGAGCAGAGGAAAGGAAGGCGAGGGGGAAAGAGGAGAGGGAGGGAAAGGGGAGAAGAGATGAAGGAAACCAGAAAAAGGACAGAAGTAAAAGTAGAGGAAACAAGAGTAGAAAACAGAAACATTATTAAAAAGGTGTTGACAGGACAGAAAGAAAATGGAGATGAGGGACAAAAGTGTGAAGAAGGAAAGAGGGAGATAAACGGGGATAAGAGTCCATCACATGACGGAATTTAAAGATATTGATTCAACCTTACAGACCCGCGCACCATATTAAGCCCCTAATGTGGATCAGTAATCTCAAACTAAACAGTGTTTCCTTATGAGCTGCAGGGGATTCCTCATCAGGCTTGCGGTGCCTCGTGCTCTGTTGTTGTTGGTGTAACTTGAGTTTGAACACTGCAAGGAGAGCGGGTGGGACCGGCGTTATGCAAGCAGCGTCTTCTGGTGTGTTTTTGTAATCTCGGGTTGCACGTTGGAATGGAGATCTTATTGTATTGATTCATGCAGCCCCTGGAAGAAGCACACCTGCTCCTTTTGTCCGCCATGACCAGCTCTTCACAGGCCACGGCCTCCAGCAGGCACTCGGATGGCAGCAGCGCCAGCCTGACGCCCCTCAGCAGCTCCGGTAAATGGTGACGCCGACCCTCCAGGTCGTACCGGAGCCAGCGCATCACGGAGCTGAACACCACCTGCCGCATGCAATATAGATCATGTTCAGAACAGGAGCATTTAGCTGCCTCAGACGCTGTTGCTATTACACGCTGCTGTAATGGACACAACCAAATGCATTTGGTTGCCGGTTACTGGTCCTTACGAACAGATTGAAGAAGATCGGGGAGAGAAACAGGGAACGGCACCACTCACCTGCTCATCTTCGATCTCCAGCTCGTCGCTGAGGATGAGCTCCAGCAGCTTTTCTTTAGAGAGGCTGTAGAAATCCTCAGATTCTCTCACCTAAAAAGGACAAACACTCAGAGATCTCGAAAAACGAATTGTACAATACACCTGCTTGAGTTATTGGAGGGAGATGAAGACAGCTACCGGCTGCAATTTAGTCATCTATGACGGCACACAGAAATGTGTAAAAAGCCTACCGAGTACTGAGGAGGAGAGCTGCTGTCTGCAGACGTAACGGAAAGCTGTGTCACAACACCAACAATGCAAAGACTCCTCACCGTCTCGTAGTGCAGCAGACACATCCTCCACGACAGCTCGTACAGCCTTTTGCACTGATGGGCGTCCGACAGCAGCATCATCCCCAGGCAGTTGGAGGAGTGCAGGTTCTTCTCCAAGAACTCGGCTGCGGCGTCCCGAATGTCGTGGAACTGCAGCATGTCGCCGGCCTCCAGCAGCGACTCGGCGTTCTCCTCGTTGATGATGACTCGAGACGAATAGGCAAAGTCCAGCAGGAGCTCCAGGACCTGAGAAAGTCAAACCGCTGTAGGACAATACGCTCGTGGCACAGCGGCTCATTCCATGGAGGCTGCGTGCGGTTGCTGGATTTTTACATAGAATCGCTTGGTTTTGGCCAATAATTCACGATTAAACAGTTTAAAAAAAGAACTAATGTGCTGTCATCAATGTCCTCAGTGTGTGTGTGTGAATAAATCAGAATCACACTAAGTGGCATATAAATGCGTCTTAGCTTATTTCCTCAGCCAATTCCAGCTTCATCAAAGATACATTTTCTTTTTAAAAAGTGTGACTGACAGGAAGGATCCAGAGCTTTTTGTCTGAACCACAGTCCCGTACCAGCAGAGCCGTAATGATTTGGAAACGCAAGATAAATAAAAACTCGACATTAATAGATTTAATCAAAAAAAAATTCTACATTGTAGAAAAGATTTAATATACTATGAAGGAAGATGGGGAGATTAGGGAGTCAATAACCAACACAATCAATAGAGAATAATCGACAAATACTCAGACCAGTAAGACCTGACCGAGCAAGACACCCAGAAACTGCTGCGATGGGCCCGTAAATAGAAAAAGAACGGCTAACGGCAGCAGCACCTCGGGGTGAATGCTGTCTCGGAAGTTGACGTCGCTGTCCAGACTCTCCCGTAGCCCTCCGCTGAACATGGCCTCAAAATACCTGCTGCACGCCGCCAGGACGACCCTGCGAGACACAGACAGCACAGAGAAGGGCTCCCAGTTGAGACGCCGGCGTTGAAAAGCACAAATGGTTTGTTGGCGTGCGGGTTTACCTGTGGCACGGAAAGGAGCGATCCCCGGCCCACAGCGTGACGTCGGTGAACATGCACTGCTTCCGCAGCGTGTTCAGGTGGGTCAGGACGCTGTCGGGGTGCGACGGCTTGTGGAACAGCGAGATGTTCATGGAGCCCGTGCTGGTGCGGGACTTGCGATTCTCGTGGACGGTCACCGACATGGCGGCCGCGTACGGCCCTGCCAGGTCACTCGCACTGCCAAGTGGCGACGGGCAGGAGGAAGCGGCGGAAAGACCAGTCAGCTGGCATCATCACACCTGGGAAGCAGAGCGTATCGACACACAGCGTGAGCTTCATCCCGTACCGCTCTGAGCTTGGGTTGGATCCCTGACTCGGCTAGAAGCACTAAACTCAAAGAAAAGAAAGGAAGAAAAAAAAACACACGTCCAATTTCTTTCACACATCGATGGGCGACTTGCGTAAACAATGCTGGGATGGGGGCGTTTCAGGTCAAAGTTCATACTCGTGGAGAACGGGCTGAAAGTCCACCCGTGTATCAAATCCCACGTTTGCTGGAGTTGTGATTCATTCTGCAATACACACAGTACCAATGTATTATTTACTCAAAACTGAACGCAGTTCCGCAAAAACTACTAAAAAAAACACGGCAGATAGAGAGAGAATTAGAGAGACGTGACCAGCGACAGTCAACTGTCGCACTTTTCGGATGGGTTTGTAAAAGAAGCGGTGGTTCTGCAGGGCTTCCTTCCCTGTGTGCGTGTGTGTGTGTGTGTGTGTGTGTGTCAAGTCTGCAGAGTTACATACTTAACAACTATTCAAAGACCTGTTAAAGTAATAAACACATTCAAGTTGCATTGAACGATATAAGGGAAGGTGGGCGGTACCACAAATGGTTGATTGACATCACAATTGAGGAATTTAAGCAATCTTAATTTCTGAAAGACAACAATATGGTCACATTTGCTGAGAAGCGCTGCGTACTCAGGAGTCCTTTGTGGCGAAAGGAAAAACTACACTTACAGGCGGAGCAACTTTGTTGCAATGTTACGGTACAAAATGCTACAAGTGTCATCATTCCACGAATTCAATATTTAAGAGAAAAACTCAATTATATTCATTACAGCGGATCCAACATGACTACTAATCAACGGGTACGGTGCTTGTTTATAAAGTCCTCTTGGATCAAATGTTTTGTGGGAAAATCTTAACTGTTTTTCATGGATGCAGGAGAGTTTACAAGCGTCACTCCTCAAAATCTAACTATGAGAATTACCGGAGGATGTCCAGTGAATTCAACGCCATGATGGCTCTTTATTCTACAAAAGGAAGAGCAGTTTATTTTTCTCCCTGCCTGCTTCTCGTATCCTCTGTCAGCGGTTTCTGTGCATCATGCGAACACTCAGCGTGGAGCCTAAAGTGATGCCATAAAAGTACTGGCTGTCAGCGGTTGGGAGACATCCATCAAATGAATAATCGAACCCACCTCAAGGCAAAGAATGGAGGACAGTTCTTAATCAAAATAAGGGATGCCTTATGAAGACATCCTAACTGTGTGTACCTCTTAACATGCACAGACTCACACACAGGACACCACTTCCTTTGCCTGTAAATCCACCAAGACGCCACCGTGGTTCAATGCAATCAGAGAATGAGCGACCCTTACTGGAACAAGCAATAGTAGTAAGAAGAAGAAGAATTAAAGCTGCGAGCAGCGTTGGACGGGTCCTCGCAACTCTGCACGTCGGGGAACCGGCCGGACGGCTAAAAACGCAGCCGAGAACCCCTGCGGCCGTCGGACAAAGCGTCCAAGAGTCAGTCGTCGTTAACCGCCCGCGTGGAGTGACGCGAAATGTCATAGACCACCAAACCTTCTGTTAAATCACATTCACAAGCCTTATAATCAATTTCAGATGGTATTTAAAAAGGAAACGACCAACAGCTACATGATAATTCCACTTCAGGTTCATAGTGCACATCCCCAAGGTGTCTATCAGGGATAACCAGCACATTCTGATGCACCGTTCCAAAATACCATACATGGGCGAGTTTGCTTCAAATTCTCCATCACAGGACTATTTTTGGTCAATTTGAGATTAGAATTAAAAGGAAACTATCAATAGTTACAAAATCATTTCACTTCAGACCAGTAGTACACATCCCCAAATATCAATCACAAGACTACATCTGGTCAATTTCAGATTATATTTAAAAGGGAAAATCAATAGTTACACAGTATTACCACTTCAGGCATAGAGTACACATTCCCACGGTGCCACTCGGTGATAACCAGGACAGATGTATCGAGATTAAAGCCTCTCGAAATGCCACCTTCGTTTTTTACTGGATACTAGAAAATTTGACTTTCTGTTACCAGTAGGTGGCGCTATGACATGATTTAACTTTGCATCTCTTCAGGCCCAGAGTGTCATCAAACTTGTGTAACTTGGAAAGAATCCGATGATGTCCAGTAGAGTTACAAAGGTTTAACTGTTCAACGGTTTAGTTGTTCTTGGCGAAGGATCAGCTTTGCCGATGCACCTTCTCGCCACCGATTATCGGATTCTTAGAATGTCCACAGTGAAGCATTATTAACGTCTTAGATCTCAGATTAACCTGTGAGGAGCAGGGTGTAAACTAAAAAAAACATCCAATTTCCTGTTTTCCCCAGGTGGCGCTATGACTAAGGTTAAAAAGGAATTAAAAAGTTCATGCTATATGAGAAATATGGAGCAGACTAGATAAAGTGTGGTGGAGTTAAAACGAATTCACTTTTCATGCCAAATGGTGGTTTTTCAAAAATGCTCCCTACACACATAGTTTGCAATTTCTTCCGGCAAAATACAAATTTTTAAAGCTGAGGTCCTCGAGATCACACTGCCTTTTTGGCCTACGAAAATGGGCCAAAAAGGCAGATTTTCAACGATTAATAGTAGTGCAGCGCCCCATATTGTTCAAATATTCTCAAAAAAACAGGGTGTGTTCAGGGGTTCAAAGTTCACATGTGTTGTAGTTTGCTGAGGACAGGCCAAAGCATTTGGATTAAGCCGCACCGCTTGTTCTTTAGCCCAGAGCTTCTCAAAGGAAGAAGATATCAACAAGATATGTTTTACCTTTCTAGGGGGCGCTATGGAGACATTTCATTGTACCCAAATGGGAGACCCCAAAAGTATCAAACAGTCCAGATATACATGCCACATTTAAATACTTTTGGAATATGATAAAGGCCTCAAAAAGGCATTTGATTAGTGAGAATAATAATGAAATACAATAGGTTCCTCTACGACTAGTAATAAAAGAGCTGAAGTCAAACAGAGCACATGCATTCATGCGGGGATGAGACGGGATGTCCACGGAGACACCTGGTTACGTCATTACAACCGGTAACTAGCCACCGTAAAAAGGTCAGTGACCCAGAGACGAGGAAGTGGGACTAGCGGAGGCTACACGAACCGGGTCCGAACAGAGAGGTCGATCCGCGGGGCAACGGCCCCTCGTCCGCCCGAACAGAGTTTTAACGAGGAAAGTTGCTCGCAGTCAACTTCCGAGAGCCGAGAAGCCAAACGGTTGCTCGGCTCGACCAGCAACTACACGCGTCTCTTCCAGAACTAACTAGGGAGAAAAAACCCCACAAACAAGTGAGGCGAGTCCCTCCTGGACGGTTCGGGGACCCGAGGTGGCGCCCGCCCCGCTGCCGGTGGCCATTCGAAGCCCTTCAACTTACCCCGCGTCAACTCAACTGCTGCGAGCGACGACGTTTTTAAGGACTTAATGAGGAGTTTACACGACGCCCCGGAGTGGGCATTAGCCAATACAACCCCAACGTCAAATGAGCTCATTATCTTTACGACAATATAACGCCGGTAACTGACGTTAGCGTTACGCTACTGGTGTCTGCGTCTCACTGCCCAACTACGAACACGGATCGATGCTGTACTCACGTGTAAGATACTGGGTTAAATCCTGAGAACGTGTATCTTCGTTGATATAAACATTATTTTTCTGTGACAATCACTGGAGTGCTCATTAGCATTTTTAGCCGTCTCTGCTTGTCTGACTGGTTTAGGATGATAGAAAAAATAAATAAACACACAACGCTAAAGCAAAATCAACAGCCAATGACTGGGGGCGAATCGTAACCGACGTCTGTCTAGCCAATCGCCAGTCTAACCCGGTGCAAACTGGCGTCTAATCCAATGAATGGAGGGGAGGCGGGGCTTCAGAGGCTTTGCCAAGGATGACTGACATTTAGGTAGACCAATCCTCACGACTCCATTTATACAAAACCGACCCAACGACCAATAAACCGCAACAATATATAGGGAGGTATTTCAACGTCAATATTAGCCAATAAGCTAAGGGGAGAGGTGTTTATTGATGGTGGCAGTGAAACAGTACCACGTTGGGCTCAGAGAGCTGAAACCAGGATAAGGGATTAAACTGTGATATTCGGGTTATGTTGGATGAATTTAGTTTTGACTTGACTTGGGTTGTAGTCGCGCGCTCTGTCCGCTGGTGGGTGAAACTGCGCACTGAGGAGTGTTCAATTGTATATATATAAAGTCCCATTCGCCTGTTTCTTGCACCATGATGCCCATTTCTCAACCACGTGTTGGATGAAAAAGCACTGATACTGAGATGTGCTTTCAGACATTGGCGGATGTTTGGGGACAGATCAGACCAGCGTGAAGCATCTCACCATCTCACAGATGTCTGTATGGCACTGAGCTTTGCTGCAAGCGGCATTTTTTTAGATACCAAACCTGTAAATAAATGCACTATTTGCCCTACTGTCAGAAGTGTGTTTGGCACAGAAGTCCTTGGCATCTTTACATCTTTATTACCTTCCCTGGCCACAGAAGAATGTGGTACATCTAAGAGGATTTCCATAAAACAGTCCAGATATTCTGCATAAATGGGTGTTTGATGTGCAGTACATGAGAATGTACCATGTATGAAGAGGGAAGTTTCTGCAGGTGCGACCCAGCTCACCTGGTCTGCGTGGGGGGCGAGATCTCCAAGGCCAATGAGACGGTTTTACTGCTGACAGAAAAAGCTCTACATATTATTTGTGTCTCTGGACATCAAGAAATTGAGGACAAGAGGGTTAAAAACCGTGCCGTGTGAGGGTCTAACTCACGGCCTTCAGATTATGAGACTGACCCACTGCCTACTGCGCCAACGAGTCCTGAAACCTTGTCTACGTACACAATTCCAGTGTATGAGTTCAAGTCGTTTCCATAACTCTGAAGTAAAAAGCAGCAGGGGGTAATATGATTTATGAAGGGATAACTCGAAGGGCTTCTTCAAGGACTTGACAAATTAACTCCCTATTGATCTTACAGTGACTTTTACAAAATGTCTTTTATAATGAAACGTTTTGGGATTTTGCTTTTCTGTGCTTGGTTGGCCAAAATATCTGAACGAAGTTTTGCAATGTGAGGTGGACAGTTTCTGTGACCTCAGTTCACATTAATCCTTAATTATGTGAAGCGTTTGTTTCGCACCGAGACCAGTCGCACCGAGGAGCAGCTCCGCTCATTTTGTCCACTTTCACCTCTGGCAACGGCAATCGCTTAACGAAACAAAGAGCAGGAGCTCCTGGATACTTACAAAACCAGTGGGATTATATTTTCTTTTAGATAAAACCGTCATTTTTCAATATTTTTACGACTTCCTCAACGCTACGCCTAGGCCTACCAAACAAGATAAGCCTGAGCCTGTGCTACAGTGCTAAAGGTAATTAGCAGAAGATGCCTCCCTTCTCCAGGGAAGATTACCACAAACTCGTACAGAAGATTTTACTGCTGGAAACAAAAGTTAATCGGTTAGAGGTAAATGTAGAAGTAAATGGACCAACACCACTCTAGCAATGACTCAAAACAGTGGACAAGAGCATGCTAGAACCCAGCTAACTAGCAATGATGGAACTATGAAGAAACTAGAGGACTCTGTACAGGGTAATAAACCAGCGACAGTCCTCCCTGGACCACACTTGGTGCAAAGCCAAAGAGAAGACCAGACAAGGGAGAACGGATAACTGGCAGGACGCGGCGGCCCGATATCTGTGATCTGGCCGACTGGCCTGCGTTACCATCCAGGCATAACTCCTCCTCAACGTAGAACAAAGCAGCGGACAACTGAGAAGAGGGGAACTACCAAGAAACCTCCCCAGCAAACAGGTGTAAAACTACAAAACAGGTTTGCTCCACTGTTGCAGGACCATGGATCCCCCTCTAAATTTCTGGATAACCCTCCACCACCACGCAACAGGGTAAGACCTGCTAACTCAAAGCCACAGAGAAAGCTAACGACAGGGCCTGAAAATCTGATTGTGGGTGATTTTTCTGTAAAAGATATGAAAAGTAGTAACGACACCAAAGTACTCTGCTTCCCGGAGGATATGGTGTCTGACTTGGAAGAAAGAATTTTGGAAATTGTGGCTGAACACCCAACTGTGAAAAATTTAATCCTGCACATTGGCTCCAATGACATTGAAAAACAACAATCATAAAAGTTAAAAGAGCACTTCGATAATCTCTTAGAAACAGTCAGCTCTGTGAATGCTGAGGTGTTCATCAGTGGTCCTCTGCCCCCGACCGGGAGAGGAGCTGAGAGATTCAGTAGATTGTTTTGGCTCAACAAATGGCTCTTAACTGCATGTGCAGTTCGTTCAATGCATTGTATCAACAATTTTAGCTTTTTCTGGGACCGCAGCCATCTTTTTAAGACAAATGGACTTTGCCTGAATAAGATGGGAGCAAAGCTTTTCATTTCCAACATGTTTTACATCATGCGTCATCCATCTGTCCCCACTGCCAAGGACACGAGGCAAGAAGAGGAGCCCACAAAGAAGGAAGAGAAAACACAGCTTATCAGAAACGGCGAAGGAGGACCGCCATTGCCATCCCCCTCTAACCCTCCTGCCATTACGTGTGAGGATCCCTCTCCCACCCCCCCCCAGAGCCCCCATCCAGGTCCACGTCTCCCTCTTTCTCCCTCCCTTCAGTAAACCTTTCTCCCCCCTCCTCCCCCTTGGAGTTCCAAGAGTTACCCCCACTTACCCCCCCGCCCTACTCCTATTTTTACTCCCTCAGCGCCCTCCCCCCCAGCGTCCACCTGCACCAGCTCATCTCAGCAGTGACGCCATCTTACGCCGATCTGCCCCCCCACCTCTACGAAGACGTGCTCCACCTCCACCTCCACAAATCCATCCCAGCTGTGACGCTGCTCAATCCCCCCCCTTAGGCCCACCCCCTCCTCCTCCTGACAGCAGCCCTGAATATTACTGATAGAAAAGGGTTCAGCAGTAGACCGCATTATCAGCTGGACCCAAGGTCGCCTACGTCAAAACATGGCACCTTCTGCATTCCTGTTGTGACCACCAAGAGAGTGAACGTTGCGAAACTTTGACACACTGCTAATCTAACAAATCTCATTCCTATTCTCTCCAGCTCAAAGTCAACCCCAAAGCCTGTGAATAACACCATCAGGATGGCTCTGCTTAATGTTAGGTCTCTTAATAACAAATCGTTTTTAGTCAATGATTTTATTACCACTTCTAAACTTGAATTTATGTTTTTAACTGAAACATGGCTAGAACAAAATAACAGTGCAAGCATTCTGATTGAGGCAGCACCCCCCAACTATAACTTTATTGATGTATGTAAATCTGGAAAAAGAGGTGGAGGGGTTGCTGCTATATTTAAAAATATATTTCAGGGGAAACAGATGTCACTTAGTGATTTTCCATCATTCGAATATCTTTGTGTTGTATTGAAAGGTTCTCCCAGAGTTCTCCTGGTAATTATTTACAGGCCACCTAAATATTCTGCACATTTTTTCGATGATTTTACTGAATTATTGTCTAGCATTTCTACCGACTTTGACTGTCTAGTTATAACTGGTGACTTTAGTTTTCATACTGACAATTTGAATGACTAGGGTGCAAAAGAACTTTGCACTTTGACTATTTTAGACACATTTGAACTGTCTCAACATGTGAGGCTACTCATTGTAAGGGACACACCCTGGACCTGATTATCACAAAAGGTCTCATTGTTTCCGATGTTTTTGTGACTGATCCTTCATTGTCTGACCACTTCTGTGTTTTCTTTAGTATTTCTTTCATTCCTGACACACAATCAAAATCAAATACTGTCAAAAAACGGTACATCAAGGAACATACTAATGTACTCTTTAAAAATGTCATCTCCTCGTTACCACCTCTAATCCCATGTCAAAATTTTAACTTTAATTCCAAAATTTTGAATGTTATAGATGACATAGCACCTGTTACGGTGAAAACCAGTTCTAGTAAGCAAAAGGCGCCCAGGAGAAAAGCTGCTGTTGTAACAGCCCAGAGAAGAGAGTGCAGGAAGGCTGAACGAATCTGGCAGAATACAAAACTTCATACTCACCATGACATCTATAAAGAGCGCCTCCGGGCCTACAATTTAGACTTAAAAAGTGCTAGGGAAACATTCTTCTCCAACATCATCAACAACAACACTAATAAGGCAAAAACCCTGTTTGAAACTGTTGACAGACTGACCAACCCCCCGACACAAATACCACCTGAACTCCATTCCACACAGAAATGCAACGAGTTTGCGTTCTTTTATACTGATAAAATTGAAGGCATCAGACGCGCCATTAATATCTCAAGCAAAAATGTTGGATCACCACCCTATTTAGGCAAAAGTAACACAGCAATGATGACAAGCTTTAATGCCATAGACTCTCAAACTCTAGAGGAAACGGTGACAAATTTAAAACCATCCACCTGCTGTCTTGATGCTTTACCTACCAACTTCTTTAAGAATGTTTTTGACTGCCTAGCAACAGACATATTGCAAATAGTTAATAACTCTATTCAGACAGGCCATTTCCCAAAAGCTTTCAAAACTGCAGTTATTAAACCTCTCCTAAAAAAGAGGAGCCTAGATGCCTCTATTATCAACAACTACAGACCAATTTCAAATCTACCTTTCATAAGTAAAATAATTGAGAAAGTTGTCCTACAACAACGTAATCACTTCCTGGCTTCAACTGGCTGCCACGACAACTTCCAGTCAGGATTTCGACCTCTTCATAGCACCGAGACGGCCCTATTAGTTGTAAATGACATCCGTCTTAACACAGACTCTGGCAAAACTTCAATATTAATGCTATTAGACCTCAGTGCTGCATTTGATACTGTCGACCACTCAATACTTTTGGACAGGTTGGAAAACTGGGTGGGGCTCTCAGGCACAGTCTTAAGCAGGTTCAGGTCATATCTACAAGACCGGAACTATTTTGTTTCCATTGGTGACTTCGTATCAGAAACAACCGACGTAACGTGTTGAGTCCCCCAAGGTTCGATCTTAGGGGCGACTTTATTCAACATCTACATGCTCCCACTAGGACAAATCATGCAAAGAAATAAAATTGACCACCATTGCTACGCTGATGACACCCAAATCTATGTAGCGCTATCACCAAACGACTATCGCCCCATAGATCTTCTGTGCCAGTGCATTGAGCAAATCAAAGACTGGATGTGTCAAAATTTCCTACAACTAAATGAAGACAAAACTGAGATCATTGTATTTGGTGCTAAAAAAGAAAGGTTTAAAGTAACCCAACACCTTCACTCTCTGTCCCTGAAAACATCAAATAAAGCCAGAAATCTGGGGGCTATTATGGATTCAGATTTACACTTGGAGAGTCACATCAAATCAGTAACACAATCGGCCTACTACCACCTCAAAAATGTAGCACGACTTAGAGGGCTCATGTCAGCTCAAGACTTAGAAACACTTGTACATGTCTTTATAACTAGTAGGCTGGACTATTGTAATGGTCTCCTTGCAGGTCTTCCAAAAAAAACTGTCAGGCAGCTCCAGCTTGTTCAGAACGCTGCTGCTAGAGTTCTAACAAAGACCAAAAAATGTGAGCACATTACACCAATTCTTAAATCCTTACATTGGCTCCCAGTATGTCAGAGAATTAATTTCAAAATCCTACTGCTCACATATAAATCACTACATGGTTTAGGGCCAAAGTATATCACTGATATGCTTCCACTACATAAGCCTTCAAGATCACTAAGATCTTCTGACACAAATCTGTTAGTGATTCCCAGAGTAAATACAAATCATGGCAAAGCATCATTTAGTTACTACGCAACAAACAGCTGGAATTAACTTCCTGAAGATTTAAGACTTGCCCCAACTCTGACCACGTTTAAAACAAGACTGAAAACTTTTATGCTCAGCTTTGCCTTCTGCTAAATTTTACCTACATTGCACTTTTAACCTCTGCTTTTAATTAAACAATTTAAATAAGATTTTAATTTATAATTTTATTTGCTGTTTTTAATTGTCTTCTAATTCCTGCATTTTATCTCACTTTATTGTATGAAATGTTATGATGTGAAGCACTTTGAGTCTGCCTTGTGTATGAAAAGCGCTATACAAATAAAATTGCCTTGCCTTGCCTTGGGGGTTAGTGGGCTATCTGACTTTTCTCCATGGCAAATCTCTGAATTTTAACGCAGCAAAGTTGACTTGCAGGCAGGGCTGTAGTGGAGGGTAAACGCACGTAAACGCCGTTTACGCACCTCTAGAATTTTGGAAATAGCGTTTACGCACCTATAAATAGCGTTTACGCACCTCTAAGTGGCGTTTACGCACGTCAAAGTTTCCTGCGCCTTGTATTCTTCCGTTGGAATAATCCGAAATAAACTTGGTGTCATTTTAAAACAGCTAAGACTACGTTTCCTGTTGTTGAACATATACACGCCGTAGTCTGAATCCTTTTCATCTGCGCTGTATTACGGTCTGTGAGCATCCAATCAGTGCCTTGCGGCTGCAGCAGCGACACCAATCAGGATCCAGGAGGTATGTAAACATACACGTTGTGGATCAGCCCAGTGGTCCCCAACCTTTTTTACCTCACGGACCGGTTTTATGTCAGACAATATTTCGCGGACCGGTCGAGAAGGTCCGGCGGGGGGGGGAGGGGTAGTAGTCGTTGCGGGCGGAACAACCGACGGGGGGGGGGTAGTAGTCGCGCGCTCTGTGTTCGCTGGTCGTGCACAGTAAAAGGACAAGAAAAACGGCTGGTGACGCGTAGATTAGAAAACAAGTCAGTTCTCAATATGAAAAAAAACATGCTGTATGGGCTATTTATGATGACATAGGTAGTACATGAGTATTCCTTTAACTTATGTTGTCAGTGTAATTGACAGGCTGCTTAACTGGTTAACTCTTAAATTCAACATATTTTTTCAGGCAGTGAGAGGACAGGCAATGATGCAGAGAGCACAGGGAGAGGAGAAACACCAGGTCCAATAGAGAGAGGACAAGCAAGGCAGAACCTGATGTGGAGGACAAGGAGGCCCTCTGGGCACTACTGTAAAAAGGAGACTGCGTATGTAGATAGTTCTTAATCTGCAATTGTGTTGTTGTCTTGTCATACTTTTCTTTACTGTTTTCTTAAATTTAATAAACTACAAACTACTAACACATGTATTCATTGTCATTGATTGTATATGACTTTTACTGATAACAAAATGCAATATAGCCAGGACAGCCTTACAGAGTCGCGACGCTTTGTGTTGCGTTGCTTCGCATCGCGTCGAGGTCTGTATGATCACAAAATTCAGTTTACCCACCTCTAATTTATCACGTTCGCCTAAGACGCGAAAGGTCCCCGGTTCGAGACCGGGCAGAAACAGTCGTTGATGTTTCTCTCTTTGATTCCGAACTTTAACATTCAAACAGATATACATAAGCTATGTCCCTGAACGCACCATCTCCTGTGGTTTCCGTAGTGTAGTGGTTATCACGTTCGCCTCACACGCGAAAGGTCCCCGGTTCGAGACCGGGCGGAAACAGTCGTTGATGTTTTTTTCTTTGATTCCGAACTTCGCAATCAAACAGATAAACATTCACTATGTCCCTGAACGCACCATCTCATGTGGTTTCCGTAGTGTAGTGGTTATCACGTTCGCCTCACATGCAAAAGGTCCCCGGTTCGAGACCGGGCGGAAACAGTCGTTGATGTTTTTTTGTTTATTCCGAACTTCAGCAATCAAACAGATAAACATAAGCTATGTCCCTGAACGCACCATCTCCTGTGGTTTCCGTAGTGTAGTGGTTATCACGTTCGCCTTACACGCGAAAGGTCCCCGTTTCG